>NW_020664418.1:5919608-6048276 GCF_002925995.2 Terrapene triunguis | reverse complement strand
ATATTCCCCTAGGCCAGGGGTTCTCAAACTGGGGGTCGGGACCCCTCTGGGGGTCACGAGGTCATTACATGGGGGGGTCACGAGTTGTCAACCTCCACCCCAAACTAGGGTTACCATTCGTCCGGATTTACCCGGACATGTCCTCCTTTTTGTGTTAAAAATAGCGTCCGGGGGGGGAATTTGCAAATCACTAAAAATGTCCGGGATTTCCACCCCAGGCAGAGCGAGGCGCAGCTGGGAGGGCTGCAGGAAAGTCAGCCGCTCGCATGGGGCTCTGGCAGCCAGAGCCGTTCCCCCGCAGCTTGCCAGGCTAGACTCCGGAGCAGCTGTAGAGCTCCTCCTCCCCACCCCCCCTCCCCCACATTCTGAGCCGGCTGGCCTGCCGGGCCGTTTACATCGGGCCTCGGCAGGCCAGCCGGCCCTCGGCAGGCCACCCCCCCTCCTCCCCCCACTTCTTCTCCCCTGCTCCCTCGCTCCCGCAGCACTGTGCAGGGGCAGGGACCGGGTTGTGTATTGCACTGGGGAGCGCAGCCACGTGTCCGGCTCCGCACAGAGCCCAACACCATGTTCTGAGTGGCAGGGTAAGGGGGCCAGGGGGCAGGAGAAGGGGCAGGGAGATTTTGGAGGAGGCAGTCAAGAGACGGGGGGGGTTGGGAGTTCGGGGGGGGCTTTTTGGGCAGTCAGGGTACAGGTAGGGTCCTGGGGGGCAGTTAGGGTGGGGGAGGGTCTCAGGAGGGGGCAGTCAGGGGACAAGGAATGGGGGGAGGGTTGGGGGTTCTGAGGGGGGCAGGAAGTGGGAGGGGCAGGGGCGGGGCTAGGGCAGGGCTCCTCCCATCCTCTTTTTTGCTTGCTGAAATATGGTAACCCTACCCCAAACCCCACTTGCCTCCAGCACTTATAATGGTGTTAAATATATTAGAGAGGGTGTTTAATTTATTGGGGGGGGTCACACTCAGAGGCTTGCTGTGTGAAAGGAGTCATCAGTAAAAAAGTTGGAGACCCACTGCCCTAGGGAATGCAAAGATGTTCCACTCGGAAAGTCAGGTCCTTTCCCTTAGGGCGTGAGGGCAATCCCGCCTAGGACAGCAGCTCCCTTGTAGAGACTCGCCCTGTAGCCTTGTGTCTCAGCTCTCTATTGCCTGTGGCTGTTTCCTCATTGTTCTCTCCCCCTCCTGCCTGTGAGCCCAGGACCCACTGGTGAGATCTGCTTTTCTGAGAAGCCTCGCGCTGATGGGTGAAGCTGTCACCCAAGTGAGCAGGATTCTCTTGGTGAGCCAGGACACATACACTGTGCTGTCCCCCCTGCTGGTGAGTGAGCACGCTTGGGTCCTGGGAGGGGTCCCTAGGGCAGATGCACATGCCACAGTCTCTGGCGTTTAAAGGCCATGTGCTGCGTTTGCGACCCGGTGCCCAGGTTCTACATTGTGCACTGCAAACCCAGTGCTGATGCCAGATTCTTCTGGTGCGATTCCAGCCCAAGGAATTAAATGACACTATTTTCCATTAGCGGATTCATTCTGCTTACACCTGGGACTATTCCCCATCCCACTTCTGAGGGATCTGCCCGGCACCCAGAAAGCGCCCTGGGGATTAACTCCAAGGGTTTTCACTCCGGGACATGATCCTGAGGAGTTAACAGGTGCAGCCCTCCCTTGGTTTGCAGGAAAATATTTGACCTCAGCTTATTCAGAACACATGCTGAGTACCCTGAAGCCTATTTCTGTAGCCTTGAACAAAATGCAGGGAAATAGCTGTTTTATTGCTGACGCTGTTGAAATTTGGAAGCAACGGAGTGAGATCTTAAAGAGAAATATGCAATGACAGGGTTAAATTACAAGCATTAAAAAAAAAAAAAAAAAAAAAAAAAAACACAACCTAATGGGACAAGCACTATCTCCAGTTCATTTTCCTGCAAATATTCTCAATACTCAGTACCAGGATCAAACCTTAACTGCTGAAGAGGAGGAGATGGCTATGACATGGGCATCCAGCAATCATCCCTCCATAATGCCAACTATAATAAACTTCAGAGCTAAGGGTGAACCATTCCAGAAATATATATTTGCTGATGAGGTTTTAAAGAAAGTCACACCAGTGAACTGGTGGAAGTAATTTAAGCACTTGGATTCAGAGACTGTTGAAATGATAATCTCACTTTTAACAGCAGTAGCTTCTCCTGCCAGTGTAGAAAGAATATTTTCTTCCTTTGGACTAATTCATTCCAAATTGAGAAATCATTTGGGACCTGAAAAATCAGGAAAGCTTGTTTTTCTTTTCCAGATCATGAACAAACAGGAAAATGAAGGTGAAGATGACTGAGTTAGCTGCAGAAGCCAATATTTTAAGTTTCTCATGTTGACCTGGCTGACAGTCGATTTAATTGTTTGTTTGTTTTTTTAAAAAAAATGTTTCATTTAACTATTTAGTAAAACAATTTTAACAAGAACAAACCTAATTTTAAAAACTTAAATGTTTAACTAAACTCAAAAATTCATATGCTTGTTTTGTTATAATATTATAGGTTTGCTGTTGAAGAAGACCATCCAGAATACATAACATTGTTGTTTTAGTTAAAAAAATTTAAATGTCTGTCTGATGATGTTCTCCTAATACAGCACGGCAAGAAAATCCTCCAAATATTAATGATTAACCTGTTGAATTGGAGATAGTTCACCTCCTAGTGATTTCATAAATATCTACTTCAATTACCTTTGGTAAATTTTTTTTGCACTAAAAAGACTGTCAAAAATGTCTTTTCTTTTAAGCAAAAATTTTTGCAAAATATTGTCCACATCATTTCCCCCCCACCACCACCACCACACTTTCTGCAAAATTTCACATTTTTACCAACATTTTCAATTGAAATCATTGTGTAAATCACTATCAACATTGTTGACAAAAACCTGGGTTTCACTGGGAACACATGATTTTTGGTCAATGACAAATCTCAAAGTAGAGGTGTGGACTCACCCCGTGGCACCTCCTGCTGATGACTTCCGGGAATTAGCTCTTCTAGCATCCGGAGCACCCCCTGCAGGCTGGTGAGCCGCCTGTCCTCTGGCCCCCGTGTCCCTTCCTGGACCCCAGTGCCCTTTTACCTGGGGTGCTGCCCCCCCACAGTTCTGGGTCTCCCCCTCCCAGGGGAACCCCCACCCATTATTCCCACTTTGCCTCAGTCTTGGCTACTGCCCAGTCTCCATCTAGCCCCCGTTCACTGAGGCAGACTGCAGTATCAGCTACTCATCACAGGCAAAGGGGTTCAGACCTGCTGCCTCTGCCTACCCATGGGCTGCCCCCTGCAACCCAGTACCTAATAGGCCTTACCAGGCCTACAGCCTGAGGCTTTCCTAGGCTGGAGCTCCCCGGCTCCCTTGGCCTTTCCCCAACCCTGCTCCACTGTAGACACTTAGGCTAGGTCTACACTACCCGCCTGAATCGGCGGGTAGAAATTGACCTCTCGGGGATCGATTTATCGCGTCCCGTCAGGACGCGACAATCGATCCCCGAATCGATGCTCTTACTCCACCAGCGAAGGTGGGAGTAAGAGCCGTCGACGGGAAGCCGCGGAGGTCGATTTTGCCGCCGTCCTCACAGCAGGGTAAGTCGGCTGCGATACGTCAAATTCAGCTATGCTATTCGCGTAGCTGAATTTGCTTATCTTACATCGCCCCCCCCCGTAGTGAAGACGTAGCCTTAGTTAAGCTCCCTGCAGCCAGGCCCTTCTCTCTCTGAATGCCTCTGGCTCACAGCCTTTTATAGGGACCAGCTGTGCCTGATTGGGGCATGGCCCAGATGTGGCTACTTCCCCAATCAGCCTAGCTTTTCCCTGCCACAGCCCTCTTCCTGGCTGTTTTAAGCCCTTCAGGGCAGGAGCTGGTGTCCACCACCCTGCTACATTCAAATGTGAATTGCCCCCCCCCCCCCCAAACAGATAATGAGTCCATTTTGAGCCATGCAACTTCAAAATGTCTATTCCCCCCCCCTAAAAAAAAGTTTCTCAGGAGGCTGGGATACTGCAGATCGACATCCACATTTTGGGGTGCTGATGTGAACCTAGTTGAACCTTAGGGACTCCCCTTGGTAACAGTTAGTCATTGACTTCAATAGGACTATTACTGTGAGTAACTGCTCACCGATGGGAATAAAGAGATCAGAACCTGGCGCTTTAAAGTTTGCCTGTATGTTACTGTACTTGATTTACCTTCAACAAAGCCTGCAGCACAATGAGAAACGCTATTTACCTACCCAATAATGGTGTTGTGAGGCTTAATTCATTAATATTCTCAGATCATGCTGAGCTCCTCCAGGATGAAAGGTGCTAGAGAGGACATACTATTATGTATGTAGTTTATTTCTGATGACAGAGTTCAGAATTTGCACTTTTCCTTCATCTACACAATTCTAACATACGGTTTTCTGTTTATTTTCCCCTTCTAATACTCTTGATGAAACTACACAGAGATAGTGTCAAGGTTGCACAGTTTAACACTTAAAAGTCACAAAATCTTAAAGTTAAGGTTGCATGTATACCCTTAATTCTACCCTTTGTGACACATGCAGAGATTTTTCAAAGCAATCTAAAGGAGTCAACTCAATGGAAACTGGGCACCTAACTTTGAAAATTCCAGCCACAGGTTTTAATGACAGGATCACTTACTATTTCCCAGATAAAATTACTTATTTATAATTTGCAACACCTGGTCATGGACCAGGACCCTATTGTGCTAGGTGCTATACAAACACAATAAAAAGATAGTCCTGCTTCAAATACTTTATAATCTAAATACTGTTACACTACAATTTAATTTCATTCTGCCCTACAGCCTTAGGATATGTCTACACTGCAGAGATAAACTCTTGGCACTGAGGCTCAGAACCCAGGTCAATTGACTCAAGCTTGTGGGTCAATGTAGATGTTCTTGCTCAGGAGGGAGTCTGGGCTTTGAGACCCACCCCACTCCACAGGTTTCAGAGTCCCAGCTCCCACCCCAGTAGGAACATCTACATTGCTATTTTTAGCCTCCCAGTCTGAGCCCTGTGAGCTCGAATCAGTTGACCCAGGCTCTAAGACTGTGCTGCAGATGTTTCTTTGCAGTGTAGACATACCAAAGGATATGTAATGCTTGGCACATTCCAAACAACTCTTGCATACTTACACTAGCCTTTCCTTTGCATTCTTCCCCTGTTGTCCTCCTACTGTAATCTGGACCCAATGGTATTCCCACTCCTACCTTCAGGAAAAGAACTTGGAAGCACAAAAATAAGACTGTCTTGTAGCAAAGCCACATGACCAGATGTTGCAGAAGTGGACTCTATTTCTATCTTTGCCATGGGCTGCGTGAGCTTGGACAAATCACCTACATCCAGAAGCTGGTCTCCATTTTTGAACCACAATTTGGATCTGTAGCAGGGGTGCACTCACCTTTCGAGAGCCCCTCCTGGGCCAATTGTGTGTGCCTGCACTTTCTCTCTGGTTGTCCCTGCTCTGGGATAGAGTAGTGCCCCAGGACTTCTTCTCTGAAGACAATGTCTTCACCCTCTTGGGCTTTGTGGCTACAGCTTTCCAGCTGGGTCACTATAGTTCAGTTCCCCCTCCAGGGTGCCTCAATGTCCAGGCCACTTCCCCCAGTGGCTAATAGGGGCTGGGAGGGGGGTTACACCCAGGCCCACCCACTATTCCAGGTCTCAGCCCAGGGACCCTGTAGATAAAGGGACACAGCTGCTATGTCACATAGCTTCTCAAATTCCCTGGGCCCCTTCCCCATGGCCCTGCACCATCTTCACCCTTACCTCAAGGCCTTGTCCTAATGGAGTCCCAGCAACTACCTCAGGGCTCCTTCTCGCTCTCCCCAGCTTCTGGCAGCACTGCCCTGTGGGGTGGGGGGTCTACAGCTCCATCAGGCAGCCACACTCCTACAGCTCCAGCAAGGAACTGAACTCCCTCTGGCCCTGCAGCTCTTCTTATACTAGGTTGCTGGGCACTGATTGGCTGTGTCCCACACAGCCACTCTGGGCAGCTTGGAGGAACCTCTCCACTGCCCTTTTTGGGGGCAGGGTGTCTCAGGGCCATGAGGCCTCTGGCAGTGGGTCTCAGAGGGTCTGGTATACTCTGTCACAGGGTCACTAGGACATCTGCTGGTAAGAGGAAAAATACACCTGAAGGGCGAGATTCTTCTGGAAGGAATCAGCAGAACAAAAACTAGCAATCAAGCAAAATTAATTCATGCATTCCCTGGGAAAAATCCTGGCCCCACTGAAGTCAATGGAAAAACTCCCACTGACTTCAAAGAAGCCAAGATTTCAGCCTCTGTCTATTTCCAAAATCTCCATTCAAATTCTTTCCTCTGTATCTCTTCATTTCTCTCCACCTTTGCTGTGCCCTGTATAATTTAACTTTATGGCTGTTTTAGCAAACTGAAGAGTCAAAAAACAAAGAGGGAGAATTCAGAAAACATTCTCAAAAAATATTCCCCTTTAAATTTTTTTTTGAAATTGTGATCTTTCGAAAATTAAAAAAATACAAAACAAACAACAACAACAAAAACCCAGCTCAACAAGTGAAAAAAAACAAGACGTTATTCTGGTAAAACTTCATCAACATTTTTTCCCCAATTTTTTTTTAAATTTTCACATGCAATGTTTTGACGGTATTTGAAAAAATCAAAACCAACTCACCTAAGAAGCAACTTTTCAGAAGAAGCAGGTTGGGTACAACTTGTACAGCACCTAATGCAACGGGGCCCCAGTCCATGTTTTGGGCTACTAGGTGCTTCTGCTATTCAGCTACATAATAATAATGAGAGACACTAAACCAGGGGTTCTTAAACGTCATTGCATCATGATTCCCTTCTGACAATAACATTACTATGTAACCCTGGGGTAGGGCGGAGCCTCAGCCCCGCCGCCTCAAGTGGGGGTGGAGCTTGGGCTTCAGCTTCAGCCCTGGATCCCATCAAGTCTAATGCTGGCTCTGGTGACACTCTGTGGTCCCGATCCACAGTTTGAGAACTACTGCACTAAACCAAATAAGGCCCCGATCCTGCTAATACCTGGGCATATATTTAACTTCAGTACTGTTAGCTATCCCACTGAAGTCATTGGAACTATGCATGTACTTAAGTGTTTGCAAGACTGGAGCCTAAAGTTGCATTGTATTGTTTATTTATTTGTTTGCTATTTTAGTTTCACCTTCATTTTGCTGGGGAGGGAGAAGATGAGGAGGGTTAATTCACCATCTTCCTTTCCTCATGATCTCCACCCCCCGCCCCACTTCATTAAAACACCTAAACAATGACAAATTCAAAAGGATCAGTTTATATTGCAGGCTGGATAAACTTTGGGGCACTCTGATTTTTAATAATAGCTATAATAAGGACAGTACTCCTAGGGTTTTGTCATGCAAAAGTGTATATTATGAAATTCTACAGACTCTATTCTAATTTTATGTTAATTTACTGCTGCACCAGGTGCCAGATTGACAGTCGTCTTGGAAACTGGAGTCCTATTTATTGTCAGTGAAATTTACCCCGCGCATAGTGCTAGTGAAAGGCCCTGCATCCTCGGGTTAAGTGGTCTTAATGATGCATATGTGATGGCTGCCATTTTAGCTGATGCACCAGGGATTGAACTGGGGACATCCACAGCTAAAAGCATGAGCTGCTTGAGCTAAAAATGCCCCACATGGCTGTACCAGACTCACATCCTCTGTGAGCTGGCCATAGAAAAGAACCCCATCCCACACGCTCATCAGCAGATTACACGTGGGCCTGGCACTGACACTGACAGCCTGCACAGAACCATATTTCACTCACAACAGGCAGTGGTGACCAGTCTTCCACCCACTGCCCTGCCAGGAGGCCTCCACTCTGAACTGGAAGGACTATGGGAGAAGAGGAGCTCAGTCTCCATGGTCCAATCCCCCCCTGGGCCGCTCTGCTGAGATTGCCACAAAGCGACCGTGCCTGTGGTGGTTTTCCTGGTACAGGGGCCTGATCTAAAGCCCATTGGGGTCAGTGGGAGTCTTTCCAGTGGGTTTTGGATCAGGGAGCTTGGCTAAGATGCCTTGACCCATTTCACATAGACCACTGTACCCCAAGCAGAAAGAAAGAGATTTCCGGCCTCGACTGGCCTTGAACCAGCAGGTGAGAGGGGGGCAGCTCCATGAACAACATCTGAAAAGACTCTTAGAGGGAAGACAATATGGATATCGAATGATCTGCTGTTGTGACCTGCACAGGATGTGCCATGTTTGTCTTTCTCCCAGAGGACAGAAGCGACTTCGTCTGTACAAAGTTCAAGCTGGTCTTCATATTGGAAGAGAAGGTTAAAGGACTAGAGACCCAAGTATCAACCCTGCATTGCATCAGAGAAAATTAAGACTTTCTGGATAGAAGTCAGCATTTGGTACTGCAGACTCAGCATGCTGAAGAATCAGAGAGGGCAGTGCAGAACGCGGAAGAAAATTGGCAGCATGTGACCACCAGAAGAAGAAAGAGGAGAACCCATGTACCCCCAATGCAGATAGAGGCAAGTAACTGTTTTCAGGTTCTCTGCACAGACACTATGGTGGAGAATAGTTCGGAAGACTTATCTGATGGAAGGGTTCAGAAGGAGAGCCCATCAACCAGAAGGCCTGGGATGCATTGTCCTAGGGATGGGGGTTCCACAACCACCACACCCAAGAGGAGGAGATGGATGGGGGTGGTCGGGGACTCCCTCCTAAGGGGGATGGAGTCATAGATCTGCCATCCAGACTGGGAGACTCGAGAAGTGTGCTGCTTACCTGGAGCTAGAATTCAGGATGTGATGGAGTGTCTGCCAAGACTGATCAAGCCCTCGGACCGCTACCCCTTCCTTCTTCTCCATGTGGGCACCAATGATACTGCCAAGAATGACCTTGAACATGTCACTGCACACTATGTGGCTCTGGGAAGAAGGATAAAGGAGTTTCAGGTGCAAGTTATGTTCTCATCTATCCTCCTTGTTGAAGGAAAAGGCCCAGGTAGGGACCATAGAATTGTGGAGGTAAATGCGTGGTTACGCAGGTGGTGTTGGAGAAAGGGCTTTGGATTCTTTGACCATGGGATGTTGTTCCAGGAAGAAGGATTGCTAGGAAGAGATGGGATCCACCTAACAAAGAGAGGGAAGAACATCTTCGCAGGCAGGCTTGCTAACCTACTGAGGAGGGCTTTAAACTAGGTTCGCCGGGGGACGGTGACCTAAGCCCAGAGGTAAGTGGGATACTGGGAGGAAACACAAGGAGGAGGGTGCAACAGGGGAGCCCTCCTGATTCATACTGAGAAAGTAGGGCAATTGACTAGTTATCAGGTGCCTGTACACGAACACAAGAAATCTGGGAAATAAGCAGGAAGAATTGGAAGTCCTGGCACAGTCAAGGAACTATGATGTGATTGGAATAACAGAGACATGGTGGGGTAACTCACATGACTGGAGCACTGTCACGGATGGGTATAAACCATTCAGGAAGGACAGGCGAGGGAGTTGCACTGTATGTAAGAGAGCAGTATGATTGCTCAGAGCTCCAGTATGAAACTGGAGAAAAGCCTGTTGAGAGTCTTTATGTTAAGTTTAGAGGTGAAAACAACAAGGTTGATGTCATGGTGGGTGTCAGCTATAGAGTCATAGAATATCAGGGTTGGAAGGGACCTTAGGAGGTCATCTAGTCCAACCCCCTGCTCAAAGCAGGACCAACCCCCAGACAGATTTTTGCCCCAGATCCCCCAAATGGCCCCTTTAAGGATTGAACTCACAACCTTGGGTTTAGCAGGCCAATGCTCAAACCAATGAACTATCCCTCCTTCCTGCCAGACTGAGGAGGATGAGGTAGATGAGGCTTTCTTTGGACAACTAACAGAACTTTCCAGATTACAGGTCCTGGTTCTCATGGGGGACTTCAATCACCCTGACACCTACTAGGAGAGCAATACAGCAGTGCACAGACAATCCAGGAAGTTTTTGGAGAGTTGTCATAACTATAAAGGGAAGGGTAACAACCCTCCTGTATACAATACTGTAAAATCCCTCCTGGCCAGAGGCACCAAAATCCTTTTACCTGGAAAGGGTTAAGAAGCTCAGGTAACCTGGCTGACACCTGACCCAAAGGACCAATAAGGGGACAAGATACATTCAAATCTGGTGAGGGGGGAAAGGCTTTTGTTTGTGCTCTTTGTTTGGGTGTTGTTCGCTCTTGGGACTAAGAGGGACTGGACCTCAATCCATGCTCTCCAAATCTTTCTGAACAAGTCTCTCATATTTCAACTTATAAGTAATAGCCAGGCAAGGCGTATTAGTTTATCTTTGTTTTTCTCAACTTGTGAAGTTTCCTTTGCTAGAGGGAGGTTTATCCCTGTTTTGCTGTAACTTTGAAACTAAGGCTAGAGGGGGTTCCTCTGGGCTCTTTGAATCTGATTACTCTGTAAAGTTATTTTCCATCCTGATTTTACAGAGATGATTTTTACCTTTTTTTTTTTTTTTTTTTTGCATTGTCCAAAGATCCAGGGGTTTGGGTCTTTGATCACTTTGTAACCAATTGGTTAGGATATTATTTCTCAAGCCTCCCTAGGAAAGGGGGTGTAAGGGCTTGGGGGGATATTTTGGGGGAAGAGGAACTCCAAGTGGTCCTTTCCCTGTTTCTTGTTAAATCACTTGGTGGTGGCAGAGTATCAGGTTTTAACCTAAGCTGGTAGAAATAAGCTTAGGGGGCTTTCATGTGGGTCCCCACATCTGTGCCCTAGAGTTCAGAGTGGTGAAGGAACCCTGACAAGAGTGTTGGGGACAACTTCCTGGTGCAAGTGCTGGAGGAACCAGCTAGGGGCCATGCTCCTCTTGACCTGCTGATCACAAACAGGGAAGAATTAGTAGGGGAAGTAGAAGTGGGTGACAACCTGGGCAGTAGTGACCATGAGGTGATCGAGTTCAGGATCCTGACAAAAGGAAGAAAGGAGAGTAGCAGAATATGGACCCTAGACTTCAGAAAAGCAGACTTTGACTCCCTTAGGGAACTGATGGGCAGGATCCCCTGTGAGGCTAATATGAGAGGGAAAGGCATCCAGGAGAGCTGTCTGTATTTTAAAGAAATCTTATTGAGGGCGAGGGCGCAGGAAAAAAACATCCCAATGTGCAGAAAGAATAGCAAATATGGCTGGCGACCCGCTTGGCTTAACAGAGAAATCTTCGGTGAGCTTAAACACAAAAAGGAAGCTTACAAGAAGTGGAAACTTGGACAGATGACTAGGGAGGAGTATAAAGATATTGCTTGAGCATGCAGGGGTGTAAGCAGGAAGGCCAAAGCACAATTTGAGTTGCAGCTAGCAAGGGATGTGAAGGGTAACAAGAAGTGTTTCTACAGGCATGTTAACAACAAGAAGAAGGTCAGGGAAAGTGTGGGACCCTTACTGAATGGGGGAGGCAACATAGTGACAGATGAGGTGCAAAAAGGTGAAGTACTCAATGCTTTTTTTTCCTCGGTCTTCACAGACAAGGTCAGCTCCCAGACTGCTGCACTAGGCCACACAGTATGGGGAGAAGGCAAGCAGCCCTCAGTGGTGAAAGAACAGGTTAAGGACTATTTAGAAAAGCTGGATATGCACAAGTCTATGGGTCCAGATCTAATGCATCTGAGGGTGCTGATGTGATTGCAGAGCCATTGGCCATTATCTTTGAAAATTCGTGGCAATCAGGGGAGGTCCCAGACAATTGGAAAAAGGCAAATATAATGCCCATCTTTAAAAAAGGGAAGAAGGAGAATCGGGGGAACTACAATCTGGTCAGCCTCACCTCAGTCTCTAGAAAAATCAGGGAACAGATGCTCAAGGAATCCATTTTGAAGCACTTGGAGGAGAGGAAGGTGATCAGGAACAGTCAGCATGGATTCACCAAGGGCAAGTCATGCCTGACCAACCTGATTGCCTTCTATGATGAGATAACTGGCTCTGTGGATATGGGGAAAGCGGTGGACATGATATATCTTGACTTTAGCAAAGCTTTTGATATGGTCTCCCACAGTATTCTTGCCAGCAAGTTAAAGAAGTATGGATTGGATGAATGGACTATAAGGTGGAAAGAAAGACGGCTAGATCGTTGGGTTCAATGGGTAGTGATCAATGGCTAGATGTCTAGTTGGCAGCCAGTATCAAGCAGAGTGCCCCTGGGGCCGGTTTTGTTCAACATCTTTATTAATGATCTATTCCCAGTCCCTTGGGGCCTATACTCCCTCTCTCTATTCCTCTTGTGTAGATTTAGAAAGGTCCCTTATTGCACAAGTGGCTAATTAAATGTCGTCTTATAAAAAAACACGTTTTGTTTGACATTTAACAGCTCAGCGAGGTACAACAGCTGCAGTGGCACTAAATAGAAATCATCTCAAATAGCGTCTTCAGCAGAAGGACGTGTCTTAAGGAGAAACAGCCACATTCCCTTGATCTTTCTGGAGAAGGACAAGGCTCTCTCTTACCCTCCAGCCATGCTAATGGTTCCATACTGTACTGTCAGACCTTCTGATTTGGGTCTGTGGCTTGAGCTGTGTCCACACTGCAAAATGATTGGACTTGGACCCTAGTCACACCATGGCCTGGGATCTGATCCACTCCCTAGCAGGGTGCTAGGACCAACTCCTGAGTCAGACTGATCTGTGTGCCGACAGAAATGTGACTTGAGCTCAGACCTGAGTCAGAGAGTCTCAGACATGGAAATGGTTTCCATAGAATCATAGAAGATTAGGGTTGGAAAAGACCTCAGGAGGTTATCTACTCCAACCCCCTGCTCGGTTTTGATCTAGCCAAAGTGGGGTGTGTTAGGTGTAAAAGGTGAACTGTTCTTTGCTTCACACAGAGTTATGCTGTGCAGGGTCTGGTTAACAGGCAGGGGTCTGAGAGATGAGCCCCAGTCACACATTTTCCGTAAGGTGATCTGGAGTCCAGTCCAGAACGCCCAGTCAAAAAGGGACCCTGGCGGCTCTGGTTAGCACCACCGACCAGGCCGTTAAAAGTCTGGTTGGCAGTGCTGTGGGGCTAAGGCAGGCTCCCTACCTGCCCTGGCTCCGCGCTGTGCCCCAGAAGCGGACAGAAGGTCCGGTTCCTAGGCGGGGGATGGCATGGGACTCCACGCGCTACCCCCACCCCGAGCACCAGCTCCACACTCCCATTGGCTGGGAACCGGGAGAGGGAAGGGAGAAATGATTGCTGGTGTGGAAGAGAGAGGGGAAGGGATTTGAAAGGGGGACTGGGTTAAGAGGGAGAGAGAGGAGTGAAGGAAAGGTTGGAGCGAGGGGAAGGGGAATGGGAGTCAAGAGGCCAGAGGCAGCTAAAGGAGGCCAGCACGCAACTCTTGTTGAATTCAATGGGATCTGGGTCCCTAGCTCCCCCAGGAAAACCCAACCTGAGCTAAGCAGCTGAGCTAGTCCTTCCTACAGCATGTGCTGAACCCAGCCGGGGGTCCCAGGAGCGACAGCTTTTTCTGAACTGAAGCACTGAACTGCTGGGGTGCTGATGTAGCCTGGTGAATATTCCACATGTCCATGTGCCTTTCAACTTTCCCCCATGGAAGCGGCATTAGCTCCTGGGCCAAACATAGCAAGGAGATGAAAGCAAACGCAGGAAGCACTGAGACCCTTTCTCAGTTCTTCACAGCAGGGACTACCTCTCACTAGGTGCATGTGCAGCGCCCGGCACACTGCAGCTCTAATCTTAGTTGAAGCCTTGATAAATAATAAATTTGCCAGCTGAGCTGCTCCAGGAATACATTTAGTCAGTAATTTATTTAAGGTGAAGAGCAGACCGAAATGAAAATCAAAGTCGTCCCAGCTCTATGTGCTTAACCCACCTGCCCCCGGCAAACAAGCAGGAAGCAGAAAAATAAGTTCTAAGTTTGCTTTATTTGCAATCCACTTTCCTCTCCATGGAATCATCTGGCTCCTAAGGCGCTTCAAAAAAGATACCCTAAGGTGCTTTTCCCTCACCAGGGCCATTTGGGGCAGGAGGCCATTGGTAGAGCTGAGTCTCGGTGCAATTAGCCAACAGATTCGCAAATCCCTTAGCTGCCCTCTGTGCGCATTTACACCCCAGTTTGGAGAAGGAAGCATATCAGATCTATGTCTTGAGTGTCTGGCTGCATGATGTCAGGTTAGATTCAGAGCTGAATAAGACTTTGAAATTCTCTCTGCACATTGGGAAATGCAGGGAAACCATTCATCATAGAAATGAGACTTGCCAGAGAAGGAAAAGTCTCCTAGTTACAAAAAAGACTTATTAGCCCCCTTCTAGTCTTCGGTAGGCGTATGTTGTTCCCTGCAGCATATTCTGCAATGCCTTGCCCTGTCAATGGGGACACAGGTATTTGTCACACTGGGGCTTATTTGATTCTGATTTAAAAGTGCCGTGAGATCTTCAGGGGAAGGGGCTGTAGATGGGAAAAATCTAATCCTTATCTGGCTGGTTGGGTTTGTAGATGGTGAGTGTCAGATCCAACATTCTCCATGAATAGCACACACAGAGGAGGCACACAGCCGACTTTCTTGCAATATCTGCTTAACTGCTCACTCATATAGCCTCCAGCAAGGAGCTCCCTTGCAACCTCCCCCCCCAACATCTCTGTGTTCAGTGCCTCTCCCAGCATCCCCCGCTGCCTGCTGAGCCTTAAAGGCACAGGACTCTGCGCTCTAGCTCCAGTACCTGAAGAAAAACAAAACAAGAACGATGAAATGTCAGAAAGCAGATGCAGCTGGGCAGGTGGGGAGATAGGTCCCGGTACACTGCGTCAAGATGCCAGGAGGAGAAAAACATTAGCCAGCACTAACCTCCTCTGAAAACAAGCTCTTTTCTTGGTCCTGCGCTGCCGACCTAGGGTGCTGTGAGGGGGAAATCTTATCCTTTTCATTCAGCTCTTTACAGCCAAGGCCCAGGGCTTGGGTTAGGCTCTCTGGATCCAATCCCAGACATCCTCCATAGCTTCCAGCCCCACCTGCCACCTTAGCTTTGGTGGAGGCTGCTTCCTTTTCCCCAGCTCTCCTCCTCTAGGATTTGTGTGATCATCCTGGCAGCACTTCTGCTAGGCACATAACCTGTATATCAAGGGGCCCATGGACTATAACTCAGCTATGAAATTCTGCGCTGGGATGAGATTTGCTGCAGGCCTGGGAGGGGAATTTTATTTTCCTTGACAGAAATTTAGCTTCAAATTCACTTGGTTTTTGGTGGGAGTTTTTTGTTTGTTTTTTTAAGTTTTGAGGAGATGAAAAAAAACCTCTCTCTAAACACATTCATATCCACAGGCTCTCTCTCTTCATTAAAAATACACCCCGCAGCTTTGCAATTGGTAAGATTAGGCTGAGTATAACTGGCCCTATCTCTCCTAGGTCCCAAGGCCAGAAGGAACCGTTATGATTGTGATGAGTTCGGTCACAGAGACCCCCTTGGGACTGTCACCTGATGTGCTGAGACTACCTCTGAGCCCATTTTCTCTGCCAGTTTGGGCCTCCAGAACCCTGTATTGTTGAGCCAGATACACTAATTTGCTACAACACAGACCCAGGATCTGACCCACGCCCCCAAAGCTACAGACTTAACTGAAAATGGCTTAGCAAGTGCTCCTGTCTCTAGCACCCAGACACCCAGCTCCCAATGGGATCCAAACCCCAAATAAATCAGTTTTACTCTGTATAAAGCTTATACAGGGTAAACTCATAAATTGTCTACCCTCTATAACACTGATAGAGAGATATGCACAGCTGTTTGCTCCCCCAGGTATTAATTACTTACTCTGGGTTAATTAATAAGCAAAAAATGATTTTATTAAGTATAAAAAGTAGGATTTAAGTGGTTCCAAGTAATAACAGATAGAACAAAGTAAGTTACCAAGCAAAATAAAGCAAAACACGCAAGTCTAAGCCTAATAGAGAGATTTTCCAATAAGCTTCTTTCACAGACTAGACTTCTTCCTAGTCTGGGCCCAAACCTTTTCAGACCAAGGTTGTAGTTTATGGCCTGGGTCCAGCAATCACTCACACCCCCATAGTTACTGTCCTTTGTTCCAGTTTCCTTCAGGCATCTCTTTGGGGTGGAGAGGTCATCTTTTGAGCCAGCTGAAGCCAAAATGGCTTCCAGGGCCTTTTATATTTTCTCTTGTGGGCGGAAACCCCTTTGTTCTTCTGTGCAAAGTCGCGGCAACAAGATGGCGTTTGTAGCCACCTGGGCAAGTCACATGTCCATGAATGATTCAGCTTTTTGCAGGCTGACACCATTGTTTACATGTTAGTTTGAACGTTCCCAGGAAAGCTCAGATGTGGATTCGCGCCTCCCAAAGTTCATTGTCAGTTAAGTGTTTCTTGATTGGGCACTTACTGAGAATAGTCCTTTCTCAAGAAGCTGACCAAATGCTTCACTGAGGCTACTTAAAATCAAGCACATTGAGATACAAGTACATAGCCAATATTCATAATTTCAAATACAAAAATGATACACACATACAGACAGCATAATCGTAACTAGCAAATTACAGCCTTTCTATAGACACCTTACTTGACCTCCTTTGTAGAAGATTTGGTGCAACTATAGGACCTTGGTTGCAACAATGATCCATATGGTCACAGTTCATGTCAATAGCGTCACAATCATCATCTAGTCTGACCTCCTGTGTAACAGAAGCCTCAGAATTCACCCAAAATAATTCCCAGAGCAGATCTTCTAGAAAAACAACCCATCTTTATTTAACAGTTGTCAGTGACAGAGAATCCACCATGACCTTTGGGAAGCTGTTCCAATGGTTAATTGCCTTCGCTGTTAAAAATGTACACCTTATTGCCTGTCTGAATTCATCTAACTTCAGCTTCTAGCCATTGGATCATGTTAGACCTTTGTCTGCTAGACTGAAGAGCCCATTATTAAATACCTGTAGACTGACCAAGTCACCCCTTAAACGTCTGTTTGTTAAAATAAATACCTTGAGATCCTTGAGTCTATCACCATAAGGCATGTTTTCTGATCTTTTAATCATTCTTGTGGCTCTTCTCTGAACCCTCTCCAATGTATCAACATCCTTCTTGAGTTGGTGACACCAGAACTGGGCACAGGATTCCAGCAACAGTCACGCCACTAAGTACCTCTCTGCTCCTACTCGAGATTCCCGTTTATGCATCCAAGTATCACATCAGCCCATTTAGCCATTGCGTCACACTGGGGTTCATGTTGAGCTGATTGTCCACCACAATCCCCAAATCTTTTTCAGTCACTGCTTCCCCCATCGTGTACATATGGCCTACATGCTTTGACCTTAGATGCATACATTTACATTTAGCCATATTAAAATGCATAGTTTGCTTCTCATACCTAGCTTACCAAGCGATTTAGCTCACTCTGTGTTAGTGACCTGTCCTCTTTATTTACCACTCCCCCAATGTTTGGATCATCTGCAAACTTTGTCAGTAAAAATGTTTTGTTTTGTTCCACGTCATTGATAACAAATGTTAAATAGCATAAGGCCAAACTGTACTTCCTGGCTGGCACTGCACCACCTGATCTCAGAAGGAAGGTAGCAAGCCAAAGGGAAAGATCACGGCAGATGGAAGACCAAACGCATCCGTTATATGGTCACACAGGAGTAATCAAACGCCTTACATCACGAAAGAGTTTTATAATCAGTGCTGTGCATTTGTAAAAGGCTGTTGCATCTGAAGAAGTGAGGTTTTTAACCACGAAAGCTTATGCCCAAATAAATCTGTTAGTCTTTAAGGTGCCACCAGACTCCTTGTTGTTTTTGCTGTGCCTTTGGATACGACAGCTGGCAAGGCACAACTGAGGTTACAGAATGAAAGACTACATGCAGTCGGACGCACTGAAAGAGCTCTGGAACGCCAGGAGGACCTTCCTGGAGGGGCCGATACAGACTGGTCAACCTAGCGATGCCTGAACCACCTGCGCATGCAAACTGGTGGATCAAAGACTAACATGATCAAATGGGGCTAGTGTAATGACACAAATACATGTGAGTGCAGTGAAGTGCAGACCGTGGAGCACCTGCTCATTTGCCGACTCCTTGGGGAGACCTGTACGAAGGAGGACCTTGCAGCAATGATGGAAAGAGCCACTGCTTGTGCATGGTTCTGGAAAAACAGGAGAAGAAGAAGTCTGTGAGCCCTTAGGGGCAGGAACTGCCTCCCACTATATGTGTGTACAGCACCTACCACCATGGGGCTCTGATCTCAGCTGGAGCCTCTATGTCCTTCTGTAACACAAAGAATAAGAAGACAATAATGTTTTGCCTAATAACTCAGCCATATTTCCAGACAAATCCCCTGATTTTGAGTGCCCAAGCACAACTGAGCACCCAAGCTTACTCAATCTCATTGTAAAACTCAAGTGAAAGGAAATCTTTTCTGCCTTGTCTTTACACCTCTCTGCAGCTGTTATTGATCATATGACTGAATGCTATTTATTCATCCTAGAATGTTTGCTTGTTGTAATTCATGCCATATGCAATCTGCTCTCTTGGAGTAGTTAAGGCCACAGAGTGCTTTGGGAACCTGTTTGCATGAAGGATGCAGTGCAGAAGAATGTTGCATTGTAATTTGCCATGTTTCTAGAGAATAGAGATAGATTGTGCAAACATCTATTTTGCAAGGCGTAGTAGTGGTATGTAGTGACTAGAACAGAGGACTGGGAGGCAGAAATCCTGGATTCTATTCCCTGTGCTGTCACTGACTTATTCTATGAGTTGGAGCAAATCACTTACCTCTCTGCATGGGCTCTCTCTATCTGCGAGTCAAAAACAGGGTTCTGGTGGGTCATGACCCCCCTTTTTCTTTAAGAGAAGGCAGGGGGAGGGATCCCAAAGCTTTCTTCTGTTGTAATGCAGGCTTTTGAGAAGCACTGCCCATCTGTAAACCTCCAAGGGCACAGTTCTGGAATGTCAGCAGTGCTTGTGAAAGTCTCTGGCTTTCAGATCCTCCGATGAATGGTGCTGAGGCACACAAGGATCATCATTACTCTAGAACTAATCCAAATTGCTGGCTAGGGAAAAGTCTATCCCTTATCGGTAAAAGCACATGGAGAAGGTTTGACGAGCTCACTGTTCAGTTCACATTTTATATTAAAGTTTGGTTTATAGACAGCTTCTAAAGGGTTAATGGCTAATAGATGTTATAAGCATGTTACAGATATGAGTTTCACGTGTTACAGATGGTTATAAGCACATTAGTAGAAGGGCTTATAGCTGATTAACAGCCATGGCTGTTGACCAACAACCATCTATAACAATTGATTAGTCAGGCATTAAAACATCTATTACCCCTCTTTAAACGGAAGCTTAAAATAAAGTGTGATCAGCACCCACAAACACATCCAGATCGCTCCATCTGTGCTCATGTTGTGTAGCTGATGTTACTCTCCTGCTCTGGGTGGACCCTAGGAAGCCATGAGAGCACTGCGTGTAGGCACGCAGAGTATGGGCAGAGCATGTGAATGTGTGTATGCATGTGATGATGTATGCGCCAGGGCATGAGCCATCGGAGGATGTGAGAATGAATGCAGAACAGTCCTGTCATCCCACAGCCCCTCGGCTCTCAGACCTGCAAGCCTCTCCTGTAGGTGGTGCTGGATCTGGGAAAGAAGTGGACTCAGCTCCACCTGGCCACAAAACCCTGGACCCAAACCAATAATTGGGGAACTTCAGATCTGGCTCCAGATCTGGCTCCCAACCTTCCCTCTGTGCTTTTGTCCTGTCACGTGGGTCTCTGCAGCAGCTCCGTGGCTCCAGGTAAACTCTGCAGTGGAAACTAGGTTGGCTCAACTCCTGTGCCTGGGGGGACTTCCTTTTCTGAAAGCCTGCAGGAAACCAATGAGCTGTGCAAGGCTCATAATCCTCCCTCTCACCCCTGGTTTCTCTCTCCTCCCTCCAAGGCTGTTGGCTCTCGGTGGGTTCATGGACAGCCCTGGGGTGACTTCTTCCTGATCTCATCCTCTCACGGGCACTTGTGAGTGAATCAAATCCCCAGGTGCCTCCAGCAGGCTCCCAGGGGGAAGTGGGAGTGGATGGAGGGACCCACTGAAGACCCCAAAGTCCCATCCGGCCACATCCTGAATGCCTCCAGGTGAAGTACCCACATGAGCAAAATAAAGATGCCACCTGCCTGGAGCAATTAGTCCAATACTCTGTAGGATCCTGCCAGGGGAAGGGAGGGGGTCTGTGGTGTGTGCAGGGAGATTTCACAAATGCTGCTGTCAAGCTCTGTGAAGATGTAATTGGGCCTGACAACAGCGTGGCTAATCAGCAGCTTGTTCTCTGGATATTCCTGTCACGCTGCTGAATGGACTCAAAGGAAGGGCAGCGCTGGAAGAATGTGCGCAATTACAGCCAAGGCTAGAGAACCAAAGGTCCCTGACAGCTTTTGGGGTGCTAGTCCATCATTTACCGAGACCCTGACATCTGGGGCAGCCTGGGAGCTGTTGGGGGGCAAAGGGGCTATGGAAGCCTGCAGCTCCTCCTGAAGCAACAGCTGTTTCTGGGGGGGGGGTGTCTCTTGGCTCCCCTCCCTCTTCCCTTTGGTCTCTCAGTCAGACATCGTTCTGGCTGGTCCCTCCTTCCAGTCAGCACATTTCCCTGTCCGAAGCTGTCAGCACTACCGCTGGCTTAGCCAGTGGGGGCATGGGCCAGTGACATGGGCATTGCCCCTCGCTGACACGGGGAGTTTGGGACCAAAACTTGGATCATCCTCATGGGGATATACAGAGTCAGATTCTCCAGTGACATAAGGGGGTTTGCAGGATATGGAAAATACCCCCTTGAGAAGCACAGAGGTGCCAGAGCAGCCCTGCCTCAGCTTTGTTTACTCTCCTCATCTAGGGGGCCAAGAGGGACAGGGAGTGGGAGGGCGGGGCTGGCCAGGGTTGAGTCATGGCTGTGGCTGGAGCATTAGTGGCGGCTTGCCAGGGCCCCAGGAAGCAGGATGTTAGTTAGAGCAGCCACTGAGACATACAGCAAGTATCCTGAGCTCGGCAAAACTCGAGTTTTGGCAAGTGTGGGGCTGAGTATTGGGTGAGTCTATGAGCAAGTGTTGGGATCCTGAGCATCACGGCTCAGTTGTGCGCGGACCCTGTTGATGCCTGGGGAGCCTGGGCACTGGGCATTGGGCATGTCCGGGGTCAACCATCAGACAAGCGAGAGCTGAGCTACATGTGGACTAGCTGTGACAGATACGGCAATTTCCTACCGTATCCTTGGGAGACCTCACTGAATTAAGTTAAAGCCTCTTCGGGGTCTGTTGTATTATATGAAGGTGTCGGGGGTTGGCCGCTGTTGCACCCCAGCTCCAAATATGCACTGCCACGCCCAGGCCTAGTTAAGGAGGGTTATTCTTTTATGACAAGGTTAAACAACAAGCAGAGTGCAGCCTGAAGTCAGTACCTGCTCCCCAGCCTCAGGGCCACCCCTCCCAGGGGCCTCTGACACTCCAGCTCCTGGCAGCTCCCCTAGCCTCAGCCAGCTCTGCTCCCCTCTTGGAGCAGCAGCCACAGAGCTGCTTCTCTGAGATCCCCCTTGCTCCTGGTACTTACCACAGGAGTTAGCTCCACTCCTCTGTGGCCTTTGCTGCCCAGGGCCGAACTTGTCTTCGTCCTTCCCCCTCAGCTGCCTACTAGCAGCCCTTTAGAGACCCAGGGGAAGCCCAGCCCTCTTTAGTTAGCTAGATTGGGCTCATCTGCTCCAGTCCAGGGGTGCTGGGCTCAGTCCATCCACAGAGAGCAGGTCCCCTGTGACTGCCAGGGTTGTATGTAACCTCTTGAGGGGGGCGAGATGACAGAGGTGAGGCCTGGGGGCTCAGAGGACTGTGGTGAACAATGGGCCAGACAAGAATAGACTTTCATAACAAAAGTGTGACTTGGTTTTCCTGTGGAATATCTAGGGGCGGAGAATGTCAAACCCTCACCTCCGGTTATGCCAAAACCCAGCCTTTGGGAAGCTGTGCCCTGATCAGGGGGCCATTAACTGCTGGGCTCAGGCTAGATCAAAGGCCCAAGCTGTATAAAGGAAAGACTGAACTATTCCTGGTGGTTCTGGTTCTGACTCTGAAATAGCTGTAAACTTGTAATCATGGGGAAAACCCAAGAGTGGGCAGTGGTGCTGGAACACTTTTCATAGTGGGGGTACTGAAAGTCAGCTAAGGAAACTGTACAGCAGTGGTCCCCAAACTTTTTACCTCACACCCGCCCTTACCCCTGTCAAAACCCTCCTCACCTCCCAGAGCTGGGCTGAGAATGGGGCCATGGCTCCGGGAGGGGGGGACACGGACAGCGGTAAGAGGGCCAAGGCTGGGGCCACAGCTGGGGGTGGCCATGGGCCTGGAACCCCAGGCAGGAGGCCAGGAGTGGAGCCCTGGGCATGGGGCCAGCAGCCGGGACCCAGCGTGCAGGGCCAGGAGTGGAGCCCGGGGCACGGGCTGGGGGTGCTGCTGCACCCCCCGCACCTCTAGTTCCCGCACTTATGCTTGTGGATTTTGAAGGACTGACACCTACCAGAGTCCAACATTGGAGTTGCGTTGGCCTGTGGTCAGCTTTTTAGCATGCATAGGTTCTTTTATTATTTTTAGTATGTTTCCTCTGCAATGCTTTCACCTTAAGAATAAATGTGCTTGCTTAGAAAGAGCTGTGGGATAACTTATAACTGTGGCCATTACACTGTTCATAGACTCTAGAGAGAAAGGAAAGAGCAGACACTGGCCTGTTTAGGCCATCTGGCTTGCTGGGGATATCACAGTGTAGGCAGAGAGCTGTGCAACCTGGAAAAACAACCCGGAAGGAAGAGAGATGTGAATCTCTGCCCAAGAGAGGTGATGACTGAGGAGCTGGGAGCCTACAGTGGGTGCCCTTGGTGAACCACGAGGGGGAAATTCAGGTGCAGTTGCTCTGAACTATGACACTATCTATAGCTGAATTTCAAGCATGCACAGAGCCAGGATTTGGGTGAGCCTAAGGCGAGTTTCAAGCAAGACTGGCCTGACATAACTTCGGGGTGGAAGCTTTGGACACTGGCCAGTGAGGCATGTTTTTGAGTTCAAACCCCTTGTAACTCATTGGATTCATCAATATTTTGCTTTTTGGTGCTGGATTCATTTGAATCCAGGATTCAGAGGATTCCAACCTACATTGAGCAAAAGATTCACGTGACACCGCTGTGGCAAGTCCCCATATTCTCAAGCCTCTGCCCTACTGCCCCTCTGTAGGTGAGGTCAGCAAGAAGTGGGTGAGCTCAGGCCAGATAGATAAGATTCACACTTACGGTGAGAGCACCGGGGCCTCAATCTGCCCCCTGTCTGCAATGAGTAGAGGGAAATTGGTTCATTCTGGGTTTGTGGTATTGAGTGCTCTATGGGTGCTAATTAGAATCCCAGCAGAGTTTTCATCCTTACCAGGCAGATAAACCCACTACAGTATCGTTTACTGGGTTGTTTTTTCAGAGGACAGTTGAATTCCTATGTGCTCTTTGTGGATGTAAATAAGTTTCATGGCACGGAGTAGGGTTTGGCCTGTTGTCTTTGGCCTAACTGAGTCCACAGTTGTGAAATGTCCTACTTGTCTGGTTCTTGCCCTCCACCCCAGAGGTGGCTGCATTTCACCAGCGCTGTGTGTCTACAGATCATGAAGGGCTTTGGGCGAAAGGTGCTATATGAATGGGGAATGTTATAAAAGCATTGCATGCCGTTCCTGTCCCCACGGTTTAGGAAGGATTGAGAGGAGAACTAGAAAAAATACAGCTGAGATGACACATGAGGAGTGGATTATCAAACACATGAGGAGAGACTACAGGACCGAATGGTACAGAGTCTAAAAAAAGAGACAGCGTGGGGAGACATGATCAAAGGCTGAACTGGAAATGCCTTCGAGGTAGCAGTTGACATGAAGTAAGGGAATTATTCACAGTCTCAGAAGATGGCAGGGCAAGGAGCAAGGGCCTAAAGCTAGAGAAGGAAGAGTTGAAGCATCAGTACAAAATCCTAAGTGCAATTGGGCAATGGAACATCAGCCCCTAGGGGTGCAAATGGGGCTCTGCCATTGCAGGGAGCTGAGACTGGGCTATCAAAAGCAACTGGGGACAGTGGAGCATGAGGCTGCCCAGTGCAGTGAGATGGCATAACTGGTCTCTGCTGGCCCTGCGCTGATTCTGTGAACGAGGGAACTAGTTCCACTCTGATTTACACTTACAATTATGTATCTCATTGGGCCAGGTCCTGGGTCCTGCTCTGGCTGCTTTCTGCCTCTTTGGCAATGCAAGGCAGCCATTAATGGCTGAGGATTTGCCATGCATAAAGGAATCCTCAGAGGGCACAGAACTGCTTCATCAGCTATACCCCTCCTATGCACATGGCCAGGGAAAGAGTGTTTGGCCAGGATTTCCCCAGACCCCAGACTCCTGGAACAACCTTTGCGGGGGGTGGGCATTGGCAACTGGTATAAACTAGAGCAGTCTTGAGACTGCTCTGATTTATGTAGTGAATTGGCTCTTACGTGGCCCCAAAATCAGCAGAGCGCAAAGGTGTCTGAAATCTGACCTTTGACCTCCCTTTCTTCCTGACTTGTATGATTCCAGATTGGTCACCACTCAGGATCTGAGCCAACATCTCTAGTTCCAAAATGCCTTTACATTTGAGTTTATGGTTCGATTTCACAAAAACTCTTGGTAGAGCTGTACATAATTTGATTGTACTTCAACTAAATCCCCATAAACTACTCAGTCAGGTAGACAGACCCCCCAACTCAGTCTCCCTCTGACATATCAAGTAGAAATGCCAAGAGGATTCTCTGGCACAAAATAATTGTAGTTTTAATTAGTCTTACTTTCTGATGCCATTTTAATTTTGCTTCGGATTTTCTCCATAAGTAAGCAGCTTAATGACAGGGAGGGGGAAGGACTCAGTCCTTCTGAAGCAGCACTGCTATAAATTTTAACCTATGGGGCCTAGTGGCTGTGGTGCTATGGGTGCCTTACGAAATGCATTTATAATAGGGGGAGCTGGCAGAGACCACTGAATGTAGGTTGTCCAATACTTTCCATTATAAATGTGATTCTTTGAGATGTTCTCACACCTCCATCTTTGCAGCAGGCCTTTGATATTCAGTGGGAAAAAGGCCCCTCAGCTATGGAAGTGCCTTTTCTTTGTCCCATGAATTTCCGTTCAGCTTCTGCTGAGATATAAGCTGTTAAAATGGCTATTTTCCTTCTCATATGTCCATTGATCAGGAAATGTTTGGGAATCAGAATGTTACTGCGCTGACTTGTTCAGTGATCTCAGATGGACCCAGTATTAATAGCCTAATCTGGCGATGCCCGGGAGGATTTGAGACGTTCAGTGGACAGCCAGACCTTATCCCCCACTCTAAGTGTAAGTGCAACTTCGCGGCTTTGGTCAGCATAACATTTACATGTTTCCTTGGTGGCTTCCAAATGCTCCATGTGTTCCTGGTGAACGTGGTGAAGGTGGGTAACAAGGTCTGTCGCAGCGGGAACTTGTGAGTCTGCAGGGTGAGATGAGGGTGAAAAACACAACTGGCATAAAATGGATTGTGTTGGATGGAGGTAAGCAAATTCGGCATATGGCAGGAGTGTGACCCAGTCCTCTTGGCGGTAGTTAGGGAAGCATTGAAGGTATCGCTCGAAGATTTGATTTATCCACTCCCTGTGCTGGTTGCAGTACCGGATTTACCATGGCGCCAATGGCGCCATAGTGCCAGGCCCAAGCTCAGAAGGGGCCCATAACACTCACTTCCTCCCCTTTCACAGTGCTGCACAAGCGGAGGCTCTGAGAGTGAGCCTCGGAGCAGCAGGGATCCATGGGAGCTGAGAACCCACAGGGCCCTAGGAGCTGTAGTTCCTTGGCCAGCTCCCTGCCTAGAGAGCCTGCCCTGGAGCAGGGAAGGAACTACATTTCCCAGCATTCCCTTGGCTGCTATCAACAGAAAAGGGAGCAGGAGGGAGTGGGGAAGCTGAGACCACATGCGCTGCAGCTTGCTGTGAATGGAGAGCTGGCTGCTAGAAGGGGGTGGCACTGAGAGTGGGGAACAAGTATGCCCAAGGAGTAGGCGGCTTTGGCCCAGATATCACCCTCAGAAGACTTCCCCAGACTGGTTTAGGGATGCTGGTGTGACCTCGCCTGGCAGCCCCCAAAGAAGGAACTGGGTGGAATAGATGGACAGTGCACCTCTCTATCGGAAGCCTAGCAGGGGAGGTATGTGGACTCCACCAGGAGAAGATAAAATGAAAAGTAAGGGAGGGGTGGCTCTACTAGAGGACCTGGGCCGCTTTAGATACACTACCAGGCATGCAGGAGGATTTCCACTTCTGAGCCATGGAAGCAGAAATTGACTTTTCCTTTCCAGATTTATCTAATATTCAGAAAGGGAATCTAGCACCTGCCTTCCAGATTTGAACACCCTCAAAATTCAGGAGTACTCAAACTCAATTTGGGCAGCTGTTACTTCATTTCTCCCAAATCAAATAAACTGATCCACTATAACTTGCTATAAAAAAAGTAGGATAAAATTGAGCAACAAATGCTGGGCTCTTCCCAGTAATAACTAGGGCTGGAATTGCTCTTTTCAACAACCATTGCCATTTGTTTTAGTTTTGTTTGTTTAAAAAGAAGACCATGATATTGCATTGGCAAATTCCCTACAGAAATGAAGAGTGGAAGAAAAGAATAACAACTTTACCTCATTTATGTAGGACAGTCTTACAATATGGATCAGATATCCTCCAATCATACAAGCTGAAAATTGTTCCACTTGACTGCAGTTCTGTAACCATGCAGGAACCAGTCCTGCCTGTGTTCTGTGCACATCCA
Source organism: Terrapene triunguis (assembly GCF_002925995.2). Taxonomy (NCBI): domain Eukaryota; kingdom Metazoa; phylum Chordata; order Testudines; family Emydidae; genus Terrapene; species Terrapene triunguis. The sequence continues at coordinate 6,021,437 of NW_020664418.1, read as the reverse complement.
AAATTCCTGCTGAATTCAGTTGTAACCACACTACCTGATATTTTCAGCCCTGAGAAGCGAAGCAGGTTTACACTTAGTAATTGGGCAGGAGGCCTCTCAGAAAAAGCGAGGTGCTGTAGGAGGTGTTGCTTATTCACTAGGTAACGAGAGACCTTCCTGTTATAATAGTAAACCAGTGCAGCATAGAATGCACTTTGCTCCTAGAGTCTAGAATGGGGTCCTTTGTTTCTATATGTAGCCCATTAAAGACTATGAAAAGACTCCCACTTACTTCAACAGGCTTTGGCAGAACTTACTTCAACAGGCTTTGGCAGAACTATACACAGGGTAACTCCACTGTCTTCACAGGGTCCTGGTCCCACAGCGGAGGGGGGGTATGTGAGCTTGTTGCAGAGCTGCTGCTCAGAGATGGGAACCTCCTGGCACTCCAGCCTCCAAAATCATTCAGGTTGCACTTTCTGCTTGACTATGTGCTAGCTGAGGCGTGTGTGGGAATTGGTGGCCTCTGCTGCAGGTGATGGGCATCTCATAGCCTAGAGGAGGGAAGCACTTAACTCCAGAGTCTGCAGCTGCCTAGGGCCGGTGCTGAGGATTTAGAGTCCCTAGTGCCACCGTTGCAAGGTTCAAGCATGCTCAGCCTTGGAATTGCCACCCCTTCCTTGCTAGCAGCTGCAGCTATCTAAGGCTGGCCTCTGGCAATTGGCCCCATGGCTGTAGCCAGAGAAGCTGCAGGTGGCTCTGTGACTACTGGGGGCCATTAAGCTAGGAGCGGATAAAGAAACTGGAGTTAACCTCAAGGAACAGAGGTCACCTGTAGGAAAGGAATGTCAAGGGGAGCAGGGAAAGAGGAAGCAGATCAGGCTTGCAGAGGGAGAATAGCTCCAGCTGGCTAGGGAACATGTCCAAGTAGAAGAGAAACAAGCATAGGGAGAAGTGGTGCTGACCAGGTAGTAGACTAGCATGTACATGGGAGCAGAGGGAGAAAAGCTGGTGACTTCAGGTTCCCAGGGGCTAAGTCCTCACTTTGGGGAAATGGTGTTTGCAAGTGGCTTGCTCAAATAGCATGATGGGTGCTGAGCGAGGGATTTGTCAGAATTGATCAGGTATCTGCTAGCTGTGAAACTTTATTGAGCTGAGACCAGAACCCCATACAATGACTGGTGACATAGGGTGGTACTGGAGACATGGTTATAGAAGGTCTGAATGAGGAAGGAGATAAATCTTTGGGGAGTTTCCCCTGATCACTGTGAAATTACTGCTCACTGTGGACACTGGTAAACCCACATGGTGTACAGCTTAATGAGAAAAACTGGGGGCTGAGGGAGCTGTGTACGGCAATGCATATAGTCATGCAGAGGTGTGTGATCAAAATGAAAAATGTCTCTGAGATTCAGTACCGGGTATACTATGGCACCAATGGCACTGCCAGACCAGGCCCACACTCGGAGCCCACAATGACTAAATGGGGGCCCAAAAATATGTTTGGCGCCAGGGTCCACAAAAGGTTAATCCAGCCCTGGCTGGTTGGTCTGTGGGTGGGAGGCTGAGAAGGTGAAGAGTTCAGTTCCTAGGACTTTACAGAGTTTGCACCACAACTGGGACATTAATTGTTGCCCTGATCAGAAACTATTCCTGTTGGCACTCTATGGAGTCAAAAAAACAAGGTTTAGGAAGAGTTAGGCTGTTTCTTGAGTGGTTGGGAGAGAGTGAAAAGAAATAAAGTGTGCCATCTTAGCCCTGATCTACACTACGGGTTTAGGTCGAATTTAGCAGCGTTAGATCGATTTAACCCTGCACCTGTCCACACGACAAAGCCATTTTTGTCGACTTAAATGGGTCGTAAAATCAATTTCTGTACTCCTCCCCGATGAGGGGATTAGCGCTAAAATTGACATCGCCGGGTCGAATTTGGGGGTAGTGTGGACGCAATTCAACGATATTAGCCTTCCGGAGCTATCCCAGAGTGCTCCATTGTGACCGCTTTGGACAGCACTCTCAACTCAGATGCACTGGCCAGGTAGACAGGAATAGCCCCGTGAACTTTTGAATTTTATTTCCTGTTTGGCCAGCGTGGCAAGCTGATCAGCTCAGGTGACCATGCAGGGCTCATCAGCAGAGGTGACCATGGAGTCCCAGAATCACAAGAGAGCTCTAGCATGGACCGAACGGGAGGTACTGGATCTGATCGCTGTATGGGGAGACAAATCTGTGATATCAGAACTCCGTTCCAAAAGACAAAATGCCAAAATATTTGAAAAAATCTCCAAGGGTAAGAAGGACAGAGGCTATAACAGGGACCCGCAGTGCCATGTGAAACTTAAGGAGCTTAGGCAAGCCTACCAAAAAACCAAAGAGGCAAACAGCCGCTCCGGGTCAGATCCCCAGACATGCCACTTCTATCATGAGCTGCATGCAATTCTAGGGGGTGCCCCTACAACTACCCCATCCCTGTACGTGGACTCCTGCAAGGAAGTCTCACGCAACAGGGATGAGGATTTTGGGGACGAGGAAGATGATAGTGCACAGCAGGCAAGCGGAGAAACCGTTCTCCCCGACAGCCAGGAACTGTTTATCACCCTGGAGACATTACCCTCCCAACCCGGGCTCCCGGACCTTGAAGGCGGAGAAGGCCCCTCTGGTGAGTGTACCTTTGTAAATATAATATATGGTTTAAAAGCAAGCGTGTTTAATGATTAATTTGCCCTGAAGACTTGGGATGTATTTGTGGCCAGTAAAGCTACTGGAATGCAGTCAAGCAACATCCGTTCTTTATCTCTCTGTGTTATCCTCAGGAGAGTGATATCATTCATGGTCACCTGTTTGAAATAGGGGAATTTTATTAAGGGGACATTCAGAGGTGGCCATTCCTGCTGGGCTGTGTGCCTATGGCTGAAAAGAAATCATCCCCGCTGTTAGCCACGCGGTGGGGGAAGGGGTGAAGCGATCATCCCAGAGAATTGGGTGTGAGGAGGGGTTTGTGCTGCACGTTAACCCAAAAGCCTTAGCCCTGTTGTGGTCAAAGACTCCCACGCAGTTATTTTAGTTTAAAGACTCAAGCCTGAGGCCAGTTTATTGACATACAAACCAGTGCACTGGGGTGTAGTCCGGAGACCAACACACCGAGCCCCACACGCAGGCGGGCTTTTTTCCATCAAACCACAAGCAAGGTACAAACAATACGTCATGAGTTATGAAATTGGGGTTAGTCACAAGCTGGGCATGGGTTAGTCACGAGCTGATCATGAGCCAAGAAACTGGGGTTGGGGTCAGCCCCCTCCCACCTTCTTTCTTAATTTTTCTGAGAAGTGGGTGTTTATTTGGGTAGAGGGGCGCTCGGTGGTTTTCCGCAGGGGTGGCGCTTAGCCCAGCTTGGGTACATTTCTTAAGACTGGTACATGTTATTTTCCGGGGGATTTTGGTGAGGGTTTAAGGGGGGGTTTCCAGGGGACGCTTAAAGGAGGGCTATCATTGGTTAATTTTGCAGATAGCTGGAATTGGAAAATGTTGCAAATAGTTGTAGCAGCAAGGATGATTAACTTTCTGCAAAAACAATTTCTTAATATCAAGCAATTTTATAAACTTGCGGTTATTATATTTCTAAAGCCTTCGGTTATTATGTTTCTAAAGCCTTGCGGTTATTATATTTCTAAAGCAGTTTCTTTAGCCTCCAACGGACTTTGCAATTCTTTCTCTCCCCTCCTCTGTTGCTGCTTTTGACCGGGTTTAGCAGAGAGCTGAATTGTGCAGTTTGGTTCAGGCATTTAGGCCTTCCCCATTCTGCACAAAGGTCATCAGCATGGCAGATTTCTGTTGGAGGTGTTTTGGGGCCTGCAGGCCCAGAACTTTGGCTATCGGAAAGAAGACCCCCCTGTTCTGTTTCCCCACAGCCCCTCCTTTTAAATGGCCAACCCATTTTAAATGGTCAACCCAACTCTCCCTTTTTTTCCTCTTGCAGCTGCAAATGTTTCAATGCTACCACTATCATCTTCGTTCCAGAGGCTAGAGCAGATAAGAAGGCAAAAAAAACACACTTGTGATGAAATGTTCTCTGAGCTCATGCAGTCCTCCTGCACTGAAAGAGCCCAGCAGAATGCGTGGAGGCAGACAATGTCAGAGTCCAGGAAAGCACAAAATGAACGCGAGGACAGGAGGGACACGCGAGATGAGAGGAGGTGGGATCAAGAGGAGAGGTGGCGGGAGCAAGAGGAGCAGAGGCAGCAGCATGATGAGAGGAGGCAGGAGGGAATGCTGAGGCTACTGGAGGATCAAACTGATATGCTCCGGCGTATGGTTGAGGTGCAGGAAACGCAGCAGGAGCACAGCCTGCTGCTGCAGCCCCTGTGTAACCAACCGCCCTCTCCCCAAGTTCCATAGCTTCCTCACGCCCAAGAACGGGTGGGGGCTCTGGGCACCCAACCACTCCACCCCAGAGGACTGCCCAAGCAACAGAAGGCTGGTATTCAATAAGTTTTGAAGTGCAGTGTGGCCTTGTACTTCCCTCCTCCCCTCCTCCACTACCCCACCCGGTGCTTCCCTCCTCCACCATCCTCCCAGGCTACCTTGGCAGTTATCCCCCTATTTCTGTGATTAATTAATAAAGAATGCATGAATCTGAAACAACCATGACTTTATTGCCTCTGCAAGCAGTGATTGAAGCAGGGAGGGGAGGGCGGTTGGCTTACAGGGAAGTAGAGTGAACCAAGGAGGCAGGTTTTCATCAAGGAGAACCAAACAGAACTTTCACACCGTAGCCTGGCCAGTCATGAAACTAGTTTTCAAAGCTTCTCTGATGTGCAGCGCATCCTGCTGTGCTCTTCTAACCGCCCTGGTGTCGGGCTGCGTGTAATCAGCAGCCAGGCGATTTGCCTCAACCTCCCACCCCGCCATAAACGTCTCCTCCTTACTCTCACAGATATTGTGGAGCACACAGCAAGCAGTAATAATGATGGGAATATTGGTTTTGCTGAGGTCTAACCGAGTCAGTAAACTGCGCCAGCGAGCTTTTAAACCTCCAAATGCACATTCTACCACCATTCTGCACTTGCTCAGCCTATAGTTGAACTACTGTCCAGGGTGCCTGTGTATGGCTTCATGAGCCATGGCATTAAGGGATAGGCTGGATCCCCAAGGATAACTATAGGCATTTCAACATCCCCGACGGTTATTTTCTGGTCTGGAAAGTAAGTCCCTTGCTGCAGCCATTCAGACAGACCAGAATTTCTGAAGATGCGAGCATCATGTACCTTTCCCGGCCATCCCACGTTGATGTTGGTGAAACGTCCTTTGTGATCCACCAGTGCTTGCAGCACCATTGAAAAGTACCCCTTTCGGTTTATGTACTGGCTGCCTTGGTGGTCCAGTCCCAAGATAGGGATATGCATTCTGTCTATCACCCCACCACAGTTAGGGAATCCCATTGGAACAAAGTCATCCACTATGACCTGCACATTTCCCAGAGTCACTACCCTTGATAGCAGCAGCTCAGTGATTGTGTTGGCTACTTGGATCACAGCAGCCCCCACAGTAGATTTGCCCACTCCAAATTGATTCCCAACTGACCGGTAGCTGTCTGGCATTGCAAGCTTCCACAGGGCTATCACCACTCGCTTGTGAACTGTGAGGGCTGCTCTCATCTTGATATTCTTGCACTTCAGGGCAGGGGAAAGCAAGTCACAAAGCTCCATGAAAGTGCCCTGACACATGCGAAAGTTTCGCAGCCACTGGGAATCATCCCAGACCTGCAACACTATGCGGTCCCACCAGTCTGTGCTTGTTTCCCAGGCCCAGAATCGGCGTTCCACGGCATGAACCTGCCCCATTACCACCATGATGTCCAAATTGCCAGGGCCCGTGCTTTGAGAGAAGTCTGTGTCCATGTCCTCATCACTCTCGTCACTGCGCTGCCGTTGCCTTCTCGCCTGCTTTTGCAGGTTCTGGTGCTGCATATACTGCAGGATAATGCGCGAGGTGTTTACAGTGCTCATAACTGCCATGATCTGAGCGGGCTCCATGCTTGCCGTAGTATGGCATGACAGCAGGAGAGCAGAGTGGCAGTGGAAGCATTACGATGGTTTGCAGCCCTACTGCACTGTCTGCTGCCACAGCAGGAGAGCACAGTGGCAACGGAAGTGGTCATTCAGTCATTCAATGACGATGGTTTGCAGCCCTACTATACCTTCAGCTGCCAGAGCAGGAGAGCAGAGTGGCAGTGGAAGCTTGACTATGGTTTGCAGCCCTATTGTACCGTCAGCTGCCAGAGCAGGAAAGCAGAGTGGCAGCGGAAGCGTGACGATAGTTTTCAGCCCTATTGTACCATCTGCTGCCAGAGCAGGGGAGCAGAGTGGCAGCGGAAGCATGACGATGGTTTGCAGCCCTAATGTACTGTCTGCTGCCAGAGCAGGAGAGCAGAGTGGCAGCTGAAGCGTGACAATGGTTTTCAGCCCTATTGTACCGTCTGCTGCCAGCAGCACTCAGGACACAACAGCAGCTGCTGAGCTGAGCTGAGCGGGCTGCACGCTTGCCGTGGTATGGCATCTGCGCAGAAAAAAGGCGTGAAACAATTGTCCGCCATTGCTCTCATGGAGGGAGGGGTACCCATGTACCCAAAACCACCCACGACAATGTTTTTGCCCCATCAGGCAGTGGGAGCTCAACCCAGAATTCCAATGGGTGGCGGAGACTGCGGGAACTGTGGTATAGCTACCCACAGTGCAACGCTCCGAAAGTCGACGCTAGCCTCGGTACTGTGGACGCACTCCGCTGACTTAATGCGCTTAGTGGGGACACACACAATTGACTGTATAAAATTGCTTCCTAAAAAATCGACTTCTATAAATTCGACCTAATTTCGTAGTGTACACATACCCTTAGTGAAAAGATCAAGTGCTACCCGGATAATGGTGCAACCTTGCAAGCCAGGTAGTTCAGCAATGAACTCCAACAAGACCACACATCAGGAATGAGGCAGGATGGGCAGAGGCTAGAGTAGACCAAATGGTTTAGCACGTGACTACTTGCTCCAACAGCACAGGTCACTGTAGCTAACATATTTTTTCACAGTACTAACCCCAGACTACCAGAAACTTTGTACCACCAAATCCTGAGTCTTATGGTGGCCAAAATGGCAGGCCACTCTCATATAATGGCACATTCTCAACACTGAGTCTGGGCTGACCTTCTAGAATGTAAAGGCACTTCCCATGATACAGTAGACCACCATGCAAATGGAAATCCAAGCTGACTGGGGTGTCGGAGGTCGCAAGAGTCTGACAGATTTTGGCTGCTTGTTTGTCTCTTGGAAGTCATGTCCGAATAAGGGACATCAAATCCTAGGCTGCGGTTCCACAAATAAAATTTGCTGGTCATAGCACAGTATCTCATAGCCATATTTGGTTTGGTGTACTCATTTTTGTGGGAAAGGATGTCTGCTGACCCATTTCATGACCGAGGTGGTAGGTAATGATGAAATCAAACCTGGTAAAGAAAAGTGGTCACCGGATCTGCTTTTGATTAAGATTACAGGCTGTTCAAAGATGTTCTAAGTTCTTGTGATAGGTAAGGACCTGGACTTTGAATGCCATTTTGATTGCAGGCAGCTCCTTGTCCAGATATCATAGTTTTTCTCAGCAGGGGTTAGTTTACGGGAATAATACACAGAAGGATGGAGTTGATTTTGGGGTCCTGCATTTTGCAAAATTACTGCTCCCATTATGAAGTTCGAGGCATCTGCTTCCATGGTACAAGGTTTGGCAGGATGTGGATGCACAAGAACAAGAGGTGAAGTGAAAGCTTTCTTTAGCTGATCAAAGGCTGACTGTATCAGACAAAATGAACCCGTTTTTGGAGGAGTGCAGTTATTGGTGCCACTAGCTGGGAGAATCTTTTAATGAAACACTGATAAAAATCGGCAAATTCAAGAAACCGCTGAACTCCCTTGACATCCTTTGGGGCACACCATCTAGTGATGGCCGACACTTTCTGTGGGTCCTTTGTTAGGCCCTTGGGAGAAATTCTATGACTGAGAAGCTCAATAGTGTCCTTATCAAATGTGCATTTCTCCAGTCTGACATAGCTGCGATTCTGGTGAAGTCTGTCAAGGAACAGGTGAACATGTTGCTCATGTAGCTTCTGGTTTTTGGAGAAGACAAGAATATCAGCTAAATAGATAACAAATTGATCTAGCATGTTCTGGAAAATGTCATTCACAAAATGCTGAAACATTGCCCAAACAGCATAACTAAATACTCAAGTGAGTTCTGAGTGCAGAATGTTCTCTTCCACTCATCACCTTACTTAATACAAAACAGATTGTAGGCTCCACAAAGGTTCAGTTTAGAAAAAATCCTGGCTGAGTGACGTCTCTCAAAAAGTTCATTGATAAGTGATTTAGTTGGGGATTGGTCCTGCTATGAGCAGGGGGGTTGGAATAGATGACCTCCTGAGGTCCCTTCCAACCCTGATATTCTATGATTCTATGACAAAAGGTAGCAATTTTGAACTGTCACTCTATTCAGGGCCCACTAAGCAACAAAGGGGTGCAGGGAGCCATCTTTTTTGCACAGAAAAGGTTGGAGCCCCTGCCGGAGAGGTAGAAGGATGAATAAACCCCTTCTCTAAATTCTCCCAGAGGTATTCCCAGAGCACCTGGAGTTCTAGTTCTGAGAGGGAGTGCATGCGGCTGAAGGAAATGTCGGCTTTCTGCTGCAGGTTGATGGGGCAATGATAACTGCAATGCAGTGGCAAAACATCTGCCCTCCTTTTGTCAAAGACATCAGCGTAGTCTTGATATTTCTCTGGAATACTCAAAGTGGATGAAGGGGTGACAGAGCGGGCCTGTCTACCTTTAAAGTCCCCACTTCAGTCACTGCATCACAAGGGGGTTTAGGTCTGACACCTGACCTTGAAAAACATGACTGGCAGCAGAATCTTGATGTAAAGTGCATTGTGCCCGAGCCCCAGTGGATGCATGAATTGTAGGCAACCAGCCAAGGAATGCTGAGGATGAAAGGAGAGAGGGGCACAGATCAGTCCAAATTGCAGAGCCTCCTTGTGGTCCTGGACGGTGGTCACAATCTGTGGTTTCATTTGATGAGTCACTGGGCCAGAGGAGAGCGGAGCAACCCATGAATGGATTCCACCAAATTGGGGATGCTCTTACACTTACACTGAGTGCACACATTATGGTTCCAAGCCAAATCTAGGTTCATGAAGTTGTCAGAGGCCCCTGAGTCCACTAGCACCCTCAGCATGACCTCAGAGATGGCAGGATGTCATAACCAAAGGGGAAATTGGAGGGCAGTGGCTTGCTGGCCAGACAGAGCTAGGGTACCAGTTGACAAAAGGAGCTTTCCCGACCAGGTCAGGACACGAGTCTTACTAGGGCATTCCAGGACGTAGTTCCCAGGTTCCTCACAATATAGGCATAAGTCTAAGGCTTGTCACCAGCTTCCTTCTTTGTCAGCAAGGCAGGGTCAAATCTGGTTGGCCTGCAGGGGTGGAAAACTGGACTCGGCATTTATCAGGCAATCGTTGATGCTGATGCACAGCTTGACTAGAGAGTCTACATCAGATGGTGGCTCAACCCGTGCCAGCTCATCCTTAAGTTCTTCATTCAAGCCCTGCAGTGCTGTGCTGCCTCATTCCATCTAGTGTCCGCCGCTAAGCGCTGGAATTCTGCAGCGAACGTGGTGACTGGTCTATTCCCTGCACAGGTTCTGAACCATACTCTCAGTGGAGCTGGAATGATTCGGGTATTAACAACCATCACAAGAGCTCGGACGAATTCCTCAAGTTGCCCCTGAAGGGGCTGGAAGTCTCCAGCAGAGGGGACATCCAGGCCAGGGCCTCCCTGATTAAAAGGCTGGTAATAAGCCCCACTTTGGGCTAGTCAGTGGGAAATGAAGAAGTCGCAGCATGAACAGGAGCCAGCATTGATTCAGGAAGCTGCGAAATTTCCCACGGTCACCATCAAACCAGGCTGGCAGCAGAATCTTCAGTTCTTAAGGGACCTGGGTCCCAGCTAATGAGATTGCAGGGCCGCCATCTGGGTCTGCAGTCTCTACAAGGTGTCCGCTTCAACCATCAGGAAGAGAGAAGCCTCAATACGGTTCAACCTCACAGCCGAGCCCACTCTTCAGTCTCTCTTTCTTGGGCTGCTCAAACTGCCAAGAACATGACAGAGATGTGGGGCTGGGGCACATGACTTATGAGGAGAGGCTGAGGGAACTGGGCTTATTTAATTTATTTTTCTGCAGAAGAAAAGAGTGAGGAGGGATTTGATAGCAGCCTTCAACTACCTGAAGGGGGGTTCCAAAGAGGATGGAGCTCGGCTGTTCTCAGTGGTGGTAGATGACAGAACAAGGAGAAATGGTCTCAAGTTGCAGTGGGGGAGGTTTAGGTTGGATATTAGGAAGCACTATTTCACTAGGAGGGTGGTGAAGCATTGGAATAGGTTACCTCAGGAGGTGGTGGAATCTCCATCCTTAGAGGTTTTTAAGGCCCGGCTTGACAGAGCTCTGGCTGGGATGATTTAGTTGTGGTTGGTTCTGCTTTGAGCAGGGGGTTGGATTATATGACCTACTGAGGTCTCTTCCAACCCTAATCTTCTATGATTCTATGACGTCGCTGGTCGGGCCTAATGGTCGGAGTCATGGCTTGCAGGTTAGAGCCAAGCCGAGCTGAAGTCAAGGATCAGGGCCATGGGACACCTGGGTGTGGGAGTCAAGAGCAAAACTGAGAGTCAGAACTGGGGTCAGAAGCTCAATGCCAGCATCAGTGGGTGAGCTGGAGACTTGGTCAGGAAGCAGAGCTTGGGTTAGAGCCAGTGGTGTTGAGGATGGAGAAGGGAAGCATGTAGGCAGGAGCAGGCACAGGAAACAGGACCAAGTGCAGCTGCGGGCAGGGAATGCGTTGAGCAACCAGTGAGCTGAGCTAATGTTGCTGGGTTAAATAGTAGTTAGCTCTGCCCCTCCTCATATCTGGAAGTGCAGTCAATCAGGTAACCCCTGATAGGATCAGCTGCGCCCAGTGTGTTGGTAGGAGAGTGCTCTGCTGCAGCTAGCTCCCTGACACCCTGTGAGCACCACATAAGTCCAGAGCTCCCTCTACCCCAGGGCAGGCGGATAAGAGAGAAAGTGAGTCCAGCCTGCATTCCCTGCCCCTGCCCACCCCGGATCCAGTAGTCTATCCCTGGCTGGTATAAAACTCTTCTCCTGCCAGTTGTTGTACTTAGTCCTATGGAGATAAAGGAGATAGAGGGATGTGCTGAAGGCTCATGGGTTAAACCCTGTTGTCAGTGCACAATGGGGAGGTTGTTGTTGCAATTTTCCATAACAGAATGTGTTGTTCCCTTTTGAAACAACCTAGGAACTTACATGTAAAAAGCTACCATTAAAAGGACATTATTGAGGTTTAAGAAATGCCTGATTTACAGTTGCTGGTGCAATCTTCATGCAGCTCCCTTGTGTGTTTGCATTATGCCTTTAATTACATGATTACATACTATTTTTTTCCACAGGGCCCTGCCTCATTCAGTGCTGGGGATGGACACACAAGAAGGCAGAATTAAGGTTGCATGAACAACCGTAAATCCTAACTTTAGTATTTCCTAACTTTTGAGGGCTTGACTGTGCAACCTAAATAATGTCCTTTTAACATAAGTTTCTTTTAATATGTAATATAGGCATAGTGTGTGTGCGCATTATGGTAATGCAGAGAGTCCTAGATTTTAACTCCAGATGGGTCCATCGTAAGCATCTTGTCTGAGCTCTTGCATAACACAGGCTGGAGAACCTCACCCAATGAGTCCTGCATTTAGCCCAGCGATTTATGCTCTAGCCCAGGAGCAAATTACTGATCTCCCTGCTCCTGAGAACGGAGCTAGTCAGGAAAGGACATGTTTTCCCACAAAAAATATTGGATGTTATTGAAAAAATGACACCCCCAAAAATGACACACACCCCCAATTTTTGAGAGCTGAAAAACATTCATTCTGTCTGTCAATAAAAAGCTCAGGGTTTTGGTCAAAACCTTTTTTTTTTTTTCCTGAAAAAATTTCCATCATGGTTTTTTCCCCCAAGAAAAAAAACAGATGGAAACCTTGCAACTAGTTGTAGTGGTTAGGTGGTAGGAAGTGGGTGGGGAGGGGAAGGCAGAGGAGTGGGAGACAGGAATGAGTGAAACCCAACAATGCACTGGTCAGAACCTGAGCTGAGGTGGAGCATCATCATTTCTTGCTAGTATAGGCAAGCAAAAAATCACTCCCTTCTAGGAGAGAGCATGGAGGTGATTGTGACTTAAGGAGGGAAGGTGTCTCTGCATCACCCTACATCCTGTGACTGCTTCTGGAGTGGTGCACCTTACCGTCCTCTGCTCATGGCAGTGCCTAGAGACACACTATCTCTTCAGGCTGGGACTGAGCGATGAGAGCCTGAGACAGAATTTGCAAGTCCACCGAGTGTTATTAAAATCCATAATCCATATCACTTCCTCCTCCTGGCATTTCATACTATGCCTCTTCCCACATCCTGTTACGGTTCTCATCATATCGGTCAATATGCATTTGGTCTTTCCCCCCTACCCCCTCCTTAAAATGAATCGAAACGGCTAATTAATCTCTGAGTGTCAAGGCATTGGCAATAGCTCGGCAGAAAGCTAGAGCCACTTTTATTCCCTTCTTATTAAAAATCCTTTAATTCCCAGTTTAATTAAATATACAGCACAGTCCCATACCACCCATCTTTTATGTGGCTTGTTGTGTAGTATTTTAAAAAAAAAAACATGTGTTCTCCCAATCGGCAAGAAATGTTTGAGCTCTTCTAAACCTTTCAGCCATAGGGGGTCAATTCTATCCTAGTAACGTATGTGGGGCCTGATTCAGACACTCTTGCTCATGCTCTGTCTTGCCCCAGGACAAAGCTCACCAGTCTAGCCTGTGGTTCTTCCCGTACACTGGTGCAGAGAAAGAATTGTGGCTCAGGGAATTTGGCGAGTCATCTTTGTTGGGGCAGATCCTGAGACCAGACACATATAGGCACTGTGTAGACTGGGATCTAAGGGGTGATGTCAGCCTGTGTTAACTCGTCAAGTGTAGACAAGGGTGATGTAGACTTTAACCCCCGCTAATAGGGGGGAACCGGGAGGAGAGTCAGGGGGTCTCAGCCACCTGCCCTTGGCCATAGGCATTACCACAAATTCCCAGTCTCTCTGCTGGGAGGGGAGGAGAGGTCTGAGCCAGTCTCTCTCACCTGGGGCTAGCCTTGGAGATGGGAAAGAAACAGCGACTGAAGCGGTCAGTGACCAGCATGGCCTGGAGCAGGGGTGATGGCTGCTCCTGGGCTCTGGCCCCTGGGACCCCCAGACCTGGCTCCGCTCCTTAGGAAAATTATGGCTGTGCCCCTGCCTGATAAGTTGATCAAATTAAAGCCCAAGTTCCCTGTATGCTTTAAGAGGACCAGGTTAACACATGTCAAAGACAGCATTGCCTTGTCTACACTAGACTTTGAAAGTGTGTTTGCTAACATCACACCTTAAATCCTAGTCTAGACAAGGCCTAAGAAACCAGAGCTCAGGCCCCCTAAATGCCTCTCTACCAGCCATTTGAACCCCAAGCAGTTGGGATGGTCCCATTTCTTGGGCCAGTGCTTCCCTGACCTTTTTGTGCCATTACTTCTATTAGTATTTGCATTCTAATAGCATCTGGTGACCCCCTACCATGATCTGGACCCTGTTGTGCTGGGTGCTGAACAGACTCACGGTAGCAGACAGTCCCTTCACCAAAGAATTTGCAGTCTAATAGACAAGATAGACAAAGGGTGGGGGGAAGAAAGAGAAGTGAAATGACTTAACTTGTCCAAGGTCACCAGCACAGCCAGGAACAGAACCCAGGTCTCTGGCACTCCATCCCCTAGACCCTATGGCTTTCCTACTGCAATGCTGCTACCCACACCACCTTGCCCTGCTCTAGTGCCTACTGCCTGGCATCCCAAGCACTTTACAAGCAGAAGTGAATGCAGCCCACACCCGAACTGTGATGTTCCCCTCTGGTATTATCTGGACTGGTGATCTGCTAGGACACTCCATTCCTTGACCCTGGGAGCCAGCCTTACCCTGCACTGCTGTGAGAACCCCCACTCCAGGGCTGTTCACGCACAGCCTCTGGCATGTAAGCTGCTCCTTGGATTGTACAACCAAATGACAGTAGCCAATATCTCTGGTCCCAGACACAACCCTAGAAACTTCCGTCTTGCAGTGTTCAGTTATGCCCGCTGGACGCTGCAAGCTTATATGAGTGTCAGTTCAACAAAGAAATTGATATGTACCAGGTGTGACAAAGTTCCTCCTCTATCTTGGTTGGTCCTGCGCTTATTGGCGGATTTTCTTGCCTCAGAGATTCACCATGTGGGTTGGGAAACAGCCCAGAGACGTTCCCTTCTGGGAGAACCCACAGTCCAGGTCAATTGGGAGGTTTGGGGGGAACCTCAGCCCGCCCTCTACTCCGGGTTCCAGCCCAGGGCCCTGTGGACTGCAGCTGTCTATAGTGCCTCCTGTAACAGCTGCATGACAGCTACAACTCCCTGGGCTACTTCCCCATGGCCTCCTCCAAACACCTTCCTTATTCTCACCACAGGACCTTCCGCCTGGTGTCTGATAACGCTTGTGCTCCTCAGTCCTCCAGCAGCACACCCTCTCACTCTCAACTCCTTGCGCCTCTTGCTCCCAGCTCCTCACACTCCCACCACAAACTGAAGTGAGCTCCCTTTTTAAAACCCAGGTGCCCTGATTAGCCTGCCTTAATTGATTCTAGCAGCTTCTTCTTAATTGGCTCCAGGTGTTCTAATTAGCCTGCCTGCTTTAACTGGTTTTAGCAGGCTCCTGATTACTCTAGTGCAGCCCCTGCTCTGGTCACTCAGGGAACAGAAAACTACTCATCCAGTGACCAGTATATTTGCCCTCTACCAGACTCCTGTTCCCCACTGGTCTGGGTCTGTCACATATCCCTCCCCCCTGCTCAACGCCAAGGGGTTGGGCAGCTTGGGACGCCAGACAGTGCACATGTGACAAGCCATCGGCGTTGCCATGACGGCTCCCTGCTCTGTGTTGCACACGGAACTGGAAAGGTTGGAGGGATAAGAACCATCTGGTCACCCTTGTGTTCTTCTCCTTGTTCTGCTGCATCCATTGAAGAGGGGCATGGTCGGTCACGAGGACAAATCTGTGCCCGAGCAGGTAGTAGCGCAATCTTTCCATGGCCCATTTTACAGCGAGGCATTCTCTCTCCACCACTGCATATTTTTGTTCCCTTGGAAGGAGTTTCCGACTGAGGTATAGAATTAGGTGTTCCTCCTCCCCGACCATCTGTGATAGAACGGCCCCCAACCCTACTTCCGATGCATCCGTCTGCAGGATAAACTCCTTGGTGAAATTTGGGGCTATCAGTACGGGGTTATTGCAGAGGGCAGTCCATAGGTCTGTGAATGCTTCCTCTGCTGCGTCAGACCATCTCACCAGATCAGGTCCATGGGCTTTCACTAGGTCTGTCAGGGGGCTTGCCCTTGTGGCAAAGTGGGGGATAAATCGTCGGTAATACCCCACCACACCTAGGAATGCCCGGACTTGTTTCTTGCGACTTGGTCGGGGCCAATTTTGGATGACCACTAACTTGTTCACTTGGGGTTTTACCAGACCTTTTCCCACAATGTAGCCAAGATATTTGGCCTCTGTAAACCCTACAGTGCACTTGGCAGGGTTTGCTGTAAGGCCAGCTCGCCTGAAGGTATCGAGGACTGCCTCCACCTTCTCCAGGTGGGTTTCCCAGTCTGGGGTATGAATGACCACATCGTCCAAGTAGGCAGCAGCATAACTGTTATGCGGGCGTAATAGCTTGTCCATGAGGCGCTGGAAGGTAGCTGGAGCCCCATGTAGTCCAAAAGGGAGGACAGTATATTGAAAAAGACCCTCTGGTGTAGAGAACGCAGTGTTTTCCTTTGCGTCTTCTGCAAGGGGAATCTGCCAGTACCCCTTTGTCAAGTCTAGGGTAGTCAAGTACCGGGCATTACCCAGATGGTCCACTAGCTCATCTATGCGAGGTATGGGGTACGCGTCGAACTGGGATACTTTAGTCGCCGGAAGTCATTGCAAAATCTTGTGGTGCCATCAGGTTTGGGCACCAGCACGATTGGGCTGGACCACCGATTGTGGGATTCTTCGATGATCCCCAACTCGAGCATTTTTTTTACTTCTGCTTTTATTTCCTCCCTTTTTGCTGCTGGCACCCGATAGGGCCTCATTGTTACTCTGGCCCCAGGGTTCGTGACGATGTGGTGATATGTCTCGGTTGTTCGACCCGGTTTTGTCGAGAACACATCTTGGTTCCGGAAGATAATCTCAGACACCTCATTCTTCTGGTCTGGTGTTAAATCGGGAGACACTTTCACCTGTTTGAAAGGCTTGTTTTCCTGGGTTAGGTCTTTTTGGACCGTTGTGCATGCCTCTTGTGCCTGCCAGGGTTTCAGAAGGTTAACGTGATAAATCTGTTCTTGTTTTCTGCGTCCTGGCTGCCGCACCTTGTAGGTTACTTCCCTCACGGGTTCAACCACCTCATAGGGCCCCTGCCATTGGGCCAGAAGCTTGCTTTCTGCTGTGGGTACCAACACCATAACCCAATCCCCTGGTTGGAACTGTCGCACTTTTGCCTGGCAATTGTAGTGGGTTCGCTGGGCCTCCTGTGCCTTCTCCAAATGTTCCCGTACAATAGGAGTAACCCAGGCTATCCAGTCTCACATCTGCATTACATGCTCTATTATATTTCTCATCTCATTGGGTTCCTCTTCCCAGATCTCTTTGGCGATATCTAGTATGCCACGGGGGTGATGCCCGTATAATAACTCGAAGGAGGAAAACCCAGTTGAGGCCTGTGGTACCTCCCGGATAGCAAACATAAGGTAGGGTAGTAGGGTGTCCCAATCCTTCCTGTCCCGACTTACCACCTTCCTTGAGGGTTCGGTTAAACCTTTCTACCAACCCATCAGTCTGCGGATGATAGACCGAAGTTCTCAGGGTATGTAAATGGAGCAGCGTAAAGAGGTCCTTCATTAGCTTCGACATAAATGGGGTTCCTTGGCCGGTTAATATCTCCTTCGGTAGCCCCATTCGGGCAAAGATCCCCACCAGCTCTTTGGCTATAGTTTTAGAGGCCGTGTTCCGCAGGGGGACGGCTTCTAGGTAGCGAGTAGCATAGTCCAAAACAACAAGTATATATTGGTGGCCCCGAGCCGTCTTCTCCAGGGGTCCCACTAGGTCCATGGCTATTCCCTCGAAGGGGACCTCTATGATGGGAAGGGGTACTAAAGGTGCCCTCAAGTGGGGACGAGGACTGTGCAGCTGACACTCCAGGCAGGAGGCACAGTACCTCCGCACTTCTTCATGTACTCCGGGCCAGAAGAACCGTCGTAGGACTCATGCCAGGGTCTTCTCTACCCCCAAATGCCCCCCAAATAGATGACTATGAGCAAGACTTAATACAGCGTTCTGGTGTTTTTGAGGTACTAGGATCTGCTGTACCTTCTGCCCCTGTACTGGTGCAACCTGGTATAAGAGATCCTTCTTCATTATGAAGTAGGGTCCTGGTCCCTGGGTTTTCCCTTCCACGGGGACCCCATCTATTTCAGTCACCTCCTTCCTAATGTTGTCATACCTTGGGTCTTCTGCCTGGTCCCGTCCAAAATTTCCTCTCCAGGGGCTAATCTGCCCAAGATCTAGGGGCCCAGTCTCTGTTGCCTCTACTGGTTCAGAAGCATTAGGGTGGGGGTCAGACTCAGGTGCTTCTCCCTCCTGCGTGGCCTCCTTTTCAGCTGCGCGGGTCCGCCTACCTACAAGAGCAACCCTCTGACTTTGGGTCAGTATTCGGGTTCCCAAGGCCTTAGCTGCCCTTCTTTCACTTTTTGTCTTTCTACCCTGTCTGGGAGTGGAGAACAAATCTGGGGATATTTCAGAGAAGATTGGGGGTTGACAGTCTGCTGTGGATGCCTCACCAATTTTAGGGTCCCCATCTTTCTCCAATCCCCCTACTGGGAGTAAGTTTCCAAACCCTGGGAAGTCCCTCCCTATGAGCACCGGGTATGGGAGTTTAGGGACTACACCTGCTGCTACCTCAGTAGTGTTCCCTTGGATCTCGATTTTTACTGGGATGGTGGGGTAGTAACTAACTGTCCCATGGACACATGTTATCCCCGTGCGTTTAGCCTGCAGCAGCTGACTACGCTTCATGAACTTCCCTGAGATAAGCGTGATAGCACTCCCCAAATCAACCAGTGCCGTGGTCCCTATTTAGTTTCACTGGTCTGATATACATATGTGGGGTTAGTGAGACCCCCACAAGGTGGATTAGGGAGCATGGATCTGCCCAGTTCCCCAGGTTACACTGCATAGGCTCCTCAGTATTGGGACACTGTGCAGCTATGTGTCCCCACTCCCCGCAGGCATAACATCTGTATGGAGCCCTAGGCGTTCCCCGGTCTCTTGGTTTGGGCAGTCTAACATCATGATTCTCTTCTCCCTCAGTGCTCCGACTCTTTGTGGCCTCTGATGGGCCTTCAGCCTCTCTCTTTTTCTACCTGGGGCCTCCTGGTGGCCCAGTCACCCGAACTTTAGGGCTTGGTGCTGCTAGTTTAACCCGGGGTGCCTCTTCCTTAACTGGTCGGGTCAGCTCCCTCGCTGTCCTTCGCCTCTCTACCAGGGCGACAACCTCATCATAGGTGGAGGGTTCGTTCTGGCTTACCCAGGCACGAAGGTCTGGTGGTAGTCCCCTCATGTATCGGTCGATGACCAGAACCGCTAGTATCTCTTTCGGACTCCGGGACTCTGTTTGCAACCACTTTCATGCGAGATGGATGAGGTCATACAATTGGGACCGCGGGGTTTTGTCTTCCTGGTACCTCCAACTGTGATACTGCTGGGCCTGCACTGCTGTCGTTACCCCAGATCTGGCCAGGATCTCTGCTTTCAGCTGGGGTTAGTCTGCCGCAGCCTCTTCAGGCAGATCATGGTAGGCCTTCTGGGCGTCCCCACACAGGAATGGGGCAAGGATGCCAGACCACTGATCTCAAGGCCAGGCCTCCCGTAGGGCTGTCCTCTCAAAGGCCAGAAGGTATGCCTCTACATCATCCTCCCGTGTCATTTTCTGCAGCCAATGGCTGGCCCGTAGGAGCCGCGTCCCATCATGGCCGCGATTCAGCTCTGTA
This sequence comes from Terrapene triunguis, assembly GCF_002925995.2. Classification (NCBI taxonomy): domain Eukaryota; kingdom Metazoa; phylum Chordata; order Testudines; family Emydidae; genus Terrapene; species Terrapene triunguis. Next base: position 6,002,199 of record NW_020664418.1, on the reverse strand, counting down.
AGGGACTTTACCTGCTTTACCTGTTCCCGCAACATAGCTCGGTCTTGAGCAGCCTGGTCCATCAGCAGGCGATTAGTCTCTTGCTGCAGCCGCACTGCTTCCTGTTGGGCGGTTGCCTGGACACGGGTAGCCTCCTGCTAGGCTGCCGTAGCTTGTATCAGTGCCCGCACAACGTCATCCATTGTGGTGAAAAAAAATAAACCCTCTCCCTTTTTTTTTGTTTTTTTGTTTAAATCACCCTCCTTCTTCCACTGCGCTGTGCACCCCAAGATCCCACCTCTGACACCAGTGTGACAAAGTTCCTCCTCTATCTTGGTGGGTCCTGTTCTTATTGGCGGATTTTCTTGCCTCAGAGATTCACCATGTGGGTTGGGAAACAGCCCAGAGACGTTTCCTTCTGGGAGAACCCACAGTCCAGGTCAATTGGGAGGTTTGGGGGGAACCCGGGCCCGCCCTCTACTCCGGGTTCCAGCCCAGGGCCCTGTGGACTGCAGCTGTCTATAGTGCCTCCTGTAACAGCTGCATGACAGCTACAACTCCCTGGGCTACTTCCCCATGGCCTCCTCCAAACACCTTCCTTATTCTCACCACAGGACCTTCCGCCTGGTGTCTGATAACGCTTGTGCTCCTCAGTCCTCCAGCAGCACACCCTCTCACTCTCAGCTCCTTGCGCCTCTTGCTCCCAGCTCCTCACACTCCCACCACAAACTGAAGTGAGCTCCCTTTTTAAAACCCAGGTGCCCTGATTAGCTTGCCTTAATTGATTCTAGCAGCTTCTTCTTAATTGGCTCCAGGTGTTCTAATTAGCCAGCCTGCCTTAACTGGTTCTAGCAGGTTCCTGATTACTCTAGTGTAGCCCCTGCTCTGGTCACTCAGGGAACAGAAAACTACTCATCCAGTGTATATTTGCCCTCTACCAGACTCCTGTACCCCACTCGTCTGGGTCTGTCACACAGGCTTGTTATCCCAAGGGGAGTCTCTGACACGCTTTAAACCAAACACACTGCTTCAGGTAGAATAAAGAAACAGATTTATTAACTACAAAGATAGATTTTAAGTGATTATAAGTCAAAACATAACAAGTCAGTTTTGGTCAAATGAAATAAAAGCAAAATACATTCTAAGTTGATCTTAACACATTCAATGCCGTTACAAATTTAGATGCTTCTCACCACAGGTTGCCCTTCAGACAGGCTCTCCCCTTTGATCAGTGCTTCAGTTGTTTGGTGGTGATGTCTGTAGATGGAGGTGGAAGAGAGAGGAAGAGTATGGCAAACGTCTCTTCCTTTTATCATGTCCTTTCTTCCCGCTTGGCTTTGTCCCCCGCACTTCAGAGTCAGATGAGCATTACCTCATCACAATCCCAAAGTGACCGAAGGAAGGGGGGTAACTCACTCGAGAGTCCAACAGATCCTTTGTTGTTGCCTAGGCCAGTGTCTTTTGTTCCTGTGAGGCTGGGCTGGGTTCATCCCATACATATCCTGATGAGGTGTGAACTGCCCCTCTGCTTCTGGAGAGTTTTTGCCAGGGCTTGTTTTAAGCCATGAGGACACATTTTCAGCCTCATAACTATATACATGAAATTACAACCCAGCACATCTCAGACAGGATTGCTTCCCTCCTAGTCATGCTCTTTGCTGGGTAAAACGAGAATGGGAGAAGAAGACGGGCCCAAGGGATTTGCTCCTGTGTTGGCCTGGGTTAGATTGTCAAGCTGGCTAAGGGATTTAACAAAATTCTGCTGTGGATCAGACCCTTCTAGAGAGGAAGGATGGTCCAGTGGTTAGGACTCACACCACTGGAGACCCTTGCTCCTTCACTCATTTCCTGTGGAGCGGGTCACTGAGTTGCCCTGTGCCTCAGTTCCCCATCTGTACAATGGGGACATTAGCCCTGCATTGCCCCAAAGGGAGGTTGTGAGGATAATGACATTCGATATGGTGAGATGCTCAGGTACTGCAGTCATGGGGGCTGTACAAATACCTTAGCTAGACCGCACTGAAAATCTCATTGCCTTTTAATGTCACATGCCAGCCTCAGAACTATCTGCAACATATTGCTCCTCTTTTCCATCCCAGCTCTCACCTACCACTTTAAAGAAAAAGAGAGAATTGCTGGGCTTCTGAATGGAACTCAGAGATAACATTGGCCGGTGTTCATGATATTTAGCATGACATTTTCTGACGAGAGAAAATCCTGAAATGTATCATGTTGAGAGAGGATAATTTGTGCTTTGGGGAGAAAAAATCAGATAATTTATTCCATAGATTTCATGCCGCATGAAACACCTGGAAAATAGCCATATGGTTTTCCATATGGACTATGATTATTTTCCAGGGTACAGAAAGGCAGATTGTTGGAAGAACTCCCTGTTCTGTGATTTGTTGTGTTATTTTTTTTAACCAGAGCAGCAGTTACAGTGTAATGTTTCCTAGATGCTGAGTCTTGTTTAGATAATGCTCTAGCACACCTCTAAGCAGGGAAAGGCAATTAGAAACAACAATCTGCTCCTTCATCTAGAGCAGGAGTTGGCAACCTTTGGCACGCGGCCCATCAGGGTAATCTGCTGGCGGGCTGTGAGACATTTTGTTTACGTTAACCGTCCACAGGCACGGCCCCCTGTAGCTTCCAGGTGCAGGCGGAAGGGACATGCTGACCGCTGCTTCCCAGAGCTCCCATTGGCCAGGAACGGTGAACCACCACTGGGAGCTGCGGGGGGCTGTGCCTGCAGATGGTCAACATAAACAAATGTCTCGTCGTTCACCAGCGGATTACCCTGATAGGCCGCGTGCCCAAGGTTGCCAACCCCTGATTTAGAACATGGTGCCTCACCTCTGGCATAGGAGCTGCAAAGATCCACTCTGTACTCCAGGTTGGAGGAAAAGACATTTTGATTTAAGCAACTGTGCCACTACAGGCTATGCAATGCCTGGGTCTCCTAAGTGAAGCAGCATTGGGCTTAGCTGGTCTGAGGATTGGAGACCTTTAAAGGAAATGGAAGATAGAAGATGGTGTTAGTGATTCACTGGCCAACACTGCTCTTTCTGGGTCAATAGGCCAGCATTTTGTTAGGGGACACAGATGTGCTGTCATTCAGTTGAAATGCATTAGTTAAACCCTCCGAATTGAACCACGCATGGTCATTAAAGATCTGATGTCACCATCTGCAAGAACCTTAGCCTCAATGTCCTAGGTAAACACCAGCTTTTGTAATCATTGGGGTTCTCTAAACTTCCCCTGCATTCGTCAGAGTAAAGGATTCTTCTTCACACACTGCCCTAAGCTGTTGTGTGGTGGAGCTGCTGGTTGCATTTCAGAGGGGCAGAAGGGTAATTCATACTTATATCATGAGCAAAGAGGCCTGGGGTCCTATTGGATGAAGGGCTAATGTGATCATGGGGTACATTAACGGGAATCTGGAATAGGAGCAGAGAGGTTATTTTATCTCTGTACTTGACATTGGTGCGACCACTGCTGGAATCCTTTGTCCAGTTCTGGTGCCCACAACTCAAGAAGGATGTTAATAAATTGGAGAGGGTTCAGAGAAGAGCCATGAGACTAAAGGATGAGAAAATCTGCCTCATAGTAACAACCCGAGGAGCTCAGTCTATTTAGTTTTACAAAGAGAAGGTTAAGGAGTGACTTGATCACATGGGGAACAAATATTGAATTATGGGTTCTTCTTCTATCTAGCAGAGGAAAGTCTAACACCATCCAATGGCTGGAAGTTGAAGCTAGACAAATTCAGACTGGAAATAAGATGAAAATTTTAATGGTGTGAGTAATGAACCACTGGAACATCTTACCAAGGGTGGAGTCTCCTTCACTGGCGATTTTCAAATCAAGATGGGCTGTTCTTCTAACAGGTCTGTGCTAGGGATTGTTTTGGGGAATTTCTCTGACCTGCGCTATATAAGGAGGTCAGACTAGAGATGATCACAGTGGTCTTTTCTGGATTTGAAATCTATGAATCTATAATAACAATACCTTACATAGCACTTTTCAGGGATAGATCTCAAAACACTTTGCAGTCTGTAATATATGTCATCCTTACAATAGACAGGGCTGTCATCCTCATGTCACAGATGGGGAACTGAGGCACAGAGAGGCTACATGATTTACCCAACATCCCACAGGAAGTCAGTGGCAAAGTGGGTACTTGAACCCAGCTCCCCCAAACGCTACAGGAGGGCCCTAACCACCAGACCAGGCATCATGGAAATGCAAGTTCATGCTTTGTTAATGTCTCATTTTTGTTTCTGTTGTTAAAAGAAAGAAATACCCCCTCTCCAAAACCATTCTGAGAGTAGCTGCCTGGGGCTTCTGAGCTTTTGTTGTGAGGGCCTGGGCCAGTGGAATGGATCCCTGAGGCCAGAGCAATGGAACTCTGTTGATTTACATCAGCTGAGGATTTGGCCATTTAGAAATCTCTTGGAGCAGGAACCTCATTTTTATAGCACCTTGCACAGCTCTGGCACTCTATAAGCGCTTGTGCTAGTCATGTGCCCAGTGGGACTTGGCTGCCTGGCAGCCCATGTTCCATGAGCAGGATGAATAGTGGGTGAGCAGCATGCAGTGCCAAACAAGCAGCTGTTGTGGGGCTGGGGACAGGAATCAAGGAAGATGCACCCCACTGAGGGGAGATTTTCAAAGTTACTGAAGGGATTTAGGGGCCCAGTGGGGACAGGGGTCCAGACCTTCAAAGACATTTAGGTGCCTAACTCCCACTGACAGTGTGAGGCTCTGGGCCTGGGTGTCCAAATCCCCTAGGAAGCATTGATATTTCAGGGTAGGTGGTAGAGGGGCTTCCCAGCTTCCCCTACATTCAGATATTTGGGGCCAAATCCCAGGCAGCAACAAACACATGCTTGGCAAAGAAGGCCCAGTACAAATGTCATCTTTACTCAGCCCTCAAAGGACTGAGGGGCAGCCACACCTTCTTCTCCCACAATCCCTCGGGGCTGGATACATTGGGCGGAGGGGGGGCAATTTTACATCTGGAATTCCTCGAGCCTTGAGCACCAAAGATCTTGTGGCTACTTCCATTCTTCCTCTTCCCACTGCACCTGCTCCAGCATGGGCAGGATTAAGGATCCTTTCTGAGCAGCCTGTTTCTCCTGCCACCCATTTTCACTGGGCAGAGGGGGGATAAGCCTTTGTAGCTGATCCAACAGGAGGGAATGTTTCTGCTTCTCCAAATGTTGCTGCCTTGAGGGGCCTAGGAGCCTCCTCCAGAGCACTCCCAAAACAAACCACAGCTCTTCTGCTTCCTTCCCAGTCCCCACCCAGCTATGGAATTAGAAAGGTTGAGAAAATGACCAATTTTCAGCTGATCCACCAGCAGAGGCCAAAATCAATTATTCTGATTACAGAGAGTGCCATGGGGAATAGCAATCAGAGAGTCATGAATAAATTACTGCTGCTTTGTTTGCATCCTTTTCTCGCTGCATATCACATCAGGTGGGGATTGCAGCGCAGTCCAATGTATCTCTTTCTGGGCTGGGAGATGCTGTGTGATGGCCAGGGATTCCTGTCACTTTTGGAGGCCTGGCTTCAGTGCTTCCTTGGGCAACAGCAAGTGTATTGAATTGGGAGAAGTTTCAGTTTAGTTCCTTGAATAATCCATTCAGCAGTATTGCCAAATGGTGGGGGTCAGTCTGTGTTCCAGGGGGGAAGAGCAGGCTTATAAATTGGAGCAGGGGTTTATTGATACATCTGTGTGAAGGGCCCACAAGTTGAATTACTATGTTGGGAGTGGTGGGCGGAGGAGAACGGAAGAGAAGTAGTCAGAGCAATTGTGCATTAGTAGAGCTGTGTGCAGGATCCGGGGATGGAGCACCAGGGATACTGCAGGATCAAGATGCACCAGCAGGACTGGAATAGCAGGAGGGCTGCAGTTCAGGGTAAGGTGCTTCAGCAGAGCTGTGTGGGGACCATGGATTAGAAACCAAAAGGTGCTATGGGTCAGGACTGAAGTGCTTTGGTAGAGTTGGGAGGTAGGAGGCAAGGATTAGAATACCAGGGGGTTCTGTGGGTCAGGACTGAGGTGCACCAGCAGAGCTCTGTACAGGACCCATGTGAGAAAGCTGGGTCCACCTTTAAAGTGATAGTCCCCCAATGACAGTACAGCCCCATTCACACAGCAGGCATGCACACTGATGGTAACTTTAACACACAACAATCACTCACGCTCTCCATCCTTGCCAGCCTTTATTTCCTGTGGAAAACGTCCATGATGGTGCTTACTAGTGCACAGAAATGGACACAAGCATTGCGTGTCATTGTTTTGCACTACTGCCCTAACAGGAGAGCTGGTCCTAAAGAGAGAAAGTCCCAATATTAGTCTTAGCATCTATACTCTGGTTAGTGTGTGCCCTCTACTGGACAGAGTCAGAACTGCTCAACTGTGTGTCATGGGGCCTGCCGTTAGAGTTGACTGGGAATTTTTCAATGAAACTTCTTTTTCTTGGAAAATTGTAATTTGCTAAACTTAAACTTTTGGTGAAAATGTGTTGGCTTCAACAAAACATTGGTCAGGAAGGTTTCTATGGTCCAGGATGGAATTTCTGCTCAGAACCAGCAAAAGAGTATGTGCCTGAAATAGCCATATCACTCACCCAGGATGGAAGAGGTATGTGTTCAAATCCCTGCTCTGCCTGCTTCAGAGCAGATCAGTTCCCTAACCATCAGGCTACAGATTATTTATGCAGAGTGGACCAACTCCAAGAGGCAAACAAGCTCAAGATGACCTCAAGAGATCTCCTGATGAAAAGCGCTAGTGGTTAGAGCAGCGTGAGTGCCATGTTCAAGTCCTTGCTATGCTGGATCCTCTCACTGATGTGTAACAATAACAAATATCAAGCCTGTGAAATGGAGTTAGTGCTTTCCGGCCAGCCCTGCCTCCAATGCAGAGAGTCCCTTTAGCTGAAGGGCTCTGTGCAGGCCCGCCGACAGAGGGGGCAAAGGGGCCCGGGTGATTTAAAAGGGCCTTGAGGCCCCCAGCTGCCACGAGCCCCGGGACCTTTTAAATCACCTGGATGGGCCATAGGGCTCCTAGGCACGCATGGGGTGGTACCAGCAGCAGCAAAGGCAGCCGGGTGGACATGTGGAAGCCCTGGCCATGCTGGAAGAGCGTGCCCAGTAGCACATCCAGCAGCTCGCTGGACATCAGCAGCGCAGCTGTAGCACCGCCCAAATGTCAGGCGGACCGTGTCCGCACATCCGCGGCTTGTACATCCGTGCACCAGCCACCGCACGTGGTCCAGCTCCACGCCCATGTGGTGACACTACGCCTGGGGTCCCATTGATTGTTCTGCCCTGGGGCCAGAATTGCCGTCGGCAGGGCTGGCTCTGTGCGTTTGGAGCAGGATCTGAGTTTCACCTTCATTGCGGCTGTGTGAAGCCCTGTGTGGCTGAGGCCTGCACCAGTGACAGCCACAATACCCCAGTAGGCATGGACTGGTTGTAATGTCTCACTGGTGAGCTAGCATGTTTTGTCTTGCTTTTGTTTACTATGAGCACCGCCCCATAGCACTGAAATGCAGCCACCCCTTGGGTAGGGCATTCTTCTTTGCTTCTTACGCTCAGGTGCTATGGTGATGGAGGTAACGTGTACCTGGAGCGACAAACAGCCTTCAACGCCTCCTTTTCTGTGATCCTCATTCTTATCCAGCAGGACGGTGCTGGTGCTGCCAGTTACTGCATAAAAGCAGCTTGTGTGATACCGAAGACGCAGTGGGGAGGGAATACTGGTGCTGGGCAGGTGCCTGTGGCCTGATGGTTTTTCAGGGCCTGATCCGGTGAGGTGATGAGTGTTCTCTGCTTTTGCTGTAGGGTGCACTACACTCTCAGGATCGGGCCCACAGACATTCCCCCTGGCCACTGGCTGTTTGGCAGCACTCCTGCATTTCTAAAGAGGTCAGTTTGCTTTTAAACATGTCATTGTACATCCGCGTTTCCTTAGGCCATGAGGCCCTCTGCCAATGGGGCCGGGAGGAGGTTTTTCATTGCAGCAGCCCCAGACACTTGAGGACATTTGAGGACACAGAGATGGGGAGTAGAGTGGAGGCAGGGAGAGCCTGTCTGCAGTGTGTTTATAGACTCAAGCCTTGCCAAAGGAAGCTAACAGGAAGCTATCAATTAGCCTCTGTGCCTTGATTTGTGTGGTAAATCAGCTCCTTCTAAGGAACTCTCCTATATTTTGTTTTCCAAAGTCTGTCTATCCACCTGGCCATCCAGCAGCAGTATTTTGCTGTCTAGGCATATAGATTTATTTATTTTAAAGCCAGAAGGGACCACTCTTATCTCAGTATGACCTCCTGCATGACACAGGCCAGAGATTTCCACCCAGTAATTGCTACAATAAACCCATAATTTATGGTTGAGCTAAATATATCTTTTAGAGAGACACCTAGGCTTGATTTAAAGACTAGGTAAGGTAGGTCTCTCTGTCTATCAGAGTTGTATATAAGAACACCCATAACTCTTTAATTTTTGAAAGTGAACAAATTTTAAGAGTCAAATGTAGTTTTCATCACTGATAGTGGCTGTTTCCTTTTTAGGAGTCACCATGCTCCGGCAGGGACACTAGGCTGGTTAATTTCACATCCTTTTTCTAGTCTGTTTCACATCCAGGTCTCTCCTGCTAGCCCAAGGCTGTGGTATTTGGGCTCCTATAAGCTATATAACATCTTTTACAAAACCTAAATGTGAGGGCTAAACAACCACTTCTCAATGGCTGTTTAAATAGTTTTAAAGACAAGAATCAAGCAACCATGTAGATATCTGATTCGAAACACGATGAAAGATCATCCTTCACTGGGGCATGCCTTAAAAGGGGCTCTGGGAGACTCCAGCTACACACATCACAGTGCAGTGCCAGAGACAAGGCAAACCAAGGGTAGGAGATCAGTGTACCCCCATTTACAGAAGGGAAACTGAGGACCAGGGAGATTAAGGGCAGATATCGAAAGCGTTCACCACTGTGAGTGCTAAATTCTTTTGCAAACTTTGGGTCTAAGCCACTCGCTCAAGGTGCTACAGGAAGTCTGTGGCAAAGTGGGGAACTAAATGAACAGCTCAAGAATGCCAGTCCACTCTCTTAACCACAGCTCCAGCCTTCCCTGCCCCCCCATCCCGAGCTGCCTTTATTCCTTGGAACGGCTCTTCCACAGTCTCAGCCCTCCCTGTTCAGAAACCTTGCCTGCTTATTCAGCCTGCACTTTCCTTTGGTTGTCAGGATTCTCTCTAAAATGTCACGGTTCACTGAAGTAAAACCAAAAGGAAAGAAGAAAAACCCTGTACTAAAATAAAGATGCTAATAAAGATATTGTTCATTTGTTTGACTGCATTAACTGTATTTACATATGCTCCAGCAGCATTTTTCTCTGTCTGACAGTTCACTCTGAGTTTGAATTCAGCTGAGTGTCCCCGGTAAAATGTTAAATACACAGTAATATAAGCACTGGCAGCAGGGAACTTTCCACTGAGTATTGAGAGGGTTAGAGCTTAGGAAAGTGGGTTGGAAGCAGCCCGAAAAACAACCAATTTTTTTTGGAGGGGGGGCTATCTAGGTTCATAGATGATAAATCAAGAAGGGACCACTGTGATTAACTAGTCTGGCCTTGTACATAACACAGGTCGTAGAACTTCCCTGAACTGATTCCTGTTTGAGCTAGACTGTTTGGACTGGGGTGTGATAGAGTTTGTTAACTCCCTTCCCAGCCATTTTACCACCATAGACAAAGTCACAGTATGGCCAGCCCCAAGGATTCAAAAATCATGAGTCAGGTGGCCCAAAATCATGAGATTGTTCTAAACATGGCCATGTTTTCAAGCTTTACTTTGTAGCCACCAGGGCTTGAAACTTTCCTTTTTGTAAAAATGAAAACTGAGATTCTCCTGTCCCATGACTCCTGAAGCTGGGGCTTTAAGCAAAACACCAAGTATCCTGAGACTCATTTTCAAATCACAAGAGTTAGCAACACTGTAAAGATTGAGGGTGGGGCCAGTTCTGCACCCCCCCCCCCCCAGTTTAACCCATGGAATCTTCCTGGATTAAATTCACTTGTGGCTCCACACTGATTTCCATAGAGGTCCCTGCGGGTGGAAAGGCCTTGGGAAGGCAGAGCTGATGCTCGCTCCAGCCTCCTCTCCACTGAAGCTGACGTGGCCAGGGCTTAGATTCAGCACATGCCCCCCACCAATCTCCTCTGACAATGGGTTGCATCAGAAGTGGATGCGTGTACTGACCCAGGGAAAGGGGGTAGCAGTGCCATTGGCTGCCCTTCCTCAAGTAAATAACCCCCTTTCTGGCATACACACCTCGCTGGATGTCTCTGTCATGGGCTTGGAGGTGCTGTAAGCCAGGGCTGCTTCCAAAGCTCCCTCTAGGGCAGCATTTTAAGAATACAGCCGTATGCTCACAGCTCTTAATTGTACAAGCATGTAGACTCGGCCCCCTTTAGACTAATTGTAGCCAACCCCTCATGAACTGTGAGGTGCTGCTGAGCTCATGCAGCACAGTGCAGCCCACGGGGCTGCAGTTGGCACTGGTGCAATTCTCATTATTGCTGCTGAGCTAAGGCTGGCTTGACAGATGGGCTCCTCTGGGGCTTAGCGGGGCATCTCCAGGGCCTGGTGCAGTCCTAGCTCACCCCAAGAGTAGCTGGGCCGGGCCTGGACCGCAGTCCTTCTTGTAGGGAGTGGAGGAGGAGGGAGGAAGCGGGCGGAACTGCCTTGAATTTCTCACAGTAATTACAGCTGTTTATTTTCTATGGGGAAAGCGCGGAATAAACCTGTCTTCTCCAGAGCTGTTTAAATCATGCATGCGATAAGCCTGCGATAATGGGCACAGGGCTGCTCAGAGCCTCTGGTTCATGGGGTGCAGCATTTCCCTGCTTTGGAATCAGGGCTTCTGCCATTTGGGCTGTGGGGCCTGCCCCCCTCTGGATGCTAGGTTGGGTCACTCTCCCCAGAACCCCCTCCCAGGTGAGAGCAGGAGAGAGCAGCAGGTCCTTCCTTCCCCACCCCGCAGCCACGGCTGGCAGGCCAGTGGGTTGCTCTTGCCTCTGCCCTTTGTTTGGCAGGAGGCACGATCAGGCAGTGGTGGAAGGAAGGGGCTCCTCCTCTGGGTCTGGGAGGGTAGAGTGGCCTTAGGAAGCCTCCAACTGGTGGATCTGTTGGAAGATAAGGATAATGAATCCCTTTGGCCTCCAACTGCTGCACCCTTCTCCACATAGGAGCAGAGTCTTGTTGACAATGGACCAGATCCGCAGCTGGGATAAATGAGCCCCATTCCACTGACAGCAGAGTGACACCCAGTGTAGGCCAGCTGAGCATCTGGCACACTGAGCTCACCAGAGCTAGGATGAGTTACGTAGGACAGGGACTGGAAGTGGTGCTGAGTCGGGGTCAGTGAGTCCAGGCCCTGCTGTTACAGGGAACCCCATTGTATATGCCAATTTATACCAGGTGACCGAGCAGCGGTGCTATTGACTTCGCTGGAGCGATGGTGATTTACACAAGATGTGGCCCAAGCAGTGTGTTTGGATATCACATACCAAAGCAAACTGCTAAGCTTTGTGCAGGTGGACGGGAGACATTGTTTACATTGGTTTTGCTCTTTGTTTATGTACAATGGGGATGTGGAGCGTGTTGCATCCTGGGAGCTCCATTCCCAGATCCAAAGCCTGACGGATAATTGGGGATTGTATTTAAGAAAGAGTTAGATTAGGATAAATAGTTTAATTTGCAGGATGGAATGGGCGCTGGGGAGGCAGGGAAAGCAGGGCATTTGCAGAAAATATCCCATGGGGGGGTTGGAGGCCGCAGTTATATTTGGGTTCCAAAGCATGGAGGGGAGTGGCTGAAAGAGACCCAGCACAAGCTGGGTGACGCTGGTTTGTCCCAGCCATGTGATTTGAGTGATTGACAGCTGTGCCACGGGTGCATCTTTCCCAGTGTTCCTCAGATGTTGCATTGAAATTCAAATTACATTTCTCCGGCTGCCATGTCTCATTGTCACTTTGTTAAAGACTAATTGTCACTTTTTTAATACACTGGCATTGCAGGGAGGTAGAGGCGACACAGTGTTTTAATAATAATACAAAAGGAATCCTTTGGATAGTAAATCACTCCCATCTTCCACCCAGCAGCTGCTCCGCTCCTCAGCACAACAGCAATCAAGACACTCCATCATTCATCATGGGTTTGTTTGGAAAAGCACTTTTGCTTTGGTAAACAGTATGATTCCTGCTGCATAGCAGAGAGGTTCTCTGGTTGTTGTTTTTTAACCCACTATAGATGACTGGGATGGGGGGGGGGCGGCAGGAGCGCTGCCAGCTTTTTTGCCGCCCTGGGCGACGGAAGGTCCTGCCCCCGAAATACCGCCCCCAACAGAGGCGGCGGAAGGTCCCGTCCCCGAAATACCAATGACGACCGGGGCGGCCGAAGATCCAGCCGCCGCGGTCGCCGCCCCCCAAATGTTAGCGCCCTAGGCGACCGCCTAGGTCGCCTAATGAGTTGCGCCGGCCCTGGGGGGTGGGGCATTACAACCATGTGTTTGTCCCTTTAACAGCAAGGCTTCCTGAGGTTGCTTACCATCATTTCCCATCAATGGGAGTTAGGTGCCTACATAGCTTTAAAAATCTGTCCCTCTGTATCTTGGTGACTGAGCTATAATAGCAAGTCCCAACCTCACCGGGTTTAGGTGGATGAAAGATTGTGAGGAGCTCAGATACTATGGCACTGCTACTTTTGGAATGGAATGAAGACAAATGAAGTTACCTTGCTGTAAAAATAATGGTAATAACTAAAAAAATAAACAATTAGCCTGTGGCACTCATTGCCACAAAAATTACTGAGCTCAAGAGATAAAAAAAAGGATTGTCTGTTCATCTGAATAACAAGAATATCTAATTATAAGAATAAATGGAGACAATGTTGCTGAGTAGCTATCACACTGGACAGGCACTCAGAAGATATGGGTTCTTTTGAAGTCCCAGTGCCTTCTTTGAGGCTGATGGGCTGAGGGGGGAGTAGGTTGGGAAAGAAAAAAATCCTACTGAAAATGAAATATTTGCCATCGTGCTCGTGTATCTCAGCAGATCCATAGCACTCTAAAATGCATTTGATGGCATGGGAAATTTATTTGATATGTTAGTAAATGTTTGAAAGGAATTGTCATGGTCCAATGATGACTGAGGCCTAGATTCAGCAAAGGACATAAGCATGTACTTGGTCCCCCTCCCCTTGTTATTGTTTATTATACGTATTGTGGTAGCATGACACAGAGACCCCTTGGCAAAAGGTCTCCTGTTCTTTGCAAACAACTCTCGTCTCAGCCCTGACAAACTCACTACACCAAACATGTATTTTTGGCTAGTTATCCCAAACAGATAACATGTAAGTTATTTACAGACAGCTAGGAACTTATCAAGACTCAATCATTGCAAGAAGCACATACAGGTAATATTTAAAGAATAATGTAACTATATTGAAAGTCTGCTTTATGGTGTTGGAGTAAAGTCACACAGGAGGGAGTTGTCACCATGCCCCAGTTAGCTGGTGATTTAATGCAAAGCTCAGTTGTCCAGCCTTGTTCCATCCCAAACCAATCAATGGAAAATCATCAGAGACAACAGCAAGCAACCAAAGCCACTGGGAGGTAAACAATGAACCCAGGGGATAGCCCTGCCTATGAATAGAGACAAAAGGTTGTCTCAGTATAACACAGAGTAGAGAGGCACTCTGGATCCATTCACTAAGGAAACATCTTGCAGAGCCACTGAATTTTCAGGGAAGTTTGGATTCTGGGTCCTCTGAAGCCAGTCAGCTGTGCAACAGACTAAGCACTGGGTGGAAAACCTACTTTATAAGATAGGAAAGATAACTATTAATAAATGTAGGCCCTAGTTTGTGTTTAATGAGTTTGTTTTGTATTGTAATTATTTGTATCCATCACTCACTCTCTCTCTCTCATTTCTGGTTGAATGTCTGTTTTCTTTTAAAATAAACCTTCTTTTGTTGTATTACAAGTGCTGTGTGATTTTACCGAGCAGTGATTTAAGATAAAACTAGTAAAATGGGGTACATTCCTCCTTTGGGGGCAGAGGATCTGGGATTTCTGTGAGTAGTCCATGTCAGGGGCTGGATATCACAGGGGATCAATTCAAAGGAGCTCAGGGACTGGGGGGCACCTATTATAAACCTGTAAGGCAAAGCCAGGTCAGGCATAGCCCTGAGGCGAGTGCTTGAGTAGCTAGCAGGCTGGTGATGGGAGGATGCTAACACCCAGCCACTCTGGGCAAAGCTACCTCTCGCTTGAGGCAGGAAGAAACAAGGTGATGCACAGTCTTGGATACCCCGAGAACAGGCACAGGTAGGGCCTCCAGAGTCCTAGTCATGGCTCAGCACCCCATTGCGCTAGGTAGCATACATGCACAGAACAAAAAGACAGTCTCTGCCCCAGCGAGCTCAGCAGAACACTCTTACATATAAGCATGTGCACTGAAGTTGATGGGACTTAAGCACATGCTTTGGTGCTTTGCTGAATCAGGGCCCAAATCCATGCATTTCACTTCTCTTGGGTGACATCAGCCCCTTGCACATAGGGCAGCTGCATGGTCCAGGTGCTTTGTATCACTCCAAGCCCATGCAGGGGCAGTGCTGGGAGCTGGCAGGCAGAGCAGGTACATAAAGGTACCCACCTGCCAGCATCTGTGGGCCAGAGATAGGGTGACCAGATGTCCCACTTTTATAGGGACAGTCCTGATATTCGGGGCTTTTACTTATATAGGTACCTATTACCCCCCACCCACTGTCCTGATTTTTCACACTTTCTATCTGGTCACCCTAGCCAGGGAACTCATCTCCAGAACTGCCTTATGCAGGGCTGGGTGGTAGGTCAGGCCTGAGGAGGGGCTGTAGTTATGCAACTCTAGCAGCCTTCGTTCCTATGATGGGGTGTACCAACCCTGCACTGGTGCCACAGGGGTTAATTCTTCTCTTTGGGCCGAGGAGGCCACGCCCCCTCGGCTCCGCTGGGCATGCTCCAGCTGGAATCAGGCTATAAAAGGAAACAGCTCCGCTCAGTCTGGGCTGACTGCTGGAGAGGAAGGAGGTGTGTTGCGGGCTCCTGCTGAGGGACCCCCTGCACTCCGGGATGTGGAGGCCAGCCAGACAGTGATGATCCCCACAGAGGGAGGAGAGACTGTGGGGACCCTGAGACAGCAAGCCACAGAGAAACGAGTCTGTCTTTGCAGGGAATAGGTTGTAGAACCGGAGACTAGCTCGGTGTGTTTCAACAGGATCCCCACCGAGCTGGTAGCGGGCAACCCCCCCATTGATAGGGCCCTGGGTTGGGACCCCATGGAGAGGGAGTGCCCAGGTACCCCTACTCTGGCCGCTGTCCACCCTGGGGTGGCAGCCCACCTCACCAACCCTATTGACTCTGGCTGCTGCGCCACACAGCCATGACAGAAAGGGTAGGTATATGGATTCCGGCCGGTAGGCCTCGTAGTTCTGACTGAGAAGGTCACCTTATGGACGCTGACCATTAGGCCATACTGCCCTGAGGCCAGGGGCCTTCATCCAAACTCAGCAATGGGACCATAATGCCCCTTCACCCCTCCCCCAAAGGGTAATGGGGTGTACCAGCCCCATGACAGTTCCCCATCGATCAGCATGAAAGAGCCACAGCTGCTATGTCAGACCAGATGCTGGAGCAGCAATGATGGGGCAGCAGGAAGGACAGGTGGGAGCAGCAGCAGCATCTGATGGTGGCTCTGTGTGTTGAGCCTGGCTTGGAGGTGGCTTTCACCTTCCCATTCTCCTCCCAGGCTGGGTGTGTAGTGCCCGAGTATTCAGGGACAGCATACATTCAGATTGTCCACATGGGCACAGGGCCGGTCTTCTTGGTATGTGTGCACAGCACCCAGCACACTAGAGTACGTATTCCTGACTGGGGCCTGGAGCTGCCACTGCCAGCACAAATCACCACCCTAAGAAGATGAATAGGTGAGAGCAGGCCCAGTGCAGGTAGATGTTGCATAAGCGTCTCCCCTCTTCTGTAATCTGATTTCAAATGCACCTCTCGGTAGCTGATCTGATGTTTGATTTGGTCCATTGTCAAGAGTAGGGCCATCTGGAAACTTTAGATCTAGATTCAGGTTTGGAGTTCACACACATCTTGTATTTTTTAATTCAGTGGTTTTGGTTTGGGACATTAAAGCTGGTGACCTTCATCCAGCTTTACACCAGTGGGGTTACGTGCAGCCTTTATGGTTCAGCTAAGTAAACAAGGCAATTCCATCAGAGGCTCTTGAGTCCAAAAAAAAAAAAAAAAAAGACCCCAGCCTGGAAATCTCACAAGACAGATATTGCCCAGAGAGCCCCATTGCTTTCTGATTCATGTGAGGTGGCAAATCTGCTTTGACAGCTGCCTTTACGGTATCTTGGCTTTTCCATTTATCATTGCAGCCAGAACCAAGCAGTGCAGAGGCAGACAGTAAAGAGGGAAAAACCCCTCTGACATTAACCAAGCTTTTTTCAAACCTTAAGGGAGGTTCAGAGTTTGGGGGTCAAAATTAGGAAGAAGATTTATCTGACTCCTTGACTAAACCCATCCATCCCTAGGTCAGACACACAGAGAGGAGGAGTGGCTGCAGCAGACAGATGCTTCAAGGGTACAAAGGGCCTGGACACCAGTTACACCCCACTTAAACTCTCTTTTGAATGGGGTATTGGCCTGCTCTGGGCTTCTGCACAGGGGTGAATATCACCCAAGCAGAGCCAGAAAAAAATCTTTCCCTGGTTTATTTATCTCTGTGCATCTCTCACTGTTAACCACTGCCAGACCAATGCCACCTGGACTGTTTATGATGCCTGTAAAAGTCAAACAGACATAAAACCGCACCAGTCATAAGTGGGCTTGATTTATAGCAGGGGTTCTCAAACAGGGGGTTGGGACCCTTCAGGGGGTTGCAAGATTATTACACGGGGGGGTCACGAGCTGTCCCCAACCCCACTTTGCCTCCAGCATTTATAATGGTGTTAAATATATAAAAAAATGTTTTTAATTTACTGGGGGGGGGGGGGTCGCACTCAGAGCTTGCTATGTGAAAGGGGTCACCAGTACAAAAGTTTGAGAACCACTGATTTAAAGGCCACTCAAGCAAATAGAAGGCTAAAGGGATGTGTGCTGAAGGGAGTAGACAATAGTATGGAATATTTTATAGCATTTTGGGCCTCTCCAGTATATCCTCATTTTGAGCAACATGCACAATTTGGATTACCTCTCTAAAGATCTGTCCCAAAGCCATTGAGCCTTTCCATTTATTTCAGTGAGCTTTGGAACTGACAACAAAAGAGCATATCAGGATCAGAAGGCAATGAAAATTAGTCTTGGCACCAGGGATGGGGCAGGGAGATTCTGTAGCAATTAAAAAGACAATATTGATTTAGTCTGGAAAGAAGAGGAAGACACGTATAAAGGAATGACTGAGAAGACAGGTCAACTGGGCCCTTCTAACCACATTATACTGTTGCAAATCCATGACTCCTTGGAACTTCATGGCAGCAGTGATCAGAATTTAGATCCTCCTGCCCCAGCAAGCACTGGCTTGAGTTCTCTAGTACCACACTGGCAGCTGGATTGGCCAGTGTGGCAATACAGAGCCCAAAGTCTTACCGGACACTGGTCACACTTGCTGTGCCAGCTTGTCATCAGTCTTGGAAGACAGAACATTGGTATCATATAGAGATAGGACAACGCTAGGAATAGCTGGTCATGAAGCAATATTTTTCCCCACCAAAAATTTAAATGGAAATTACTTTTTAATTTTCAAAGTAATTTCTATGAAAAATTCCATCAAAAACTCCAAAATTTGCAGAATGTTTTCAGACCAAAACTAAAATTTTCAGTTCCTGAAAACTGAAACATGTTGGTGTTTTGGCACAAAAAAAAAAAAAAAAAAAAATATTTTAGGTAAAAATGACTTTTCATGACAAGTTTCACTTTTGACAAAACCTTATTTCCTGAAAAAAATCTTTTGGTCAAAGAAAAAAAAAAAGTGTGCCAGCTCTATTATCTGACCTGCACTGAATTTTGAAGGCTCTGTTCAAAAGGATTCCAGATCCAAACCATACCTTTGATTTGGGTTTTCTGCAAACCAGCCCAACCCTAGTTTCATTCTGTTCTTCAAAAATTCAATTAAAGAAAAGCATTAGCTTTTTCTAATTTTCTAAAAGACAAAAATATTTCTACCCCTTCTGGGGCGATCATTGTTTAAAATTTTTTTTTTAATATATGAATACCCTTGCTGATTGCAGGCAAAACAGAGGAATTACCCCCATTTTGTGTGTGTTTGTTTTATAGGCAGGCCAGGTTTTAGTGGCTTCTACCTTATTAATTAGGTAATTCGCATTAGCACACAGATGCTTTCTGGCTTGCTTTTAGATTCAGAGCCATTTACAGGTTAAAACTTTTACTTAAAAAGGGACACAATTAACTTTTACCAGAGTTTTGATTGCCTGTTACCTTTAACTTTTGTTTTTAAAAAACACACAGTAATTTAAAAAGGAAGACACCACCTATTGTAGCCCCTTGGAGCCTAATAGGATTTTTATTAAGTAGCATTGCATATTTGCATTTTTTTACCCCTTTTACAATCTACACTATACATTTTTTTTTAACATTCCTTTTATACATCGAGTGGTTAAATTCCAATAGACATTCTGTATGTTTTTTTAATTTGACTAAAATGTTTATAGCCAAATAATTGTAATTAAGTAGTCTTTTTGCCTGGATTTAGACATTTCTTTGGAAAAGGGCCCATTTTTCCTTTAGAATGGCTGCAAAGAAACCAAGAATTTTTTTTTTTTTTTTTTTTTTTTTTTTTTTTAGAGTTTTTACAAAACGCAACTGATAATTCCCTTTGTTAACTCTGTAGTTACTTTTACTTTTTTTTTAATATTACTTGCTTATTTTTTTAAAACGACACCCCAATTAACTTAGATTTTAACATTTAAATTATTATTCCAGGGGTTTAAATTCCCCATGCCTATACTTACTGCTTTTTTTTAAGCTATGCTACCATGCCCCTTAGGGCTTTCAACTTATTTATTTATTTATTTGCCTGCCTGCCTGCTTGTTTGGGCCCGATCCTTTTTTACTTGATGCACCGTTCCTTCCCATGGGCACAGGCTTTGTTCCACTACCAATTTAGCAAGGAGGGTGGTCTTTTCAACTAACCCCCCACCCCTCCTGATCCTGTTCTTAAACATTCTTACTCCCAAGGCTACCTGAGTCCTCCCCCGTGAGGCTTACCACCTGGACAGAACGCACAACCAATTGGCGTTTTGACTGTAATTTTTTTTAGCTGTTAGGTACACATCTTTTTTCCTTTTCCCCCAACTCCTTTTATTGCCCGGTCCTGCTACAACCAGGGGTAGACCCACCTGCAACCTTTTAAAAAAAACCTTACAAACACACTGCCAGGGCTGGCCAGGCCCAGGGGTAAGAGAGAGAGAGAGAGAGAGAGAGAGAGGATGGGAGGTTATCCTGTGCACAGGTTGTCCAGAGGTACGCTGCAAAAAATCTCCAACTTGCTTCTGCTCTTGGGTTTTTTCCCACCCTGGGGTCTCTTGGGGCGTCCCTTTCAGAGACCTTTGCTCAATATTCCAGTCCAGGTCGGCTGCCTGTGGCTTCTTCAGCCTCCTCAAACCACACTGGCTCCAGGGTCGCAAAGGCAGACTGTTGGGTCTCATTGGGCGGCCAACCTTTGCAAATGTAATTTCAGTCCTGTAACTTGTGTTGCCTTTGTCTATATTTTTTTACAGCCAGCTGGGTTTTTTGATGCTTGGCATGCAGAGCAAGGCAGACTGTGTTGATTCTTGACCTTGAACCCAGAGCAGCTCTCTCTTAATTTCTAGGCCAAGATGAATTTTCAGATTAACCCATTCCTTTCCCTCCTCCCTTTCAGCCTTAACTAATTGGGGATATAAAGGAGCCGAGGGGGTTGATGAAGTGGTTTGGGTAGGGAGACATCCAGATGCTTTACATTTTGTTTTTAAATTCTGCACTTGAGTCTTTAATTTTCCTGGGAATCCTTCAGACTTTGCACTCGAGACTCATGGAGTCTCGTTGTAGCTTCCTTCCACCAATAGACAAATTGCTCCCACTGTTTGTCAGAGGCTTTTGGTGATGTAAGGGTTCCTTTGAGGTATATTTTGTTTAGATTGAAGGTACCTTCAAGTGGGAATTGTTTGGATGGATTATCACATGTGTAAAAATTCCAATTTTCTAAATACCTGCAGGTCCTAGGGCCATAGTGCACATACATGTAGTATGCAGGGGTGCCCTTCGGAGGTGGGGGGGGAATTTTAGACTGCCCCTCCCCATTTTCCAGACACACAGGGGAGTGCCCTGTCCGCTAGATCAGCAGCTCATAAGCTAGAGAAAAGTTTCACTTTCTCACATCCCAGGGAAAGAGTCCACTGAGTCATGGGGTTCACCGACTAGCAGCTTAAGTCCCAGACCTGGTCAGCGGCTCATAAGTAAGGGAAACCTCTCCGCTGGGTCACAAGGTTCAGCTGACGCCCCTTGCTTTCAGAACTTCCACATTGGGTAGCCCTGAGGCGGCTGGAGTCAGCTTAGTCTTAGACCTGGTCAGCGACTCATATCCCCTTTCATTCATTTATACACACACATTCATTCCCCATATTTAGATGCATCTCATATAACAATAACCTTAATTCTTTATGTCCAGACTTAGTACAACCTTTCCCTTATTTGAGGCGATAAAAACCCCTCAGCCCCGGTGCATTAACCTTATTGAGGGCGGCAAAAAACTATTCCTCAGAACCGCAATGACTAACCTTACTTGAGGGCAGCAACAAATTCCTCAGAACCGCTCTGTATCTGATCTTGTTGCAAAAAACAATAAGTTCAGATGGCGTAAGCCCCAAAGGGACAGACGGCCCCACAGGCAGTCGTCCTCCAACATCCGAGTAGAGATTTCAAAAGGTCTTACCTCTTGATTGGCGCCTTGGGGTTCGAAGGGGAACAGTCCATAGTAATTGTCGCTGTCTTAGACAGGCGTTGCCATCCGAGTCACGGCACCAAATTGTGGAATTATTACGAGCAATTGTATGGGAGAGTACACACAGGCAGAGATTCCCCTCCTTAGGTAGGTCTCCTCCAGATAAACAATTAGGGCAAGCATTTATACCTTTTGTTACATACAGTAATGATTAACAGCTGCATTTTCTTTATACATATTCCTTCCTGATATTTTACATTTTTTTTAGCAATTTTCTGCTACAGTCTGCATTCCATTCTTATCTAATACAAGGTCAAAATAACTTCACAGTTCCCTCCCTCCCCCACACACACTCGCCCAGGCCCTACATTAAAGTCTCATGTTATTAAATAGAAGAGTTAGCCTGACTCTTGCTCTTCCTGGAAAACTAAGATGTCTGTGCTTTTCCCAACTTCAACAGCTAATTGCATTTAGTAGTGGAGATTAGGTTGTATATGCTTCCTGATCCAAGAGGAACTAACTCAATTGCTTCCTGACCCAGGAGGAACTTCACTCTTCTTCAAGAGTGAAGAAGCCTGCAGATTAGATCAATGCTTTGGGAAGAATGGGCTGAGCTGGTCTGATCGTAGGCCATGGCATCTGTTTTCTGTGTGGCTTCCAGTGCATTAAGAATCCTGGTGGCATCAGGAGCACAGGAATCAGGTTAAAAGAACAGATCGATTCTTCACTCAGGTCAATCTTCATTTATTTTCCTCATTCAAATACTTGGGCTGAGATGCCAGGCTAGCAAAAGGGGTTTGTGGTCCATGTCTCTAGTCGCTACCACAATACAAATAAACTATGAAAACAATGCATCCTGTAAAAATCAGGACAATTGAACGTCATCATCCTAGTTTAGCAAAGATATCCTGTTGCCGAGCTGCAAGTAAATGAGAAGCCCGGGAGAAGGAAAATGCTTTATTGCATGTATTTTTCATCCTGCATAACCGAGTGCACCTGATAGCCCCACTGATATAATGAACCATCAAGGGCTTTGCTGCAGTGGAACAAAAATTGCTTTGATTCCCCCTGAAAGCAGGATCTCCTGCACGCTCTTGCTGTTCTTGTTCTATAATTGCTACTGCAACAGGCATGCGTATTTTAAAATAATGAGGACGAAGGATGGCTGCAGTTTTAATCTGAGGTTGTTGGGTTTCTTCTAATTTCACAGCATAGTCAGCTTCAAAAGCCGCTGATAAAGAGTTGACAAGCATTTTTAACTCTTGGTGATCCAGCAACTAGGACCTGTATTCTTTGGAAGGTGTTGATTCTCGGAGTCATCATGCTGCAATGAGCTATGTCAGGCAGACACCAAGCTAGGCTGAAATGAACCGGGTTAGGAATTTTGGCTGTAAGGAGCCGCTTATGGGATCAGTGTGTGTTTGGAGAGGGCTTTGTTTTTAAAGGTCGTGAAAAAATGAGGGGGCAGTAGGGCCCAAATGTTCATTAAAAGGCGGTCTAGAGCACTTTCCCAGCCGAAAATGCGGATTTGTCAAATCAGATGATGCCTGCAGACCCCCTGGTTCCCAGCCTCAGATCCGTCACCTTAGAGGCTGCTAATTAATCACAGGTGGGGCCTAAAGGGGCTTTGCATCTGCCTCTAGATTTATGATGAGATGTGATGTTTGGATGAATGAGTTGGAGGTTGAGGTAACAGTGAAACAAGCATATTTTTGCACAACAAGCAGTGCTCTCAGCTCACGCACTTAGCCACCATAACCGTGTGTGCGTGAGTTGAAATATGCAGCTGTGCAACTTGGTTATTTGCTCACACAATTGCCTCAATTGTGTATGCAGTCACGGTAACTGTGTATATGAATTAGGCCTGCAATTGGATTCACATTTTCATCTCTCGGTCTAATTTGCATTTAAATAGCAGCTATCACAGCAGTATCTAAGCACTGGAGAGGGATTAAAAATAATAATAGAGCTATGCCTGGATAATCAGTTCTCCATTCTTCTGTAGGCGTAATCACCTGAAACAATAACCCTAGACCGCCATATGGGATTGGGTTTGGGGCACTAGTTCTGTGTTCTGACAGGGCTTGATCCAATGTCTCTTTAAGTGACTAAGAGCCTTTCCATTTAATTCAAAGCCCCTAATGTACTGTCATTGTAGATGAACACACCCTACTTAGTCAAGAGGTCACTTCAGCCCTGAGCTACTTGTTTGTGTATGCTTTTCTGTTTTCAATAGTCCCAAGATGAAATACAGACCACATCTGATCATTAGCAATTCTGGAAGTCCGGTTTCAGATATCCAATTTCAGAGGTCTTAACAAGACTGGTTGTTTACAAAGCGCTGAGTACCCATTATCTGAAAAAGCAGACCCCTTTAAGGTGCCTCAGGTTCGGACACCCAAAGCACTACTAACATATGAAAAAAAAAAAGGGGGGGGGGTATATTTCCAGGGTCCACATGGAGAGGAATGCAATAGTGTTAAGAATAGGCTGAGAACACAACACCAGAAAGGTCAGTTTATGTTCCCTGCCTTATGGGGAAACTTTTCAACTGTGTCAACTTTCAAGAAAGTGTAATAAGCTACCAGCTTGGTCAACACAGCAGAGACTGAACCAGGGACCTCTAGAGCTAATAATATGAGTGTCTATAGTTTGAGCAAAAGAGCCAAACCTACATAGCAGGGGCTGTAACAGATTCACAACCTATTTCACTTGCGCACAATGGTGAGCCAATGATATACACTCATAAGTGGGTTACACAAGTTTCGTATAGTAATACATTCCGCTCTTTATTCCCAGTATATTCTTAATGCCTCAGCCATCTGTGTCACAGCATGACTTCTGCAACATACTGGCTTGTGGGTGGGTGCAATCACAACACCCTCTACTGAGTGATTCACAGAAAGGATAAAAGCTTTACTACAAGTGCAAATTATCTAAGGCCTGGTCTACACTACGACTTTAATTCGGATTTAGCTGCGTTAATCCAAATTAATCCTTAACCCGTCCACACAACGGAGCCAGTTACTTCAAATTAAAGGGCGCTTAAAATTGATTTCTGTACTCCACCCCGACGAGCGGAGTAGCACCAAAATCGATTTTGTAAATTCGAATTAGGGATAGTGTGGCCGCACACCACCGAATTAATGTGGTTACAATTAATGGGGTAGTGTGGCCGCACACCACCGAATTAATGTGGTTAAAAACCGAATTAATGTGCTTAGTGTGGCCGCGCACAATTGAATTTATACAATCTGTTTCCCAAATTCGAATTATCTAAATTCGAATTAATCTCGTAGTGTAGACGTACCCTAAGCATGTCCTGAATCTTCTGTCGTAGAAGGCTGTTTTTTCAATGACAGGGAGCCTGGTTTCTATTCGCTGCTGTCTTATGTGTGAAGAGCTTACTTGTTAATGGCTGTACTTGGGGAGCAAGTGGCTGTAGACCTTGTTGAAATTTTTCACTCAAAACATTTTTTTGATGAAGAGTAACTTTTAAATCAAAACATTTCTGCAAGAAATGTAAATTTTTGATGGCTATTTTAAATGGTTTTCATTGAAAAAAAAAAACCACAAATCTGAAAATTCTTTGGTTTTCAGCAATCAAAACCCAAAAAACTTCATCCAAAAAAGCCTCAGAATTTGTGATCATCAACCAAAACCCACAAACTTTCGGCAAAAGTGAAAAAAGATTCAACCAAAACCTGAAAAATATTTGTCAAAAACGTCATTATTTCCCACAATGAAAACATTTAAAAAAATCCTATGGAAACAAAACTTGTAAGCTCTTCTATGATTTTTTTCATGGCAATCTACTTGGTTTTCTTACACTTGCTTTGTGTAGTTCTCAAAGATCACAGTTTAGTATGAGTGAATTGTAATTATCCAGCAAAATCACCATTCGTCTGAACAGACTGCTACTATGTGCGAGCCTATCATCACTAATGAGCCAAATCCAATACCTTGATGGATCTCTGTGGGGCAGCTACTATGTTCCGAACACGTTCTCAGCATTATCACAGACGTACGGGGCCAAACTTGAGTGTCTTGCACATCCAAGTGCTCCCTAAGGAAATTCACACATTACAGTCCATGCACATATAAAGGACGTTAAAAGAGCGCACATCCATTGTGACAATGGATGGAAAAGCAAGGAGAAAGACAGTCAAGAGGGATCCATGCCAAGAATATTGATGCCCTCCATAGTGGGGTGCCATCCTCAGAGTCTGCTTAAAGTCCTTAAGAATATAGTCCACAGCCCATTTGATGGCAGCCTGGGACCACCCTGGCTACAACCACACTGCCTGTTCCAGGACAGAACTTTTCAAGAACCCGCTAAGTTCAATGGGCTGTGTCAGTCAGTCAGTCTAGGAACTAGGGAGTTTTGTTGCCTCAAGGGGAATAAGGCAACACTTCAGAAAGGAAAACTTTAGAAATGGTAGAGGGGAGATAAAAGGAAAGCCCCTTTTCCTAGAAAAACAGACTCAACTCCCTTCCATATCTGTCACCAGTGGATTTAGCTTACAATAAGGGTATCTCTCCGTCCCTGTGTGATATAATAAAAATGAAGAAAAGACTAGGTACTATGGTGCAAACAAAGGTAAGTGTATTAAGGATGATGGACACCAGGAAAGCAGGACTCTCCACAGGTAAGAGGGATTCGGTTCGCTGTGGCAGGGATAGTAATGACAGGCCTCTCCTTCCTCAACCTCACTGCGGGATAGATAGTGCTCTACTCTAGCTCTGGTGCGTTAGGAAGACCCGACTGCGCACACGCTGCTGCTGGAATGGACAGCCTTGTGCAGGCTCTGAGCAAGATCTTATATAATCTCTAAGGTGGGAAAAGCTGGTTCAGTCTGGTTTGAGCCAGAGGACTCCAGTGTCTAAGGGCTGGTCTACACTGGGGTGTGGGGGGGAAATCGATCCAAGATACACAACTTCAGCTACGCGAATAGCGTAGCTGAAGTCGAAGTATCTTGGATCGAATTACCTGGGGTCCAGACGGCGCAGGATCGACGGCTGCGGCTCCCCCGTCGACTGCGCTACCGCCGCTCGCTCTGGTGGAGTTCCGGAGTCGACGGTGAGCACGTTCGGGGATTGATATATCACGTCTTAACGAGACGCGATATATCGATCCCGGATAAATCGATTGTGTAGTGAAGACGTACCCTAAGTTGTAAACAAGTTTGCTTACAAAGATGGAGTCCAAGGGTCATAATTCATATACTCCATATTAAATTCTATTGAAGCCAGTGATTTACTTAACATTACTTCAAAAGTATATTATTAAAATACCTAATTGAACATATTAAACACCAACTTTTTTTTATACCTAATAATTTGGTTCCTCAATGGTTCTCCCTATCTGTGCCTAGCTGGCTAGTTACAGCATTATTGATGGGATCAACTTAGCACACTCCTGTAGTGTTTCCTTCTGGTCAGTGATGGCCAGATCCTCAAAGCTATTCAGGCTTCTAACTCCCATTGATTTCAATGGGACAAGGGTGCCTAAATACCTTTGAGGATCTGGTCCTGGCTGCTATTCAGCTCCCTCTGTGCTCAAGCCACAGAAGATGTGAGCATGTCAGAGCCCTTCCACCCCTCCTCCCATCCCATAGCAGAAGTTAATCTCTTTAGCTTAAGCCAGGGATGGCCAACCTGAACCTGAGAAGGAGCCAGAATTTACTAATGTACATTGCCAAAAAGAGCCACTGTAATACGTCAGCAGCCCCGCCGATCAGCACCTCCCTTTCCCGCCCAATCACCTGTTTCGTGGCATGCAGGAGGCTCTGGGAGGGAGGGGAAGGAGCGAGGGTATGACAGTCTCAGGGGAAGGGGTTGAGTGGGGGCAGGGCCTGTGGCAGAGCCAGGGGTTGAGCAGTGAGCACCCCCCAGCACATTGGAAAGTTGGCTCCTGTAGCTCCAGGAGTCAGTGCCTATACAAGGAGCTGCATATTAACTTCTGAAGAGCCTCATGTGGCTCTGGAGCCACAGGTTGACCATCCCTGGCTTAGGCTGTAACAAGTTATATGTTCAGCTCTAGAAGGCCCTGGTTCAATTATCTATATTATCCAAGATGGCAGCCATCACATTCTATCCCAGCATGCATGACCAGTTATGCCAAAGTGGTGTTCTAGATTACAGAGGGCCAGATCCTGAGCTGGTGCAAAATGCATACTCCATGGACTTCAGTAGAGCCATGCCATTTTACACCAGCTGAGGGTCTAGCCTGGGGTTCACTGGCCCAAGAAGCCATGTTATAACTCCCTTCCTGGCAATAGGTTGATCCTTCTCTCCCCATGCTTGGCATAGTGCATTTGTGTGTGTGTGTGTGTGCGCGCGCACACGTGCGTTAATAATATGCCATGTTTCAGCCATTATGTGCTTTTTATGTACACTTGATAACTTAACGATAAGCACTTCAAGGATTAGCCAATTATCATACATGAGCATTTTGTCGTCACTGTCTGGAAGGCTGAGAAAAAGGTCAGAGACAGACTGGCAGCAGAAAATAAATCACTTTCAAATAGGAGTGAGCCATTTCTGATCTGATATGCTACAATTACAACCTGGCCAAACTCCACTGAGAATAATAATGAAGGCATGCCGGCCAAACCCTCAGCTGACATAGATCAGCTCCCCTGAAGACAAAGTAGCTATGCAGATTTACCCCAGGTGGCAATCCAGCTCCTGACCCTGTGTGTGCTTTGCAAAAATACAGCTGGATAGATAGGTCTCAGACACTCTCTTCCCCCAACTCCATTACAAAGCAACTCAGAATCTCGCATGACCATAAGTGCAATTTTGTTTTTTAATACAGAGCATCAGCATGGGGACGTACAACCCCTGGGGAATGATAACGAGGATTCTCTCAAAACAACAAGGAGTCTGGTGGCACCTTAAAGACTAACAGATTTATTTGGGCATAAGCTTTCGTGGGTAAAAACCTCATTTCTTCAGATGCATTCTCTGAATTTTAATCTAGGTGGCATTCTCTGCTTCTCTCCAATTGCATTTCTTTCAACTAGTTCTCCCAGTATCCTGTCTTATTGAAGAACTGCTGGGAAATCAGGCTAGTGCTTAAAGGTCATATTAAAGACATTTCCACATGCTAAGGATTGTGGCCTAGCTCCTGGTTCCCTTATTTTTATGCTGCAGGATACTGCTGGACAGAAGGCCATGCCATCTTCCACATTCTCTGACCCTTCCCCAGTGTCCTCCCACTTTTGGACCTGTAACAGGGTACACTCCCCTCTTGCGAGAGCCTCCCCCTTGTCGAGTGTATGTGCCTACACTCCCTCTCTCTCTGTGGTGTGTCTTTGGTGACTCAGCCCTCCAGCCAAATCACACGCAGTCTGTCTGTGTGATGAAAGCAAAGCAAAACCTGTTCTGGAGTCTGTCTCAGTACCCCCTGTAATGTCTCCCACAAGTTGTCCCTGCTCCAGGATAGAGCATTGCCCCAGGGCTCCCTCCCTGGTGACAAAGACTTTGTCCTCTTAGGGCCTTTCTTGCCACAGTTCTCCAGCTGGGCCACTGCAGTTCAGTTCCCTCCCTCTGAGGGTGCTTCAATGTCCAAGCCACGCCCCCAGTGGCTAATGGGGACTGGGGGAAATCTGGGCCCAGTCACTACTCCAGATCCCAGCCCAGGGATCCTGTAGATAGCAGCTGTCCATTGTGACTCTTTATCTAAGCCATGATGCTGCTCTAATTCCCCGGACTACTTCCCCACAGCCCTGCACTATCTTCACCCTTACCTCAGGGCCTTGTCCTGATGGAGTTCCTGCAACCAGCTCAGGGCTCCTTCTCACTCTCCCTGGCTTCTGGCAGTGCTCCCTCAGCTAGCCACACACCATCCAGCTCCTCCAGCTCTAGCAAAGCACTGGGACTTACTCTGGCCCTGCAGTTCTTCTTATACTGACCTGCTAAGCCCTGATTGGCTGTGTCCCACACAGCTGCTCTAGGCAGCTTGAAGGACCCTCTCCACTGCCCTTTTCTGAGGCAGGGTGTGGCAGGGCCATGAGACCTCCAGCAGGACCCTACTTGCCTTTTCCTCCATGTTGTTTGCCAAAAGAGCTACGAACCGGCATTTTGTAATGGATTTCTCAGGAGGGTAGAGCCGAGGATGTCTGGATCCAGGGTTTTGGTTCAGCCCTTATATAGATAGGGCCAGCCACAACATTTGGGTGCTGAACTGAACTTCCACAAAGTTTGAGGGTGCTGAGGCCCTTCTCCAATGGAAGGATTCCCTGCCCTTAAGTATTTCCTTCTCTAAGATGCCAACATGCTAGCCCTTGCATCTAAAGAAGTGAGGTTTTTTACCCACGAAAGCTTATGCCCAAATAAATCTGTTAGTCTTTAAGGTGCCACTGGACTCCTTGTTGTTTTTGTGGATACAGACTAACACGGCTACCCCCTGATACTTGACAACATGCTAGGTTAGGAAGCCCC
This sequence comes from Terrapene triunguis, assembly GCF_002925995.2. Taxonomy (NCBI): domain Eukaryota; kingdom Metazoa; phylum Chordata; order Testudines; family Emydidae; genus Terrapene; species Terrapene triunguis. The sequence goes on along the minus strand of NW_020664418.1, from coordinate 5,972,710 downwards.
CAGAGGCACTGTCCTTTGGGAGGGGAAGTCACTGATCACACAGCACTGGCAGCCCGACCCATTCAAAAACCCAGTGTAAGGCCCCCAGAATCATGAGACTGGCTGAAAATAAAAGAATGCTGGGGTGATACTTTGCTTACTGGTTTCTGAGCTTTCAGCCTCTGCTCAAGTCATGTTTTCAAACTTCTTTTCACACCTACGAGGCTTATTTAAAAAAAAAAAAAAAAAGGAAACGGAGATCCTTATGAAACCACACAATTCTGGAGCTAGATTCCAAGAAAAATACCAGATATCATGAGACTTTTGACAAAAATCAAGAAATTTGGCCACACTGGACCCAGTTTTCCCCTCCCGCCTCATCTCCTTGCAGTATTGCCAACCCCAAGCATTCCAAAATTCAGGAATCAGGGCCCCAAACACCTGGAGATTGCCTTAAAAACTGTGAGATTGAGAATAAAGATAAATAATTATACACTTTGTTCTTTGTATTTGCTTTTGGGACTTTTTTCCCCCTCCCTCATCTGTAGGATGCTTTCAGGTTGCTTTTTCCAGCTTCTCTGTACAATCACCAAGGTTCATTTAAATCAGTGGGAGTTAAGCACCTAAATTCCTTTATGAATCCCACTGTACCTATTGGGTTCCGCGAAGCCCGCCCACTGCTAAAGGATCCCCCCCCAGCCTAAGGGGAGGATCCACAGGACCTAAAACCCAAATGATTACAAGGGACAACTAATGTAAAAACAGGAACAGGAGTGCGATTAAAGGGTCAAAAGAAGGGAACCCGACGGGGACACCGAGCAGAGAACCCCGGACAGCGCCCACTGCTCCTCAAAGATGTCAAGGGAGCCAGTGGACGCCGCCCAGAGGAACTCTGCCCGGATACGTGAACGGACAGAGGATCGGAAACAGGCCCCACAGTCACAGGAACCTCCATCGGCCAACCTCCTCTCCCTGGTTTCATAGATGGCCTGTTTAGCCAGGGCCAAGAGGAAGTTGACCAGGAGGTCCCGCGACTTTGTGGGGCCACGGATAGGGAGTGCATAAATGAAAAGGTGAGGGGAAAAGTGTAACCAAAAACGCAACAAAATGTTGGTGAGGAGCCGGTGTAGGGGCTGCAACCTGGCACACTCTAAGTAAACGTGAGCCAGGGTCTCCCTCACGCCGCAGAAAGGACAGGTATCAGGGACAGGGGTAAACCGCGCCAAGTACACGCCCGTGCTCACGGCTCCATGAAGGAGCCGCCAACTAACATCCCCGGCGGGCCTCGGGACCAAGGTGGAATAGAGACTGGCCCACCGGGGCTTCTCACCCTCGACAGGTGGCAGGAGGTCCCGCCACTTTGTATCGGGGCGGGACACAAGGGTGAGGAAGTGGAGAGTGTGGAGCACGAGCGTGTATAGATGTTTCCTTGGCGCGGTCAGGAAACGAACCGGCTGCAAGTTGTGCAGCCGTTTATGAATCCCACTGTAGTGGGGTAGTTACCCCACTCCTGCCCAGAGGGGTTAAAAGCAGCCCTGGAGAGGGCTGTGGCTGGGGAAAGGCTGATTGGGGAAGCAGCCACAGCTGAGGCCACGCCCCAATCAGGCCACAGCTGGCCCTATAAAAGGGCTGTGAGCCAGGAGCTCAAGAGGAGACTGTCTCTCTAGCTTCATTGAGAGAGAAGGATCTGGCTGCCTGGGAAGCTGAGGTGGGTATCTTGGGTGGAGCAGAAGGAGCTAGGGAGCTCCAGCCTAGCAAAGCTGCAGGCCAAGCTAAGGGCCCACAAAAGGGTACTAGTGCTGCAGAGGGGCAGCCCAGATATAGGCAGAGTGTCCAACCCTCCTTGCCAATGATGAGTGGTTTATAGACTGCAGTCTGTCTCAGGGATTGGGTACTAGATGACGACTGGCAGTAGACACTGAGGCAAGGGGAGGATAGGGGGTTAGGAGTTCCCCTGGGAGGGGAGACCCAGAGTGAGGGGGTAATGTGGTGGGCAGAACCCCTGGGCAAAGGGCACTGGGGTCCATGAGGGACATGGGGCCAGCAGCAGGCGAGACATCAGCTGGCAGAGGGTGCTCTGGAGCTGGAAAAAGGCTAATTCCCTGGACAACCAGCAGGAGGCGCTGCACTGGTGAGTTGTTGCCCTGCCACACCCACCCTTACTTTAGTAAATGAAAAGTGAGATGTGTGCATAATCCCAGGATTGCTGGGGCCTTAAGGAAAACACCAAATATCATGAGACTCAAGAGTTGGTAATGCTGGGCTTGGCTTTCCCTGCCATGCTTCACCTTGTCGCTAAAGGTCTCCTACATTAAGCAATGCCCTCAGCTTGGCATGGTGGGTGTCTGTCAGTCTGGACGAGATCTTTGGGGCAATATGAACAGCAGGGTTCAGCTGAAAGGTGAGATTTTTGTTTCCCCAGAGTTATTTATTCCTCCACCCCCCAGCTGCTGAGATTGGAGAGCATTCTGAACTCTGCTCAGTAGGCCTGCCCTGTTGGGAGATAATATTAGTGTTTAATCATGAGTAATGAAAGAAAACCGTGTCATGTCTGTGGTATCTCACCATCCTTTTCCCTCCAGCAATTTCATATCCTGTTGGAGTAACATCACTGATTAAAGTGAAGATGGGAGCAGTGACACAAGGGCTTAGAACTGGGGGGCCTGGCCATCTCTTCCCCCCCGTTGGCACTCTGGCTTTTGGAAAGTCATGGAAGAAGAGAGGTTGTCCAGGTTCCACCTCACTCCCCACACACACCCTATACCTATTTTAATGAAAAAGGATGAAGGGTTGTACGCATGGCTGAGCTTCCCTACTGAGGAAAGTGTGACAACCTCTCCTCCAGCCCTGGCCAAGCTCCTGCTTTAGCTCGGCTAGTAAAGCTGTTGGCTACAGAGTATCAGGGGCCCCAACTGAGCCCTGGCTCTGGGGCAGGGATCGGCAACCTTTCAGAAGTGGTGTGCCGAGTCTTCATTTATTCACTCTAATTTAAGGTTTCGCATGACAGTAATAAATTTTAACATTTTTAGAAAGTCTCTTTCTATAAGTCTATATTCTATAACTAAACTATTGTATGTAAAGTAAACAAGGTTTTCAAAATGTTTAAGAAGCGTCATTTAAAATTAAATTAAAATGCTGATCTTACACCACCAGCCTGCTCAGCTTGCTGCCAGCCTGGGGTTCTGTTCACCTAGGCCGGCAGCGGGCTGAGAAGGGCCTGCGGCCAGGACCCCAGACCTGGGGGGGGGTGTTTCAGGGGTCAGGGCAGAGGGCTGGGGGAGGGGGTTCAGGGCAGAAGGCTGGGGTGTGTGTGGGGGGGTTCAGGGATCAGGGCAGAGGACTGGTATGTGTGGGGGGTGTAGGGCAGAAGGCTGGGTGTGGGGGGGGGTTCAAGGGTCAGGGCAGAGGGCTGGGGGTGTGGTGGGGGTGCAGGACAGAAGTCTGGGTGTGTGGGGGGTTCAAGGGTCAGGGCAGAGGGCTGGAGGTATGGGGGTGCAGGGCAGAAGGCTGAGTGTGTGCGGGGGGTTCAGGGCTGGGGGGTGCAGGGCAGAAGGCTGGGGTGCTCGGCTTGTGGGTTGCTCCCAGCCCCCTGCCCTGAGCGGCTCATGGCAGGGGGCTGGAAGGGATATGCCCTGTTCCACCCCTTCCCCCAGGCTCCGTCCCTACCTCTCTCTGCGTCCTCTACGGAGCTGTGTGCACGCTGCCGCTCTTCCCCCTCCCCCTCGCTAGGGCCATCAGCTGATTGGCGCAGGGAAGGAGAGGGGGAGGGGCAGGAAAGCACCACGCTGGGGGAAGAAGCGGGGGAAGGGGGAAGCTTGGCTGCCGCAGAACCAAGCTTCTGCCTCCTGCCCCCGCAGGGGAGAGCGGTGGGAGGGGGGGGCTGAGTGGGGCTGGGGGCCGGGACCGCAGCAGGGAGCTGCATGCCACTCAAAATTGGCTTGCGTGCCATCTTTGGCATGCATGCCATAGGTTGCCAACCCCTGCTCTGGGGTGTATAAGGAATATCCACCTGCTTAATGCGGGACTCCAGCTAAGTGGTTAAAACCACTCTAGGTGATCTGCCTGGCTGTGGGTGAAGAGGGGGACACAAAGTCTTTGGCATGATGGCTCTCTCTCCTCTTACCTTTCTGTCTATGCCCCCAGCACCATAGGGTGGTACTGTCGGAGGGACTTAGGCATAGCTACATGGAGGGCATGTCTACACTGCCATAAAACCCCACGCAATGAGTCTGAGCCCAAGTCAGCTGACTCAGGCTCAGGGGCTAGCAATAGCACTGTAGAGGTTCAGGCTTGGGCTGGAGCCTGGGTTCTGGGACCCTCACCCCATGCAGGGTCTCAGAACCCAGACTCCAGGCAGGAGCGGCGAAAGCTTCCTAAAAGTGTGGGGGGGCCCCACTGGTGCATGAACCATGGCCCTGCCCCCTCATGCCACCCCTTGTCCCCGAGGCCCTTCCTGACTCCACTCCTTCTCCCTGAGACCCCACCCCCATGCCGCTTCTTCCCCTGAGGCCCTGCCCCCACCCCAACACCCCATTGTTCACCCGTGCAGCTGATAAAGTGGTGGGGCCATGGTCTCCTAGTTCCCCCCTGTTCTGGTGCCCCTGGCTCCAGCCCAAGCCCAAAGCTCTAGTTCCAGAGCCGGAGTCAGCTGACCCAGGCCAGCCAGGGCTGTACTGCGGGCCTTTTATTGTGCAGCCATACCTGAGCATTGTGGGGCCTGACTTTGAGGCACCTGGGGGGAAAAAAGTCCCCAGGAACAACACTGTGATCCACAGCACCTGAGGGCATGTCTACACTTACCTCCAGAGCAATTGATCTAGTGGTGGTCAATTTATCGCGTCTAGTGAAGACGCGATAAATCGACCACCGAGCACTCTCTCGTTGACTCCGGTACTCCACTGGAGCGAGAAGCATAGGCGGAGTCAACGGGGGAGCGTCAGCAGTCGACCTACCGCAGTGAAGACACCGCGGTAAGTAGATCTAAGTACGTCGACTTCAGCTACATTATTCACGTAGCTGAAGTTGCGTAACTTAGATTTTCCCCCCACCCCCCAGCATAGACCAGGCCTGAGTGAGGCACCTCAGCTCCCCATACCATGAATAGGGAGAGATGGGCCTCTTGGCTGGGGGCATCTCCCTGTGCTTGACTCACTGCCCAGGGTCCCCCCCTCGCTCTCCTCAGCTGCTCACTGCACCTGACTCCGGACTACTCCAGCCCCAGCCCCAGCCCTGCTGCTGCTTCTCTGGCCGCTCTGGGTGCTGCAGTTCTCCTCCCAGCACTGGGCTGCTCCCTGGGCTGCTTCTGTGGCTCTGCTCCCAGCACTGACCTGCTCCACTTCTCTGGTTCTCTCTGGCTGGCACGGCCCTGCTCCCCAGTTCAGATCAGGCTCCTGCTCTCTCCTTAGCTCGGTCCCACTCTGTCTGACCCTGGCAATTCCAGTTCACAAGGAGGACGGGATGCCCCTTGCCTCCTGACTCCCTCATTAGCCTGCCCACCCTGTCAATCAGGCTGACCTGGAGCATTGGCCTCTCCCCATTGTTCCTGGGGACTGTCAGTCTCAGGGTCCTGATTTCCCATCAACCTTTCCCTTTTCTTTTGGTATTGGGAGCTAGCCAACCAAAAAAACCCACTGAGTTTTAGTAAGGGGCCAACAGTATCCTTACATTCCCCCTTGCTAAAATTTTGCCACAGCCACAATATTCACACTAGTACATCCGGGCCCCATATTAACATATACCCACATCATGTCATATAAAAAATATTAACAATTAACAAAAGAACATTTAATATATTGAACATTCCATGTCTGCTTCTTTATACTAATACATGATGATATTCACTAAAACACTACATAGAACCAATAACATAATCATCTCTAAGTTTAACAGGCAGTACACCCTTAGTAGTTTGCTGGGACCTTCTTAAGACTTATGGTTCATTACCCATATTTTCTATTCCCCTGTCCCCAGGTATCACCAAGACAATTTGAGGGATCTGGCCTTTCTCATTAGGGTTTGGGTTTGTCCCACTCTGTTCCCCTTGGTATTTGGTTTGTGGGAATAGAACCATTCCCCAATTGGTTTCAGTCTCCTCGGGGTGTGCTAATCTATGCCTCCTATGATCCCTGACTGGACTAAGAGTGCGATGTTTTAGCTGATCCCTATGCATTACTCTCTGAGCACCTCCTCATTCAGGCTGGATAGTGTAAACTGGCAGCTTGGGATAGTTGCAAGCGACTCCAGTGTGGGGATTCGACTCCCACTTGTCCTGTATTTTATTATGTCTCCAGCGTCTATGGTTACGAACTGGTGCACAGTCACCAGGTCTGATGAGAGTCCCACTGGACTTGCGATCATAAGTCCTTTTCCTACTTTAGGTTGCGTCTTTAGTTGTACTGAGAGCAACTTCACCAGCTGTCTTTGGCTTGTCATGGGCATCTTTGACTCAGTCATCAAAATTGCTCACCTCATCCTTAGAAAAGACTTCTTGATGCTTCTCTGGCAACACCCTTAAGTTGGCCACCTGCACAGGAATCATCCCTTTGAGTGACCACTTGTGGTGGGAGACTGCCAGTTCCATTTCATCTTTCTTGAGGAAAGGTAACTTGTCCTCCCTTCTCCCTCCTTATCACCCACAGCTCATTTCTATTGTCTTCAAATGTTACCTTCACCTGAGGAACCACCTCCTCAGGCTGGTGTACCTCTGCAGTTCTGTTTCGAGGCTGCAACTCCACAGCCTTTGCACTTGAGCTTAGAAGACTCACCAGTACGCTTCCTTTGATGATATTAGTCAGTACATTGGCTGGCTGGAGCCCATTAGGTAGGCTTGCCCCAGATGTAGGCTCTACAAGCACTCAATATCCATTGGTATTTCCTGGTACACAGCAGTGTTCATCAAGCATCTTCCCTCTCCAAGGAGGAATAACGGTCTTCTGTTTTCTGCCCACTTTAACATTTCCAATCTGCCCCATGGGGCCCAGGGAACAACCCTGCCTCTCCACTCAAGCCAGTACTCTACTCAGCACAGCATTCTTCTTACAGTGCCCATGACTGTTCATCCTCCTGGTTCCTTCTCCTGGCAACAGTAGCTCCTTCAGCTCACTAATGATGTTCATTCCTAGAATCCCTGGGACTCCTTCTCCCATATGGCTCCCTTCAGAGGATTTGTTTTCAGGATGAAGATGCATTTTCCTGGCAGTGTCTGGCCCATGTACTCTGTCTGCTTCGAGGCATCTCACCACTGGGATTGCCACTCCATTAACTCCTGTTAGATGTACGAACTGTGTGCTGTGCATGGTCAGCTCCTTGTCCTTCATATATTTTTGAAAATGTGAATCAGTAATGGTGGTGACTTCTGAGCCAGTATCTAACAAACATCAGGGTCTTCATCTCTGCTGTACATACTTCAGCAGTTAGTCTCCAAATGCTCGCTTACAGAAGTAGCTAGATATGCTGGCACTGCCTGTGTTCTTTTCAACACTGTATGCAGAGTGATTTTTTTCTCCACCGAAGACAAGCCTAGGAATCCTTCTGCCATTGAGTAGTCCTTCTACAGTAGAAGGCCATGCACTCTAGGTGTCCCATTGGTTTCAAGTGCCTGGGACTCTGCTCTTCTCAGTGGACATTCTCAGCTAGTATGCCCTGTTCACAAGTGTAACAAATGTACTGTGATGTTGCACTCTATATGATTTTATAAATATATGCTAATGAGTGAATATAATATATAACTGGAATATGCTTCATGGAAAAAGGTCTCTTGTAAGGTATCATTACAAAGCTTATAATCTACTGAGTGTGGTCATCCTAAATGTATCACTCTTGTATCTGAAACTAGAAATATGAAATATAACTTGGAGGGCCTATTGTAATTATGCAAAGTGTGGGCCATTAATGGTGGTTTGGAATCTTGATGGCTCCCATCAATCAGGACAATTGACTGTGGATGGCTCTGTTTGCAGGCAAGCCTTCCTGTGAGTCAGGTTGGGAGAAATGAAGGCTTGAAGTCTTAGTGACATGTGATCATGTCACCTGAACTGGAATCCATCTTTAACCTGTTGTCTTTCCATTGAGAAGGAGGGGGTGGGAACCCAGAGAGGGACAAAGGATTCCCGCCTTATGCAAAATAAATATATATATATATATATATATATATATGGGAGAGCCATCATGAAGAATCCCCTAGCTACCACCTGAGCTGGAACAAGAGCTGCACCAGGGGAAAGAATTGTGCCTAGGCCTGGAAGGTGTTCAGTCTGAGGGAAAAACTTACTGAAGCATCTCTAAGGGTGAGATTATCTGTATTCAGTTTGATTAGACATAGATTTGCATGTTTTATTTTGCTCGGTGACTTACTTTGTTCTGTCTGTTACTACCTAGAACCACTTAAATCCTACTTTCTGTATTTAATAAAATCACTTTTTACTTATTACAGTATTTAACTCAGAGTATATGTTAATACCTTGGTTGGCAAACAGCTGTGCATATCTCTCTATCGGTGTTATAGAGGGCGACCAATTTATCAGTTTACCCTTTATAAGCTTTATACAGAGTAAAACGGATTTATTTGGGTTTTAGACCCCATTGGGAGTTGGGAACCTGAGTGTTAAAGACAAGAACACCTCTGTTAGCTGCTTTCAGGTAAGCCTACAGCTGTTAGGGGATGTGATTCAGACCTGGGTCTGGGTTTGCAGCAGGCTAGCAAGTCTGGCTCAAACCAGGCAGGGCACTGAAGTCCTAAGCTGACAGGGCAGGAAAGCAGGGGAAGAGGTAGTCTTGGCACATCAGGTGGCAACTTCCAAGGGGGGATCTGTCATCCAATCTGTCACATGTACCTTTCCAGCTCGTCCTTCAGAGAGGATCTTTGGAATCCTGGTGCCCTTGGATACTTTGGCATACTAATTGGATTTTTTTCTTTCATCAACTCCGTCATCACTTTCAGCATCTCCTCCTGCTGGACCGCCAGTTTTTGGACAGCTTCACTTAAACTTTCCAATGTTAACTGTTTGGGGCAGGGCCTTTTTCCCTAGTAGTTGCATTCACTAGGCCCCCACTCATAGACTTTAAGGTCAGAAGGGACCAATATGATCATCTAGTCTGACCTCCCGCATGATGCAGGCCACAAAAGCTGACCCACCGACTCCTGGAATGATTCTCTCCCTTGATTCAGCTGTTGAAGTCCCCAAATCATGATTTGAAGACTTCAAGTCACAGAGAATCCTCCAGCCAGCGACCTCTGCCCCATGCTGCGGAGGAAGGCGAAAAACCTCCAGGGCCTTTGCCAATCTACCCTGGAGGAAAATTCCTTCCCGACCCCAAATATGGCGATCAGCAGAACCCCAAGCATGCGGGCAAGAATCTCCAGCCAGACCCGCATTGACCATTGATACTAATTACCTGCGGTGGCACGTTATAGACCTATTGACTAAAATCACGTTATCCCATCAAACCATCCCCTCCATAAACTTATCAAGCTTAATCTTAAAGCCAGAGAGATCTTTCACCCCCACCGTTTCCCTCGGAAGGCTGTTCCAGAACTTCACCCCTCTGACGGTTAGAAACCGTCGTCTAATTTCAAGCCTAAACTTTCCGACGGCCAGTTTATATCCATTCGTTCTCGTGTCCACATTAGTACTGAGCTGAAATAATTCCTCTCCCTCCCTGGTATTTGTCCCTCTGATATATTTAAAGAGAGCAATCATATCCCCTCTCAGCCTTCTTTTGGTTAGGGTAAACAAACCAAGCTCCTCGAGTCTCCTTTCATACGACAGGTTTTCCATTCCTCGGATCATCCTAGTGGCCCTTCTCTGCACCCGTTCCAGTTTGAGTTCATCCTTTTTAAACATGGGAGACCAGAACTGCACACAGTACTCCAAATGAGGTCTCACCAGCGCCTTGTATAACGGAAGCAGCACCTCCTTATCTCTACTAGAAATACCTCGCCTAATGCATCCCAAGACCGCATTAGCTTTTTTTCACGGCCACGTCACATTGCCGACTCATAGTCATCCTGCGATCAACCAGGACTCCGAGGTCTTTCTCCTCCTCAGTTACTTCTAACCGATGCGTCCCCAGCTTATAACTAAAATTCTTGTTAGTCATCCCTAAATGCATCACCTTACACTTTTCACTATTAAATTTCATCCTATTACTATTACTCCAGTTTACAAGGTCATCCAAGTCTCCCTGCAGGATATCCCGATCCTTCTCCGAATTGGCAATACCTCCCAACTTTGTGTCATCCGCAAACTTTATCAGCCCACTTCTACATTCGGTTCCGAGGTCAGTAATAAATAGATTAAATAAAATCGGACCCAAAACAGAACCTTGAGGAACTCCACTGGTCACCTCCCTCCAACCTGACAGTTCACCTTTCAGTACGACCCTCTGCAGTCTCCCCTTTAACCAGTTCTTTATCCACCTCTGGATTTTCATATCGATCCCCATCTTTTCCAATTTAACCAATAATTCCTCACGTATCAAACGCTTTACTGAAATCGAGGTATATTAGATCCACCGCATTTCCTTTATCTAAAAAATCTATTACTTTCTCAAAGAAGGAGATCAGGTTCGCTTGGCAAGATCTGCCTTTCGTAAAGCCATGTTGTAATTTGTCCCAATTGCCATTGGTCCTTAACTACTTTCTCCTTCAAAATTTTTTCCAAGACCTTGCATATTACAGATGTTAAACTAACAGGCCTATAGTTACCCAGGTCACTTTTTTTCTCCTTCTTGAAAATAGGAACCACACTAGCTATTCTCCAGTCCAACGGTACCACCCCCGAGTTTACAGATTCATTAAAAATTATCGCTAACGGGCTTGCAATTTCTCGCGCCAGTTCCTTTAATATTCTCGGATGGAGATCATCCGGTCCGCCCGACTTAGTCCCGTTAAGCTGTTCAAGTTTGGCTTCTACCTCGGATACGGTAATGTCAACCCCCACTCCTTTATTCCCCTCTGTCACGCTGCCTCTATTCCTAAGCCCTTCATTAGCCTCATTAAAGACCGATGCAAAATATTTGTTTAGATATTGTGCCATGCCTAGATTATCCTTAATCTCCACTCCATCTACAGTCTTCAGCGGTCCCACTTCTTCTTTCTTTGTTTTCTTCCTATTTATATGGCTATAAAACCTCTTGCTATTGGTTTTAATTCCCCTCGCAAGATCCAACTCTACACGGCTTTTGGCCTTTCTCACTCCATCTCTACATGCTCTGACCTCCATAAGGTAGGTTTCTTTGTCGATCCCTCCCCTCTTCCACTCTTTGTACGCTTTCTGTTTTTTCTTAATCACCCCTCTGAGACGCTTGCTCATCCAGCTCGGTCTAAATCTCGTGCCTATGAACCGTTTTCCCTTTCTCGGGATACAGGCCTCCGCCAGCTCCTGTAACTTTAACTTGAAATAATCCCAGGCACCTTCTGCCTTTAGATCCATAAATATGTTAGTCCAGTCCACTTCCCTAACTAGTTGCCTTAATTTATTAAAGTTAGCCCTTTTGAAATTGTAAACCTTAGTCTCAGATTGATTTCTGTTAATCCTTCCATTTAGTTTAAATCGAATTAGCTCATGATCACTCGAGCCAAGGTTGTCCCCTACAACCATTTCCTCAACGAGGTCTTCACTACTCACCAAAACCAAATCTAAAATGGCATCCCCCCTCGTCGGTTCAGCAACTACTTGATGAAGGAATTCATCAGCTAGCACGTCTAGGAAAATCTGAGCCCTATTATTGTTACTAGCATTTGTTCCCCAATCTATATCCGGGAAGTTAAAGTCTCCCATGATTACACAGTTCCTATTTGTATTTACTTCCCTAAAAACATTAAAGAGTTCTCTGTCCATATCCAGGGTAGATCCCGGCGGCCTATAGCACACCCCAAGCACTATCCCAGGGGAAGCTCTAGTAGTTTTTTTTACCCAATGTGAGTATTGCCCAGACAGACTCCGTCTTATCCATTCCATCACTTATTATTTCTTTACAGTTTACCTCATTATTGACATACAGTGCTACTCCCCCACCTTTACCTTTGTTCCGGTCGTTCCTAAACAGCACATACCCCTCCATACCTGTACTCCAGTCATGATTACAGTTCCACCACGTTTCAGTTATTCCTACAATATCTGGTTTCATTTCCCAGACCAGGAGCTCCAATTCCTCCATTTTGTTACCTAGGCTTCTCGCATTGGTGTATAAACATCTTAATTTATGCTGTTTAGCCTCTCTCACACTCGTTGTCCAATTTGGTACGGACATCGTATTGCCAGTATGACTTATTAGTCTAGTATCCATCCCCCCCCCGCCTCCTTATGTCCAATCTCGTCTCCCCAGCTATATCTGATCTTATCTCGTCACCCTCCTTGTAATCTGACGTGGAGATTAACTGGACATCTCCCAACCGTCTCCCCCAAACTCCTAGTTTAAAGCTCTTTTGATGAGATGAGCCAGCCTCCCTCCCAGAAGTCTATTTCCTTCCCTACTTAGGTGAAGTCCATCCCGTGAGAACAGTTGTCTGTCCCCGAAAGCCTCCCAGTGGCCATACATCCCAAAGCCCTCCTTATAGCACCATTCCCTTAGCCAACTATTTATCCTCACAATCCTGTCACCCCTTTGCTGCCCTTCTCTAGGAACAGGCAGAATCCCACTGAAGATGATCTGAGCCTCGATTTCCTTAAGCGTCCTCCCCAGCCTGGCATAATCTCCCTTGATTCTCTCTAGCGAGAACCTAGCCGTGTCATTCGTTCCTACGTGAAGGATGATCAAGGGGTTCTTACCTGCTCCTTTTAGGATCCTTTTCAACCGCAGGTCCACATCCCGTATCTTAGCACCCGGTAGACAGCACACCCTTCTGTTCTCTGGGTCCGCCCTGGTCACAGGCCTGTCTAACCTCCTCAGTAAGGAGTCCCCAATCACATAAACCTGTCTTTGCCTGGTGACAGTGCAATCTACTAATCTATCCCCTGTTCCCTCTAGTCGCAACCCCTGTCCGTTCCTATTTTCCCTCATAATCCCCCTTATGCCATCCTGTGTCCTCTCGGGGCCCAGATTTGGGGCTGTCTCCATCAACTCCTCCTCTCTTTCTATGGGACTAGCAGCTCTTCTCTTCTTCCTCACCCTCCCACCTTCAATTACCACATGCTGCACCCCTTCCTCGTTTTCCAGACACCCAAACCTGTTCCTGAGCTCTATTTCCCCTTCACTGGCCCTCTTTTTCCTTGGCCTGCTTCTCAAGGTCACATGCTTCCACTGCCCTTGTTCTCCCCCTGGAATTCCCCCCTCACAGGCCTTAGCCCCTGCTTCCACCTGTACCCCAGAGCATTCCCCTTCAGCCACTCCTTGCCTTTGCTCCATAAGCTGCTCGAACCCCCTTCTAAACTCTATCAGGGTATCTACCTGCATCTCCAAACCTCGAATCTTTTCTTCCAGCAGCTCTATTAGGCGACACTTCATGCAGACATACCTCCGGTCAGGCACCCCCGCTAGGACCATGTACATACCGCATGCAATCATCTGCATTGTGTCCCCTGCTGCTTGGCTCATGGCTGCTGTAGTCTCTGCCCACTGCACCTGGGGAAACACAGCACACGAGACACCGTGCCCTCCAGCCAACTCCCACTCAAACTCCCCTGTTAGCAGCCCTGTGTGCCGCTGCTCGCAGCTGTGCCGCTGCCTGGCTGGGTGGCCGCTTTTATAGGCCCCCTAATCAGCCAAGCTCTGCCCCCTAATCAGGGCTCAGGGCTCAGCAGCCCTCCCAGCACACTGCCCCTACAGGCCTCTACACATACAAGCACTACAAAGACAGACGCAAGTACAGATACCTTCTCCTCCAATGAGACTCACTCCCACTCCATGTATGGGGGTTAGGCTTGGCTGTCTCTGCCACAGGAACTTCCTCTTCTTTGGACCACATAATGGCAGCCTGCATGAGTTCATGGGATTTCTTAGTGGGCTCTTCCTTAAACATCCTTTTCATGTCACAGTGGAGGGAATCATCCAAGAGCCCCAGCACCAACTGCTTTTTCAGACCCATATCTGGACATTGAACTCGTCGAGGGTTTCGCCGCTCCACTTTGCTCATTCTCTAATGGAGGTCATACACATATGCTCAGACAATTTCACTGGGCACCTGCTTTCTCTTGAACTCCTTTAGTCAGGTTCCAATAGGTACCTTGTCTCCATACACTTCTAGAAGGAGTTCAAATACCTTTTCCACATCTTTCTTGTCTGCCATTGCCATGAACTTTACTGTGGCCTTGGCCTGGCCCTTGAGATGTTCCTCTATGAAGTCCACATGATCTTCTTCAGGTACTCTTAGCACATGCAGAGCTGCCTTCAGACTTGACCCACTCCACTACCATAATGTCTCCTGGTCTAGTCGGGAAGCCATCGAATTCTGTGACCTTCTGCTCCCATGGGACATAAATAGTATGGGGTTTCTTAGCTTCTGCTGCCTGTTGGTCTATTACTGCCTTAGTCAGCGATAAGGCTTCTCTCTGCTTGGTTATAGCTTGTTGTAATGCCTCAGCCTGGTCTGATAATCTGCGCTGAAGGTCCGCAAACTGGGCCTGTAGTTCTTAAATTTCAGCCATGGTAGGGTTCTTGACCAGGCCAGGACAGTGCTACCAGGACTCAACCAGTAAACCAGTGGGATGGACTCTAAGGATAGGATCCTGTTTATGACACCAATTAAGCAGGGGAGTTGTCCTACTATTGTGGATATCTTTCCTGGCTTATATACTTACCCCAGTAAAATTGGCTAGCGAAAGGATCTGAGTCCTTGCTTTCATTCCCTTTACCCAGAGATCTGCCTGACCTTAGACTCCCCTTCCACTCTCCTGGATGGCAGAGACTTTGTAACCCTGACAAGGCTGGGCCCAGGATTCCTGGGGGGCTTAACCCCCAATCTGGTCGTGATCACTTAGGACAGGGGCTAGGGTGTCCCCACTCTGGGGTGCACTCTCTGCACTAGATGCTTCCCTGACCCACTTATCATTGCATATAGTTCAAAGCAAATACAGTTTATTAAACAGCAACTAATTACAAAAAATAAGGGGAAAAAATGGGAAAGGTTAAAGGAAAACACGTCATCCCTTTCTGTGGGCACAGAGAACCACAAACAGCCATCGCTGGAATGTTAAGGCAGTTCAGTCTGTTCCGCACATATCCCAGGCCTCCTGCCCAGGCCCTGGCTGTGCTGCAGGGATGCCCCATGTTGGATACTTGCCCTGGTGGTGGCCAAATGCCCTCAGGCTCTAGGTGGCAGGGCCCTTCTTCCCAGCATCAGCCTCCTGTGCCCCCTCCCCCTGTTGGGTTTACAATCCCCCTCCAAGTCTGGCCTGCAAGCTCTTGGCCGGGGGCATCTCCCTGCACTGGACCCTCTTCCCAGGGTCCCCTCCTTGGTCTCCCCAGCTGCTCCAGCCCCAGCTCTAGCCCCCTGGGATGCTTCTCTGGCCCCTCTGGCTCTGGTTACTGCAGTTCTCCTCCCAGCACTGACCTGCTCCCAGGGCTGGTTCTCTCTTGACGGTGTGGCCCTGCTCCCCAGCTCAACTCAGGCCACTGCTCTCCCCTTAACTTAGCCCCACTCTGTTCCAGGCAATTCCAGTTCACAAGGAGGACAGGACCCCCCTGGCATCCTGACTCGCTCATTAGCCTGCCTACTCTGTCAATCAGGCTGATCTTGAGCATTGGCCACTCCCCATTTCCCCCTGGGGACTGTCAGACTCAGGGTCCTTATTTCCCATTGACCCTTCCCCTTTCTTTTGGTACTGGAAGCTAGCCAACCAAAAAAACCCCACTGACTTTTAGTAAAGGGCCAACAGTCCCATTACTTTAGGGTAGGTATACACTGCAATGAAATGCCTGTAGCCCGTGGGGCTTGGGCTGCAGGGCTATGAAACCGCAGAGTCGATGTCCGGGCTTGGGCTGGAGCCTGGGCCCTGAGAGGGGGTCTCAGATTTGGGTTCTGCGACTCTGTGCCACAGGTTTTTTTGAATGGCAGTGTAGACCTACTTGTTGCTTTGGGCATCACACCCTTAGAATTTAGGCAGAGATAAATTATATGCTGTTTTCCTTTCGGGGGGGGGGGGGGTTAAGGAATCTGAGCATAGCTTTCCTCTTTCCATCCTCCCACCCTCTGGTCCAAGCCAGTCTCTCCATGCACCAGGACAAAGCTCAAGAAACTTGATAGGTAGGTTGGAGTGAGGTCAGATGGTCCTTGCCATAGAGATGACCTTCCCTTCTGGATTGCTGTTGCCCCAGATATGTCACTATCCCCTGGGAGCACCCAGCAGCTGCCCATTAGAGAGGTGCCCAAATGTAAGCTGCATACCCAGACACCTCCCAGTTTTGGAAATGTCAGGACAGATCTAAACCTTGTGGCTGAGGCTCATCTTTAGTCATAAGGACAAGCTGCTGCCTCCAGTGCTGTGACTCTACTGCAGATAGCCCCCCATGTAGATGGTGAGCCTAGATATGCTGGTGATGGGTGCACTAGAAGTGGATGGATGGAAAAACTAGATATTTCCACACTCGATGAGACCCGAAGGGTCATCTGTTCTCCAGCAGCAGTGTGAGTTCAGATCAGCTTCATGAGCCGTCTGAAGTTGGCTGGTAGTCTGGACACAAGGGAGAGCAATTAAGCTTGCCTTCATTTAGCATCATGAATGATCTAAGGGCAGGCACTAAACAGCTTAGTTACATTAGCAAATGGCACTAACACAGGAGGCATAGTGAGGAACAGAGGATGGACGTGATGTCCAGGGGACCTAAGCAGGGAATAATGAACTGAGACGCAGCCTGGAAAAATGCTCGCTAATACATTGGGGCAGAATGCGCAATACCAGTGATAGAGGGACAAGTACAGGGAAGCAGAAATGCTGGTAGGCCCTCAAAGAGGACCAGAGAGGCCCAGGCCACTTCCAGCTTTTGAGGCCCCTAGCCATAATAAAAAATGACGACACATGAAAACAAAATAAGGCACCAAAATGTAACAATTCTCCACCTTTCAACATGCACTTGATCCAGCTCCAGCCACTAGTAGTGGCTTGTTTATATAATCAGATGATCTGAGAGGACATGTTCATCACAGTCTAATCTTGTGGCATCAGAACTGATTTGTTCATAAATATTAATAAAAATATTTTTATCTCTTTAATATGACAATCTATATCAGTTAACAAAAATATGTCTTTTACCAAATCACATCTCTTATTTGCTTAAATTTTCATCTCTAAGCTGAGGGTGTTACATTTTGGTCTGATAGGGATGCGCATAAAAACAAGTTGTGAAACTTATCAAATGCCAAAAAACTAACAAGTGTCTACATTTGAGGCCCCTTTGAGCTTGAGGCCCAGGCCAAATGGCCCTCCTGGCCCCCCTCTGATTGGCTCTGAATACTGGAGAAGATCTAGGTTAGGCTGGCAGGGATCTGTGTGCACTATGTGGCTGCAGGTCCAGAAGTGTCATGCTGCAGTCCTGGGATGGAGGTTATAGTTGCAGCTCATGAGAAAATGTCAGAATATGTTTCACCAAAACCAGAACTTTTTGTGGGACAGGGTCAGTTTAGACAAACTTCTTGACTTGAAGAAACAATTCAGGATTGCCAAAGCATTTCACCAAGCTACCTTTGAAGATCTAGGCCTTATAAATGATTGAAGATAGAAAGTAAGAGCATAACTGAGAATGCCTTGGTGGCTGTAGGGCATGAACTGGGGCCCTTCTACACTAGAAGCTAGGGTTTTATCACATGAGCTAAAGAAGCATATCCATTAACCACTTACTGTAGTAGACTCTTATCCTCTTATATGAGCCAGCCACTAGAGGAAGGTTGAAAGCATGAAACATGTGCAGACAGTTTCTGTGCTGGCTTGCGGGGGATATAGAATCATAGACTATCAGGGTTGGAAGAGACCTCAGGAGGTCATCTAGTCCAACCCTCTGCTCAAAGCAAGACCAATCCCCAACTAAATCATCCCAGCCACGGCTTCATCAAGCCTGACCTTAAAAACCTCTAAGGAAGGAGATTCCACCACCTCCCTAGGTAACCCATTCCAGTGCTTCGCCACCCTCCTAGTAAAAAAGCTTGGGCTTTCCTTGCGCCCTGAGCTCTCAATGCGCCCTGAGCTCTCAACACATCCTGGTTGCTGCCCTTGTCTCTTTATACACAATGCAGGGCATGCGCTTCCTGAATCCAGACTGCAACCTAGGCCCAAATCTACAAAGGCATTTAGTGACTAGATGGAGAAGTAGTCAAGGATTCATGGGCTAGGTGCTGAGGGTCTTGATGGCCCAAAAGTGTGAACCAATGTCACTCCTGGTTGGCAAAGTCCACCTGCTAAATGGGAGGAGATGAAGCTGCTACAAAACATCTGGAGTATTGTGTCCAGTTTTGCACGCACCCCCCCCCCACCCAATCCCCCCCGAAAGGATGTGGACAAATTGGAGGGAGTCCAGCAGAGGGCAATGAAAATGATTAGGGGGCTGGGGCACATGACTTACAAGGAGAGGCTGAGGGAACTGGGCTTATTTAGTCTGCAGAAGAGAAGAGTGAGGGGGGATTTGACAGCAGCCTTCAACTACCTGAAGGGGGGCTCCAAAGAGGATGGAAACCAGGTGTTCTCAGTGGTGGCAGATGACAGAACAAGGAGCAATGGTATCAAGTTGCAGTGGGGAAGGTCTAGGTTGGATATTAGGAAATACTATTTCACTAGGAGGGTGGTGAAGCACTGGAATGGGTTACCTAGGGAGGTGGTGGAATCTCCATCCTTAGAGGTTTTTAAGGCCTGGCTTGACAAAGCCCTGGCTGGGAGGATTTAGTTGGTGTTGGCCCTGCTTTGAACAGGGCGTTGGACTAGATGACCTCTGGAGGTCTCTTCCAACCCTAATCTTCTGTGATCTCACTGGGCTCTTGCAAGTGGAGTTTAAACAGACTGAGGGGGGGGGTTATGAATCATTGGTGCAGCTGTGTGTGTGTGTGGGCGGGGAGGGAACAGATGTAAACAGCTGGCTATCCCAGTAAGCCATTAATGCATCCTAGAGTGAATTAGCTCCAGGGCTCCATCCTCCCCCTGCCATCCCCCAGTGGGAAGTGAAAGAACAGTGGAAGAAAAATCAGTTAATAGCTCTTCAAAAAAGCACACAGTCCCTAATGCCTGCAAACAACCCCACGTGTCATTAACAATCCAAATCCAAGAGCCCAGCAGCTGTTTACTGCTGGGATCAATGGGGCTGTGCTGTCGAATGACAGCTTCCCCATAACGCTATTTGGCTAACCCTAGGAGAATGGTGAAACTAAGCCCGTCACAGCCCAGTCCCCCCACCCGCAGCGTCTCACATCAGACGAGAGAGCAAAAGCTTCAAAGCTATGCACTGTAATTACTGGCGTCACTGTACAGCCTTTTAAATTCTCTCCTTAAATCATGGCTCCTTTGATGTGGGTTGTTCTTGTTTGAGAAAGTAAGCGACATTCCCCTCCCATCTTTGGGTCTCTCCTGCCTCTACCCATTAGCCTGGTGCATGACATTACTAGCTGCCTTGCATCCATGCAGCAAGACAGACTCCCCCATCCCATCTTCTCGCTTTGCCAGATGGCCGTGAAACAGATTCCAAAATGTATGGATTATAGGTTTTCAAGGGAGGTTTTAGATCTTGCTAATAAGCCCCCATACTTCGGGTCTAGGACTTCAGATGTGTGACTGTCCTCATTCCAGGATGCTGCTAGAGTGACTCCACACAGGGTCAGTTAGGGTCTGGTGCTATAGGGAAAGGGAGTGTGGTACTGCCCCATTCTCCACTTTGCAACTTGTCCGTAGCCTCACTCCCTATTTTCAAGAGCACCACATCTTTAAAACACTCCAGTGACTGGGTTGTATAGACCCATAGATGTGTAACACTGCCCTCTAGTGGATGAACTTCTCATATGTGTATCAGAGTCCCTATATTGCCAGCAGTTAGCAAAGATTCTCCTTTAGCTAAAGTGGCAAGGGTCTGTGCTTCTATAGGACAAGGACCTGAATTTACTCCCTGCTGGGAAGTTCTGAGGGCCTAGGGTCAGTGGCAGATTGGCCACTGGGCCAACAGGGCCTATGCCCAGGGGCCCCGGCCAATTAGGGGGGTCCTGGAAAAATGGGTGCCCCAAGCCTCAACCCTGCTCCCTGGCAGAAGTGTTGGGGGTGATGGGGCGGGGGACTGCCCAGGATGTGCAGCACAGTGATAGCTGTAAAATCTTCTCTGGCCCCAGATTAGCAGTGATAAGAAATGTAATCTAAACAAGA
Organism: Terrapene triunguis; assembly: GCF_002925995.2. NCBI lineage: Eukaryota > Metazoa > Chordata > Testudines > Emydidae > Terrapene > Terrapene triunguis. Next base: position 5,952,464 of record NW_020664418.1, on the reverse strand, counting down.
GAGAAACAGCAGGTGGCTGTACATCTCTGGGGAGAGGAAGTGGGAGAAGGAAGCTTTTACTTTTAGTACAGTCATGGGCTCAAAGCAGGTGGCAAGAGACTGAAAATTATTGCCAGGTGACTGGGGCATATGCCAGTGGCTACGATGCAGTAATGTTGTGGGTATTGTACGGGAGACTCCAATAGACCAGCGGTCCTCAAACTGTGGGTCGGGACCCCATTTTAATGGAGTCGCAGGACCAGTATTAGACTTGTTGGGGCTCAGGGCTGAAGCTGAAGCCCAAGCTATACCCCCACCCAGGGCCGTGGGGCTTGGGCCACAGTCCCCGCCCCCAGGGTCATGTAGTAACTTTTTTATCAGAAGGGGGTTGCAGTGCAATGAAGTTTGAGAATTCCTGCAATAGAATGATTCCGATTTACGCCAGCTGAGGATGTGGTCCTTAGTTCCCAGGATGTGTCTGGGGACTGTGAAAGTGCCTGCACATTAGCTCTTACTGCCTTTTTAATGCCACCATGAAATCTCATCAATAGGAATATTCAGAGGATAGATGGCTCAGGATTTTTGTTAGAGCATCACATTTATACGTTGCATCTGACTCGCTTGTAGCTGAAAGTAGCTAATGCCATCCCACAGCTATTTGATAACCGAGTTAAATTGATCTCAGTCTAGTTCCAAATGGACATCCAAAGGGCTTCAGTGGTGCCTATGTCGTGGGGTGCATAGAGGTAAATTTCACCCAAAGACAACAACAACTGAAGGGCGCCATAAAACCGAGTTCTGTGCTTGTTAATTTAACACACATGTAGAATCATTCTGCGAGCATATCTAAAACCATACTAAACCACATTAAAGGGGCATGAAAGATAATGATGGTAAAAATATAATGGCACTAAAAGATAATTGTGCATATAAGTGCAAAATGTATTAAAAATTAATTGAGATCAAATCAAACAAAGTCAAAGTCTAAGTGTCATAAGCAGCTAATCACCAAGAAAGAGATTTATCTTGAAATAAATTGTCTACGTGCCTAATTAAAGAGCATTGAAAACCAGGAGGGAAAGATAAAAGCACTTGAAAGAAACTATTATGAATCACGCCACCTGATACTTCATGAGATGTTCTAGGACATTTCCACAAGCAAAGTTAGATGCTCAGGGCTTGACTGCCCCCCTCTCATTTACAGCATACATTCCACAGCCAGAGGGACAATAGTGATCATCTAGTCTGACCTGCTGCATAGCACTGGCCAGAGAACCTCACATCTAGTCTAAGAACGTGTGGTTGAATCATAGAATCATAGAATATCAGGGTGGAAAGGGCCCTCAGGAGGTCATCTAGTCCAACCCCCTGCTCAAAGCAGGACCAATCCCCAACTAAATCATCCCAGCCAGGGCTTTATCAAGCCTGACCTTAAAAACCTCTAAGAAAGGAGATTCCACCACCTCCCTAGGTAACCCATTCCAGTGCTTCACCACCCTCCTAGTAAAAAAGTTTTTCCTAATATCCAACCTAAACCTCTCCCACTGGAACTTGAGACCATTACTCCTTGTTCTGTCATCAGATACCACTGAGAACAGTCTAGATCCATCCTCTTTGGAACCCCATTTCAGGTAGTTGAAAGCAGCTATCAAATCCCCCCTCATTCTTCTCTTCTGCAGACTAAACAATCCCAGTTCCCTCAGCCTCTCCTCATAAGTCATGTGCTCCAGACCCCTAATCATTTTTGTTGCCCTCCGCTGGACTCTTTCCAATTTTTCCACATCCTTCTTGTAGTGTGGGGCCCAAAACTGGACACAGTACTCCAGATGAGGCCTCACCAATGTCAAATAGAGGGGAATGATCACTTCCCTCGATCTGCTGGCAATGCCCCTACTTATACAGCCCAAAATGCCATTAGCCTTCTTGGCAACAAGGGCACACTGTTGACTCATATCCAGCTTCTCGTCCACTGTAACCCCTAGGTCCTTTTCTGCAGAACTGCTTCCTAGCCATTCGGTCCCTAGTCTGTAACAGTGAATGGGATTCTTCCGTCCTAAGTGCAGGACTCTGCACTTGTCCTTGTTGAGCTAGAGTATCTTTCAGAAAGACATCCACATCTTGATGTACAACCTCCAAGTGATGGAGAATTCCCTACACCCATGGTGATCTGTTCCAGTGGTTAATTGCCCTCTCTGTTTCAAACATACCCCTTCTTTCCAGTTTGTACTTTGCAGCCATCAACTTCCAGCCATCAGATCTTGTTCTGCCTTTTTTTTAGCTTGAGGAGTCTGCTAATCTCCATGGTGTCAAGTATCAGGGGATAGCCGTCTTAGTCTGTATCTACAAAAACAACAAGGAGTCTGGTGGCACCTTAAAGACTAACAGATTTATTTGGGTATAAGCTTTTGTGGGTAAAAACCTCACTTGCTATGCATCTGAAGAAGTGAGATTTTTACCCACGAAAGCTTATGCCCAAATAAATCTGTTAGTCTTTAAGGTGCCACCAGACTCCTTGTTGTTTTTGCTAATCTCCAGTACCTCCTCTTTGTGCAGATATTTATAGACCAGGATCATGGCAACTCAGGTGTAAATCAGGAGTAACTCCACAGAGACAGATTCTGAAAAAATGGTGTAATGTGACAAGAAACAGAGTTGGGAGTTTGATGTGTGGGGCTGCTGCCACTTATACCAGTGACAATAGGAATAAATCCTCTCATGTTACTAGAATCATAGAATATCAGGGTTGGAAGGGACCTCAGGAGATCATCTAGTCCAACCCCCTGCGCAAAGCAGGACCAATCCCCAATTAAATCATCCAGCAGACTTTTGCCCCATCTCCCTAAATGGCCCTCTTAAGGATTGAACTCATAACCCTGGGTTTAGCAGGCCAATGTGCAAACCACTGAGCTATCCCCCACCAAATATATAGGGAGATATACCTATCTCATAGAACTGGAAGGGAACCCCCAAAGGTCATTGAGTCCAGCCCCTTACCTTCACCAGCAGGTCCAAGTACTGATTTTACCCCAGATCCCTAAGTGGTCCCCTTGAGGATTGAACTCATAAGCCTGGGTTTAGTAGGCCAATGCTCAAACCACTGAGCTATCCCTCCCCCCAAAGGTGATAAACCAGAGTGGGGTTGGAATCCAGCATGGTGCCTTATCCTTCAAGTCCAAACACCCTTTGTGGTGTATCTAGTACTCTGCTATATGCAGTCCTTTCAGCCTGCATACAGCTGTGGGCTGCTAGTGCCGAAACTTCACTGGACCACACAGAGAGGTTGATGAGCCTGTTAGAGGCATAGGTCTTTCAGCTCCGACAGTAGAGGCTGATGCTTGTTGATACAGAGTTCCAGGGTCTGATCCCCACTACTGACAATCCACCAATCGGTGCAGCACTACACACCTGCTGTGGACATTTGTCCACTAGGAAGTGTACTGATGGTCACAGTCCACCACACAGGTCAGCCTTCAGACTCCAAGGATTTTCAGATGCAACAGAAACAGATCTACAGATCCAGAGAGCTGATGCTTAGATGGCAGCCCATTACCAATCCTCTGAGCCATGCACTTAGAATCATAGAATATCACGGTTGGAAGGCCCTCAGGAGGTCATCTAGTCCAACCCCCTGCGCAAAGCAGGACCAATCCCCAACTAAATCATCCCAGCCAGGGCTTTGTCAAGCCTGACCTTAAAAACCTCTAAGGAAGGAGATTCCACCACCTTCCTAGGTAACCCATTCCAGTGCTTCACCACCCTCCTAGTGAAAAAGTTTTTCCTAATATCCAACCTAAACCTCCCACTGCAACTTGAGACCATTACTCCTTGTTCTGTCACCTGGTACCACTGAGAACAGTCTAGATCGGGGTAGGCAACCTATGGCACGAGTGCCGAAGGCGACACGCGAGCTGATTTTCAGTGGCACTCACACTGCCCGGATCCTGGCCACCGGTCCAGGGGGCTCTGCATTTTAATTTAATTTTAAATGAAGCTTCTTAAACATTTTAAAAACCTTATTTACTTTACATACAACAATAGTTTAGTTATATATTAAAGACTTATAGAAAGAGACCTTTTAAAAACGTTAACATGTATTACTGGCACGCGAAACCTTAAATTAGAGTGACTAAATGAAGACTCGGCACACCACTTCTGAAAGATTGCCGAACCCTGGTCTAGATCCATCATCTTTGAAACCTCCTTTCAGGTAGTTGAAACAGCTATCAAATCCCCCCTCATTCTTCTCTTCTGCAGACTAAACAATCCCAGTTCCCTCAGCCTCTCCTCATAAGTCATGTGCTCCAGCCCCCTAATCATTTTTGTTGCCCACCGCTGGACTGTTTCCAATTTTTCCACATCCTTCTTGTAGTGTGGGCCCCAAAACTGGACACAGTACTCCAGATGAGGCCTCACCAATGCCGAATAGAGAGGAATGATCACATCCCTCGATCTGCTGGCAATACAGCCCAAAATGCCATTAGCCTTCTTGGCAACAAGGGCACACTGTTGACACTTGCTGGTACCGTGGAGAAAACCAGCAAACCTTGCCTCCTCTTTAGTCTAAACCACAGTTTAGGTCTTTTCCCCTTTTAAACTGGTTGCTGTGGACCTCTCTGGAGGCTTATATGGGATGAGATGTGGTAAAATCTTCCTTCTCAAGGGTTTATATACACCAGCCCCGGCAATGCTTTCCCCCCTCCAGCAGCAGAAGAGGGAGGACTGAGCGCTCTCATTCTGTGGCACTTATAATACAATACCCTGACCAGGACAGGTGGCCTCAGCTGCACATAGAAACTTGGTCACATGGCACTTGAGCTGGGAACATTATCTCTGAACACAAAGATGGAAGCTCCCTGGGGCAGGGGCCCCCTTCTTATAGTAGCCAATGGATTTTGCCCTCCCCCATCTGGAATTTCTCACCTGGTATGTACTGAGAGCAGGGCACAGGGAAGATGTGACATTGTTTTCCTCTATTCTCAACAGTTTTCCCTTGGGGCTCCCCTCTGGTTTCTGGGGTCAACCCCCAGCAACCTGTCCCATTTCATCAGCAATTACTGATCCGTGCTGCAAACTCAATTAAAGCTCCCTCCGAGCACAGGTAGCATATGGCTTTGTCAGTTCGGCTGTCATGAGGAGCACACTTGAAAGGAAGGTGGCTGCTGGGGCGATCTCCTGGGAAGAGGTTTTCTTCAGGCGCCAAACCATATCAATAGATACATGGAAATGACAGAGACTCCTGTGAAGCAGATCCAGCTGCAGGAAGAAAGGCTTGGGAACAAGCTGCCTGTTCTGCTATCAAGTACACTGCTTACCTTTCAGTAATAGCATTGTACATATGCCTGGAGGGTAGTGAATGACGCGCTTAGAGATATTAGCCCTGTGAGGTGGGCACTGCCACACCCGTTCTATAGAGGGGAAGCTGAGGCACAAGAGCAAGACTAAGATTTCCACAGGGGACTGAGAGGCACAATCGTCCTGGAAGTTAAGAGCTGCATCCAGGCCTCTGCGTGTCACTGAAAATCTTAGGCTAAGCCATTAGCCCATGGTCAGCAGCAAACGAAGACTATGATCCTTCCCACCCGTGGCTGAGTGGGATCAAGGGACAGCTGGCACTCTTGTGGGTCTGATCTCAATTGGGCGATGATTCCGGAGTTCCCTGCTGCCAGCCCAGAGGGTCCCCAACCACTGTGCAAAATGCATGGTACTTGGATAACCCATCATCACAGGCATGGTCGCTTCCTAGCAATGTCACACAGCTGGGCAGGGGGGGAGTGGGAAGACAGGTTGGGTGAGGGGAGGGAGACATGGATGTAGTGGGTAGGGCACTAGCCTGGCACTTTGGAGATGTGGGTTCAGTTCTTTGCCCCATGTGACCAAGTTTCTATGTGCAACTGAGATTACCTGACCAGAGTAGCGAATTGTGGCATGACAGCCAGGAAATGATATCGCTCAATCAACCCTCTCCTGCTTGGCCAAGTCTCATAGGGGCCAGCTACACTTTGAGCTGGGGATGTAACTCCCAGATTGAAGAGATAGACCCACCCAAACTGCAGGGTAGACATGCTGGCCAGAGCAGTGGGAGAGGCTAGCTGACCCAGGCCCGTCCCTAGTGTGTACTCAGGACATCCAGCCCCTCCCACTGCTGCACACTAGGTTGGCCAGAGCCAATGTGAGTATGTCATATTAAGCTGGAATTTACATCCCTTAGCCTCAGTATGTCCGTTCTCCCTGTGTGACATGCAGATCACGGCCCTATCCTACCTCACAGGGGGGAAGACTGTGAGCTGCTCACATCCTATAGCAACGGGATCTAGAAAACATTGCTGTTCTGCTGCCTTCATAGCAATTGCCAGGCTGGATCAGCCAAGGGACCCACAAAGTTCATTATCCCATAACTCTGAAGCATCTCGTGCTGGGATAATCTGCCCCCAGGGAAAGCTCCTCCTAAGCCCCAGAGTTACGGGCTGGTTTATGCCCCAGAGGAGGCATGCCAAGACTCTTGTTTGTTCTACCTCTGGATATTCTGGTCTAATCGGCTGCTCATCTGCTCAGCTCATTCACTGAACTCACAGCATTATCTGATGCACTAGGCCAGTGGATTTCAAGCAGGATGCCCCCTCCAAATCTAATCAGGATTCCCCCCTCCCATTCATTAATATAGGAAGAGTAGGAGTGTCACCACTCCAAAGTTCAGATCCTTTGCACTAGGCTAATGGGAGGTCAGTCATGGCTACCAACCAATGGAGAACACCCTCTGCCATGGGAGAAACCTATCTGAGCAGCTCCCTGCCACACCTTCTTGGGGCATGAAGGCCCATACAAGCGAGGAACCTAACATGTTCCCATGGAGGTCAATGGGAGTATCATTGTTACACATCTGCAGTGTGGTAGCAGCTAAAGGGCCCAGTCATGGACTAGGGCTCCCATGATGCTAAGTGCTGCACAAACATAAGGGTAAGATGGTCCATGGCCCAAAGAGCTTAGAGTCAGTTTTGCTATTGACATTACTGGGAGCAGGACTGGAGCCTTTGTCTAGCCCATAGCAGGGGTCCTTTATTATCCTGCAGGTGTCTGCATTTCATGCCTGTCCCTGGGGCTGAGTGGATCACAGATGCCCCATTTGCAGAATGAACTGAGCTGCCCAGGTGGCCAATAATTCTGTTTTGGTTTTAATGAAGGCATCTCTTCTTTTAAAGTCTGTCTCTTCCTTCCCAGTCAGTTCCTCAGCCCAACACCAGAACCACCACTTACAACGCAGCTCACATTATCGGTAGGGTCCTACCAAATTGACAGCCATGAAAAAAGTTGTCATAGACCATGACATCGGGTTTCCCCACAATTACGTCTAGTCTTTTGTGTGCTTTTACCCTATACTGTACACAAAAAAGACCAGATTACATGGGGGAGATCAATGTTTCTCAAATTGGGGGTCCTGACCCCAAAGAGAGTTGCAGGGGGAGTCGCCAGGTTATTTTAGGGGGATCACAATATTGCCACCCTTATTTCTGCACTGCCTTCAGAGCTGGGCAGCCAGAGAGCGGCGGTTGTTGACCAGGTGCCCACCTCTGAAGGCGACGCCCCGCCAGCAGCAGTGCAGAAGTAAGTGTTGCAATACCATACCATGCCATCACAGGCCCTGGTTCTAATGGGGGACTTCAATCACCCTGACATCTGCTGGGAGAGCAATACAGGAGTGCACAGACAATCCAGGAAGTTTTTGGAGAGTGTTGGGGACAACTTCCTGGGACAAGTACAACTAGGGGCCATGCTGCTCTTGACCTGCTGCTTACAAACAGGGAAGAATTGGTAGGGAAAGTAGAAGTGGGTGGCAACCTAGGCAGCAGTGACTATGAGATGGCATTCACCTTTCGAGGAGGGGAAAGACCCTATTTGGACACAGACTGGCTAACCTAGTGAGGAGGGCTTTAAACTAGGTTCGACAGGGACAGGTGAGCAAAGCCCGCAGGTAAGTGGGGAACATGGAGACCTGGGAGATGGGTCGGAAACGAGAGGGAGTGTGGGCTATATTGGCAGAGAGAAAGGAGGGTCAGGACAAAACTGGGAGGAAAGATCAAACCAGTATCTTAGATGCCTATATACAAATGCGAGAAGTATGGGTAATAAGCAGGAAGAACTGGAAGTGCTAATAAATAAATACAACTATGACATTGTTGGCATCACTGAAACTTGGTGGGATAATACACATGATTGGAATGTTGGTGTGGATGGGTACAGCTTGCTCAGGAAGGATAGACAGGGGAAAAAGGGAGGAGGTGTTGCCTTATATATTAAAAATGTACACACTTGGACTGAGGTAGAGATGGACAAAGGAGATGGAAGTGTTGAGAGTCTCTGGGTTAGGCTAAAAGGGATAAAAAACAAGGGAGATGTCATGCTAGGAGTCTACTACAGGCCACCTAACCAGGTGGAAGAGGTGGATGAGGCTTTTTTTAAGCAACTAACAAAATCATCCAAAGCCCAAGATTTGGTGGTGATGGGGGACTTCAACTATCCGGATATATGTTGGGAAAATAACACAGCGGGGCACAGACTATCCAACAAATTCTTGGACTGCATTGCAGACAACTTTTTATTTCAGAAGGTTGAAAAAGCTACTAGGGGGGAAGCTGTTCTAGACTTGATTTTAACAAATAGGGAGGAACTTGTTGAGAATTTGAAAGTAGAAGGCAGCCTGGGTGAAAGTGATCATGAAATCATAGAGTTTGCAATTCTAAGGAAGGGTAGAAGGGAGAATAGCAAAATAGAGACAATGGATTTCAGGAAGGCAGATTTTGGTAAGCTCAGAGAGCTGATAGGTAAGGTCCCATGGGAATCAAGACTGAGGGGAAAAACAACTGAGGAGAGTTGGCAGTTTTTCAAAGGGACACTATTAAGGGCCCAAAAGCAAGCTATTCCGCTGGTTAGGAAAGATAGAAAATGTGGCAAAAGACCACCTTGGCTTAACCATGAGATCTTGCATGATCTAAAAAATAAAAAGGAGTCATATAAAAAATGGAAACTAGGACAGATTACAAAGGATGAATATAGGCAAACAACACAGGAATGCAGGGGCAAGATTAGAAAGGCAAAGGCACAAAATGAGCTCAAACTAGCTACGGGAATTAAGGGAAACAGGAAAACTTTTTATCAATACATTAGAAGCAAGAGGAAGACCAAAGACAGGGTAGGCCCACTGCTCAGTGAAGAGGGAGAAACAGTAACAGGAAACTTGGAAATGGCAGAGATGCTTAATGACTTCTTTGTTTCGGTCTTCACTGAGAAGTCTGAAGGAATGCCTAACATAGTGAATGCTAATGGGAAGGGGGTAGGTTTAGCAGATAAAATAAAAAAAGAACAAGTTAAAAATCACTTAGAAAAGTTAGATGCCTGCAAATCACCAGGGCCTGATGAAATGCATCCTAGAATACTCAAGGAGCTAATAGAGGAGGTATCTGAGCCTCTAGCTATTATCTTTGGAAAATCATGGGAGACGGGAGAGATTCCAGAAGACTGGAAAAGGGCAAATATAGTGCCCATCTATAAAAAGGGAAATAAAAACAACCCAGGAAACTACAGACCAGTTAGTTTAACTTCTGTGCCAGGGAAGATAATGGAGCAAGTAATTAAGGAAATCATCTGCAAACACTTGGAAGGTGGTAAGGTGATAGGGAACAGCCAGCATGGATTTGTAAAGAACAAATCATGTCAAACCAATCTGATAGCTTTCTTTGATAGGATAACGAGTCTTGTGGATAAGGGTGAAGCTGTGGATGTGGTATACCTGGACTTTAGTAAGGCATTTGATACGGTCTCGCATGGTATTCTTATCGATAAACTAGGCAAATACAATTTAGATGGGGCTACTATAAGGTGGGTGCATAACTGGCTGGATAACCGTACTCAGAGAGTTGTTATTAATGGTTCCCAATCCTGCTGGAAAGGCATAACGAGTGGGGTACCACAGGGGTCTGTTTTGGGACCGGCTCTGTTCAATATCTTCATCAACGACTTAGATATTGGCATAGAAAGTACGCTTATTAAGTTTGCGGATGATACCAAACTGGGAGGGATTGCAACTGCTTTGGAGGACAGGGTCATAATTCAAAATGATCTGGACAAATTGGAGAAATGGTCTGAGTTAAACAGGATGAAGTTTAACAAAGACAAATGCAAAGTGCTCCACTTAGGAAGAAAAAATCAGTTTCACACATACAGAATGGGAAGAGACTGTCTAGGAAGGAGTACGGCAGAAAGGGATCTAGGAGTTATAGTGGACCACAAGCTAAATATGAGTCAACAGTGTGATGCTGTTGCAAAAAAAGTAAACATGATTCTGGGATGTATTAACAGGTGTGTTGTGAGCAAGACACGAGAAGTCATTCTTCCGCTCTACTCTGCTCTGGTTAGGCCTCAGCTGGAGTATTGTGTCCAGTTCTGGGCACCGCATTTCAAAAAAGATGTGGAGAAATTGGAAAGGGTCCAGAGAAGAGCAACAAGAATGATTAAAGGTCTTGAGAACATGACCTATGAAGGAAGGCTGAAAGAATTGGGTTTGTTTAGTTTGGAAAAGAGAAGACTGAGAGGGGACATGATAGCAGTTTTTAGGTATTTAAAAGGGTGTCATAAGGAGGAGGGAGAAAACTTGTTCACCTTAGCCTCTAAGGATAGAACAAGAAGCAATGGGTTTAAACTGCAGCAAGGGAGGTCTAGGTTGGACATTAGGAAAAAGTTCCTAACTGTCAGGGTGGTTAAACACTGGAATACATTGCCTAGGGAGGTTGTGGAATCTCCATCTCTGGAGATATTTAAGAGTAGGTTAGATAAGTGTCTATCAGGGATGGTCTAGACAGTATTTGGTCCTGCCATGCGGGCAGGGGACTGGACTCGATGACCTCTCGAGGTCCCTTCCAGTCCTAGAATCTATGAATCTATGAATAAGATGTTTGAGTTCAGGATTCTGACAAAAGGAAGAAAGGAGAGTAGCAAAATATGGACCCTAGACTTCAGAAAAGCAGACTTAGACACCCTTAGGGAACTGATGGGTAGGATCCCCTGGGAGACTAATATGAGGGGGAAAGGAGTCCAGGAGCGCTGGCTGTATAAGAAGCCTTATTGAGGGTGCAGGTATAAACCATCCTGATGTGCAGAAAAAATAGCAAATATGGCAGGCGACCAGCTTGGCTTAACAGTGAAATCTTCGGTGAGCTTAAACTCAAAAAGGAAGCTTACAAGAAGTGGAAATTTGGACAGATGACTAGGGAGGAGTATAAAAATATTGGTAGAGCATGCAGGGGTGTAATCAGGAAGGCCAAGGCATGATTGGAGTTGCAGCTAGCAAGGCATGTGAAGGGTACCAAGAAGGGTTTCTACAGGTATGTTAGCAAAAAGAAGAAGGTTGGGGAAAGTGTGGGAGCCTTACTGAATGGGGGAGACAACATAATGACAAATGATGTGGAAAAAGCTGAAGTACTCAATGCTTTTTTTGCCTTGGTCTTCACAGAGAAGGTCAGCTCCCACACTGCTGCACTGGGCAACACAGTATGGGGAGGAGGTGAGCAGCCCTCCGTGGTGAAAAAACAAGTTAAGGACTATTTAGAAAAGCTGGACACGCACAAGTCCATGGGTCCAGATCTAATGCATCCAAGGGTGCTGAGGGAGTTGGCTGATGTGATTGCAGAGCCATTGGCCATTATCTTTGAAAATTCGTGGTGATCAGGGGAGGTCCCAGATGATTGGAAAAAGGCAAATATAGTGCCCATATTTTAAAAAGGAAAGAAAGAGAACCCGAGGAACTACAGCCTCACTTCAGTCCCAGGCAAAATCAGGGAGCAGGTTCACAAGGAATCCATTTTGAAGCACTTGGAGAAGAGGAAGGCGATCAGGAACAGTCAGCATGGATTCACCAAGGGCAAGTTATGCCTGACCAACCTGATTGCCTTCTATGATGAGATAACCGGCTCTGTGGATATGGGGAAAGCGGTGGATATATCTTGACTTTAGCAAAGCTTTTGATACGGTCTCCCACAGTATTCTTGCCAGCAAGTTAAAGAAGTATGGATTGGATGAATGTACTATAAGGTGGATAGAAAGCTGGTTAGATTGTCGGGCTCAACGGGTAGTGATCAATGGCTCGATGTCTAGTTGGCAGCTGGTATCAAGCGGAGTGCCCCGGGGTCAGTCCTGGGGCCGGTTTTGTTCAACATCTTTATTAATGATCTGGATGATGGTATGAATTGCACCCTCAGCAAGTTTGCAGATGACACTAAGCTTGGGGGAGAGGTAGATATGCTGGAGAGTAGGGATAGGGTCCATAGTGACCTAGACCAATTGGAGGATTGGGCCAAAAGAAATCTGATGAGGTTCAGCAAGGACAAGTGCAGAGTCCTGCCGTTAGGAAGGAAGAATCCCATGCACCACTACAGGCTGGGGACCGACTGGCTAAGCAGCAGTTCTGTAGAAAAGGACCTGGGGATTAAAGTGGACGAGAAGCTGGATATGAGTCTGCAGTGTGCCCTTGTTGCTAAGAAGGCCAAAGGCATATTGGGCGGTATTAGTAAGAGCACTGCCAGCAGATCGAGGGAAGTGATTATTCCCCTCTATTCGGCACTGGTGAGGCCACATTTGGGGTATTGTGTCCAGTTTTTCGGACCACCACTACAGAAAGGATGTGGACAAATTGGAGAGAGTCCAGCAGAGGACAACGAAAATTATCAGGGGGCTGGGGCACATGACTTGCGAGGAGAGGCTGAGGGAATTGGGCTTGTTTAGTCTGCAGAAGAGAAGAGTGAGGGGGGATTTGATAGCAGCCTTCAAATACCTGAAGGGGAGTTCCAAAGAAGATGGAGCTAGGCTGTTCTCAGTGGTGGCAGATGACAGAACAAGAAGCAATGGTCTCAAGTTGCAGTGGGGGAGGTCTAGGTTGGATATTAGGAAAAATGATTTCAGTAGGAGGGTGGTGAAGCACTGGAATGGGTTACCTAGGGAGGTGGTAGAATTTCCATCCTTAGAGGTTTTTAAGACCCGGCTTGACAAAGCCCTGGCTGGGATGATTTAGTTGGTGTTGGTCCTGCTTTGAGCAGGGGGTTGGATTAGATGACCTCCTGAGGTGTCTTCCAACCCTATGATTCTATGATCTTTACTTCTGTGCTGCTGCCTTCAGAGTTGGGCAGCAGGAGAGTGGAGGCTGCTTACTGACGGCCCAGCTCTGCACACAGCAGCACAGATGTAAGGGTGGCAATACTATATCATGCCATCCTTAGTTCTGCGCTACTGCTGGCAGCGGTTCTTCAGAGCTGGGCTCCCGGCCAGCAGCAGCCGCTCTCCAGCCACCCAGCTCTGAAGGCAGGGCTGCCACCTACAGCAGCGCAGAAGTAAGGGTGGCAATACCACAACCTCCCCTCCCCCCTTTTTGGATCAGGACCCGTACAATTACGACACTGTGAAATTTCAGATTTAAATAGCTGAAATAATGAAATTTATGATTTTTTAAATCCTATGACTGTGAAATTGACCAAAATGGACTGTTAATTTGGTAGGTCCCTAATTATCGGGCTTATTACAATGGAGCCTTCACATGACACAAGCTCACAACGGCCAGCAATTTCTGCTCATGAGGAGAGTGGAAGACAGTGGTTATACAAATACCATGATCTCTCACTCTCTCTTGGAGGCTGTCTGAATCTGTGAGCCCAGCTACCTCCTGCTGGGTGATCCACGTACTTTTGCCATCAGTATTCCACCAGCCAGGCTTACCCCACATACCAACTTGACTGGAACATTGTTTGGCATTAGGAGATAACAGAACAATGTGTAATGTTGACAGACCCCGGTCATTGGCGGGCGGGATCAAACCTAGGATCTTGGGAGCTAAATGCATTAGTCTCTACTGCATAAGCTAAAAGCCATATGGCCCTTAGCTAAGACTCATTAATCTCTCTCTAAGTCGTCTTGGTGCCACTAGATAGGACAGAACACCACACCCAGGAGGTGTGTGGGCTACATACTTTCCCCAGCTGAGGAAGCGTGTGTAATGGGTTGGGTCACAGAGACCCCTTTGGGACTGCCACCTGATGTGCCTAGACTACTTCTAAGTCCATTTTCCCTGCCAGCTTGGGACTCCAGTACCTTGCCTCGTTGAGCCAGATATGATTGCCTGCTGCAAACACAGATCCAAGTCTGAACCACGGCCCCCACAAGCTGCAGGATTAACTGAAAACAGCTTAAGAAGTGCTCCTGTCTCCAGCACTCAGATACCCAGCTCCCAATGGGGTCCAAACCCCAAATACATCATAAAGCTTATACAGGGTAAACTCATAAATTGTTCACCCTCTATAACACTGATAGAGAGATATGCACAGCCCCCCCCCAGGTATTAATACATACTCTGGGTTAATTAATAAGTAAAAAGTGATTGTATTAAATACAAAAAGTAGGATTGAAGTGGTTTCAAGTAATAACAGACAGAACAAAGTAAATTACCAAACAAAATAAAATAAAACACTCAAGTCTAAGCCTACTACAGTAGGAAACAATGCAAGTAAATCTCACCCTCAGAGATGTTCCAATAAGTTTTTTTGACAGACTAGCCTCCTTCTAGTCTGGGCCCAATCCTTTCCTCTGGTACAGTCCCTGTTCCAGCTCAGGCAGTAGCTAGGGGATTTCTCATGACTGCAGTCCATTTTGTTCTGTTCCACCCTTTTATATATCTTTTGCACAAGGCGGGAATCCTTTGTCCCTCTCTGGGTTCCCACCCCTCCTTCTAAATGGAAAAGCACCAGGTTAAAGATGGATTCCAGTTCCAGGTGACACGATCGCATGTCACTGTAAGACTTCATTACTCACTTGCCAGCACACAGGTATACAGGAAGACTTACAAGTAAACAGAGCCATTTACAAACAATTGTCCTGGTTTATGGGAGCCATCAAGATTCCAAGCCACCATTAATGGCCCACACTTTGCATAATTACAATAGGACCTAAGAGTTATAGTTCATGTTTCTGAAGGGAGGGATAGCTCAGTGGTTTGAGCATTGGCCTGCTAAACCCAGCGTTGTGAGCTCAATCCTTGAGGGGGCCATTTAGGGATTTGGGGATTTAGTTGGGGATTGGTCCTGCTTTGAGCAGGTGGTTGGACTAGATGACCTCCTGAGGTCCCTTTCAACCCTATGAATCTATGTTTCTAGTTTCAGATACAAGAATGATACATTTATACAAATAGGATGAACACACTCAGTAGATCATAACCTTTGCAAAGATGTGTTATATGGCATATCTAGCATAAAACGTATTCCAGTTATGTCATATTTACACTCATAAGCATATTTCTATAAAGCATTATGGGGTGCAACATCATAGCATGTCCCAAGCTTCAGAGACTTCCCAGTTGAAATCCCGGATGAGCCCCCACTTGGATCACCGACAGACCACCGTCATGGGTGGGCGGGATTGAATCTGGGGCCTCTGAAGCTAAATGCATGAGCCTCTCCTGCATGAGCTAAAAGCCATATGTCTGTTAGCTAAGGCTGTAGCAGACTCATTAATCTCTCTCCAAGTGGCCTCAGTGCCACTAGATGGCACAGAACAACACCACCCAGGAAGTGTGTGGGTTACATACATGTTGAGACAAATCTGTTAATTTTCACCCACTGGGCTTCCTTGTGAACCTACAAGGGCAGTGACTCAGGTGGAGATCAAGCAGGAAAGAGTCCAGAGGTGACACTGAGTATGAGAAGAGATGCTATGCTACCTCTGTCTATGGCATCAGGGAGACAACTAATGGAACACTCTGTCCACACATTAAAGAGGATGTTGAACAAACAGAGAGGGCTCAAAGAAAAGCTGCAAGAATGATTTGAGGTTTAGAACACATATCCTTCAATGAGAGACCAAAGCATCACAGACTTTAAGAGAAGGTTAAGAAGAGACTTGATGACTGGTTGCACAGAGAGAAGATCTGATACCAGGCTGCTCATTAACCCAGTTGATAAAAGTATTACAAGATTCAATAGCTTGAAGTTGAAATCAGCAGAGTTGGCTGGAAATTAGAAATAAGGTGAAAATTTTGATTAGCAGCAAGGATAATTCATTTGTTGGACTAGATTACCAAGGGATGTTGTCAGCCACAAATAATCAGTATACTCTCCACTACAGAAATGAAGATGTTGAGATGGTCAAGTCATTGGACACTCCATGATAGGAAACCAAATGAGGTTGCGAGGGGCCTAACATGGGTTGCCCCAACTGGAGACAAGTTGAGGGAGGCTAGGCTATGTTGATATGGACATGTCCAGTGGACACCTAAGTTTTATTGGCAGGATGGTCCTTGCAATGATCAGAGATGGAAAATGACCAAGCAGGAGGTCAAAGGCTCGGTATGTGGACTGGATATCAGCGGACCTTAGAGAGACCAATTGGCCTGATAGCCAGGCATACAATCAAAAGTTTTGTAAGAAGTCTATAAAAGTTGCTGACCCCAAATAGGGAAATGGCAAGAAAGAAGAAGACTATGACCAGTGGTGCAAGTAGAATGCATTTCTTACCTGTATGCTGCACCAGCTAAAGGGGGGGAGCACGTGACCTCCCCAGGTGACCCCCCCCACGTGACTCCTCATGTGACCCAGCCTCGCCCCCAGCCTGAGGCCCCGCGCTCTCCCTCTCCCCTCCCCATGATCCATCCCACATTACCTGGGGAGGGGAGGGGAAGGCAAAATAAGCTTCCAAGTCAATATGTTGGTCTCATGGCCAATGAAATTCACTCTCCATATTTATTGAGCCCACACTTGCAGAATGTGGCTCTGTCCCCCTTTACTGGCTGGAAAGAAGCTGTCCTTGAGTCTGTTAGTGGCTTTAAGATAATTGATCAGCCTTAGTTCAGACAGTAGCGATGCACCCAATTAACCAAAGAGGTTCTGGGTTCACTCCCTGGCTCCATTGAAGACCACTTTGGAAACAAACAGAGAAGAAAGAAAAACCAAGAAAGGGGAGAAGACAGCATGGTAGGGAAAGAATTGCCAGAGTCACAGGTGTAACCGTCACTGACCCCTCTGAGAGTGTGAGTGGACTCTGAGAGGTTTGATTTAGATCTCCTTCTGCAAGTAGCTTCAGTAAGCTGGGTCTGCAGCTAGGAGAGTTGGAAGCACATACCTTTCGGAGCATGGGTTCAATCCCCACAGACTGGCCCATACAGGGTAGGATTGTCACTTCCTGTATGTGTGTACAGCGCCTAGTGTTGCCCAATCTTTATATTATATATTGATTAAGAATCCCCAGTTATCACTTTGAGGGTTGCCAGGTTCTTGCCCCAAGATCAGGCCCAGTATTATTCAAATTATTATATCAAATAATTATATATTACATCTCTCTCTCTCTCCTACTGCCCCTAGGCTGGGATGCCACTTTTATAAAATGTTATGCTGACGCCACTATGTTTGATGCATATTCAGTAGGGGATTTTTTTCCCCCCTTTTCCTTTTTTCTATTTCCTTGCCTTATTAATGTTGGAGTGTCTTTTTCCTATAGGTTAGTATGTCAATGATCTCAACTTATTAT
Organism: Terrapene triunguis; assembly: GCF_002925995.2. Classification (NCBI taxonomy): domain Eukaryota; kingdom Metazoa; phylum Chordata; order Testudines; family Emydidae; genus Terrapene; species Terrapene triunguis. The sequence continues at coordinate 5,934,938 of NW_020664418.1, read as the reverse complement.
CATATACGTCCATTTGTTACCATGGCCCTTTTGTGGTTAGGTATCACATTTGTTATTTTTGTCCTAACTGGTTATTTCAGTTCTTTCCAAGTTCCAAGTTGTGGTGTACCTGTTAAGTTTAAAAGGGTATGAATTTAGGAAAGCCCCTATGCCAACCTGCTTTAACGCATCCTCTATGTTAAAGGTCACAGCCACACATGGACCTTATGCTTTAGCTCATCACCATCTATCTAGGTGAAAGTTCCCAAACATATTTATGCTAACTTTGCCTTAGTTCAACATACAGGATGTGGCCTGCAGGTCCCTTGTATTACAGCCAAAATATACTCAAATATAGATCTATAAAACTATTATAATAGAACAAATAATCAAACCCATAAGAAAATAAGAAACTTATAAGAAAAGATATGTAGGCAAGCAAACAGGCTAGCCTTAGATGTATATCATGTACCTGTTCTGTATGTCAGTTCATTGCCAGGAAACTTCTGTGGTTGACTCATGAACCTGTAGTCAGAAATTCCCCACCCTCACTTACTTGCTCATTTTCACCAGACTGGGGAAGGTCCCTTTTTGACCAGGTGTTCCGGTAGAAAACCGGACACCTAGCAATCCTAAATCCCATCCTGGGACCAAGAAACATTTTTGGCAAGTCAGTATTTTCTGACCAAAAACCATTTTGTTGAAATATTCCCAACCAACTTTAATGCTAACCCTTCCTTTGTCTGTATTGTCTGTTCAGGCTGTAAACACTGCAGAAGCGGGGCCCCTCTTACTGTGTGTATGTACAGCTCCTAGCACATTGGGACCCTGCTCTCAGCTTGTGTTACTGTGATAGAAACAATCGTTAAAAAGTGGAGTGACCCTTGTTTTACAAGTATCAGAGGGGTAGCCGTGTTAGTCTGTATCCACAAAAACAACGAGGATGTTCTTGTTTTACAGCAGCATAAATAAACGTCGAATCTGGCCTATGTTTTATTATATCCCCCGCTGTAAGAAAAATACTAAACTATACAGGAAATTTTCTTGGCAGTTAGACCATGGTACTATGAGTGAAGACTCCTGGGTTCCATTCCCCTCACTGCCACTAAATTATTGTGTGGCCTTGAGTAGCCACATTACCTTTTGGGCTCCTTCCTAAAGCTGCTGTGATGATTAATTGCCACACCCTTGGAGAAGCTCCGATGCCAGGTACTATAAGTAGTGCCAAGTAGCATTATTGCCATTGCCAATTGCAGATCATGTATCAATTTCCATTCACCCTAGGAATCCACATCAATTCAATAACCTCCATGAAAAAAATCAAACAAAACAACCAGGCTTCTTATTTGATAATGATATGAGAACACACTGCAAACAAATGAAAACCCGCACAATGATCAGATTCTTAGGCTCCCTGGCTACCAGCAGAAATTGCCAGGTTGGCATATTTAGTCAGTCGTGAAACGTGAACGCCAGAATGAAATTTTCAATTGCCCAGAGATGGGAAAAGGCCGGTAATCATATCCTGCAATATAATATTCTTGTTCCTTTTATAGAAAACTTGATAGGCCGGGAAGTTGCCCTGAGTCCATATCTCAGCAGGAGGTAAATAGGAAGAGCAAGATTCAAAGCTGAGGTAATCTAGGAACAGGAGCAGTTCAAACTTGCTCACTTTTAATAACCTATTTGTTATTTCTTGCAAAACCCAACTGTGCTTTTAGATTTAACTACAAAGGACTAGCTGGTGTAAATTATTAAAACAGCACCGACTTCCATGAAGCTGCACCAATCTATACCAGCTAAGGAACTGGCCAACTATTTTAATTGTATTAGAGTGAAAACAGCAGGTAAATAATGAACTACAAAAATAAATCAAGTCAGTATAGCAAGAGCATGCCTGTTCCAGACTCTGTTCTGATTATAATGGCAGCTGACCGGTCTCTTAGCCAGATCCTTGGCTGGTGTAAGTCAGTTTAGCTCCACTGATTTCACTAGAGTTAGGCCAGATGAAGATCTAGCCCTTCAGCTCTATGTCCAGAATAGCCAGTCTTTAAGGTGCATTGACTGCGTAGCTATCAGTCTGAAAGCTCTATGCAGTCCAGCATTGACCAAGTAACTAGTATATCCCATGTGACTGGAAGCTCCCTACTTCAAGGCACTCACACTCAATAGCAAATGATGATGAACTAGATGCTCCCCCTCCTAGGCCTCACTCTTACTACTAGGCAAGACTATCTTGGCAGCTGCACAATTAGGTTCTCTTGCACCCCCCGCCCTGCTCATTTCTTCTTTCGTTATGCTTACATACACAGAATCCTGCGGGGGGGGGGGGGGGGGAGCAGGATCAGACTCTTAGGAAGGCTACCCCCCATCTTCCCCTACCCATAAGGCTACATGCCATGACCACCAATGCAGGAGACCAGATGGGATTCCCACCAGACCCCCATCAGAGATTTCTTCTTCCTCACCTCCCTCTCCTGGGGAGTGACACTCTATAGCTGTAACGGTTTCTGGGGAGCAGGACGGGGAGAGGCACTGTGAGTGTCTGATGATCAGCCAAAGTTGGATCTCTAGGCATAGGAAGGCCAACCCCTTGCACTTCTAAACATCAAAGGGAAGTGTCTGCATGGCCCTGGTTGCAGCCAGAGCTGGGATGCACAGAGCTCCTCCCTTTGATCTGTGCTTCATTTCATCTCGCACACTTTAGAAGACTTGCTAGGCTCATCTTAGTTCCTGGTGAGACCTAGCTTCATAAATAAGGAGGAAGCGAAGGAGCAGAGAGTGGTGGGGGAGGGGTGAGAAGAAGAGGGGCGACAGTGGCTACTAAAATTGGAGGCTGCTTTAAAAGACATTCCTTCCAAGCCCATCTTTAGATCTTTGTGGATTTTAGCCTTGATTTGGGATTTCTTTATGGGGTGAGGTGGGGGCTAGAGGACAGACACCAGTATGAACGTAGGATGGGAGTAGACACACAGACAAAGCTACACGGGGTGGTGGGACTGGTCTAGAATGGCAGTTCAGAATCAGTGATGTGCAAAGGTGGCTTAAGATCTCAGCGAATGATGTTTAGCAACAGGTTGGGGCCACAGTGCCATGGCTTTAAGTTTTGGTTTCTTGGCTCATGCTATGGATAAAAACAAACACCCCTATTCAGAAAAGGAGGAGTCCCCATTCCCACTAGTCATTAGGGTGAAACCCAGCCCCTCTGAAGTTAATGGGGAGACTGCCATTGACATAAGCGAAGTCAGGATTTCATTGGTACGAAGGTCGGAAAGGATCCCGGTGAGCGTAGAATTTCACCCATTGACTTCGCTGATTTATACCAGATGAGGATCTAGTCCTCATGCTTTGAAGTCCAATATCTCCTGAACCAATCACTGGCCTAGAACTAAACATGGCCCATCCCATGCTCCAGACCAGAGACATTTTGGAGGAAAGTCCATTTCTGCGGGGGTGGAGGAGGAAGCAACAGCATTTTGGTGGCAGATGAATTAAAAATATGTCAGTAGAGGCCTGGCAACTTAGAAGTGTCCCCAGGGAAGTGGCTAGCAGCCTGGTCCAAAGCCCACTATGGTCAGTGAAAAGACCCTCATGGACGTTCACAGGATTTGGGTCAGTCCCTTTGGTCTCAGTCGTGTAGCCACACTGCATGCTCCTCCAGGGGAGTAAGGGGTCCCCTGTGTGGCCCAGCCACATCCCCAGAGCCCACACAGGGGAAGATAGAGCCACTGCTTGACTGTCACCCCCCTTTCCATGCAGGTAGGCAGTAGGGTTGCCACCTTTCTAATTGCTGGTAACTGGACCCCTGAGATCCCGCCCTCTGCCCTGCCTCTTCTCCCAAATCCCCACGCCCCTTCACTCACTCTTCTCCCCACCATCACTCATTGGATGGTCTCAAGGAGCCTGTCTGCAGGTAGGAATCGGGCCTGGCTGAGCAGGGGGTGGTGTGGATTAATGACCCAGCGCCTCCCCCCACTCCGCGGTAACCAGACTTTTGGTTCGGGTGCCATTTAGGGTTACCAGGTCCCCTTTTCAACCAGACTTTTCGGTCAAAAACCAGGCACCTGGCAATCCTAAATGGCACCTAAATACAGAAGCCAAAAACCAGACTGTCTGGGTAAAATCCAGAGAGGTGGCAACCTAGGTTCCCTGTAAGCTGCGTGGCCACAGAGCAAAGTATTCAGGGCCACACAGGTTTTTAAAATGTTTAAGAAGCTTCATTTAAAATTAAATTAAAATGCAGAGCCCCCCGGACCGGTGGCCAGGACCTGGGCAGTGTGAGTGCCACTGAAAATCAGCTCGCGTGCCGCCTTTGGCACGCATGCCATAGGTTGCCTACCCCGATCTACACTATTTTTATACCTGTGCTAGCTGGGTATGCCGTGTCTGTAGTCTACACACCACTTCAAGTGTAGGCCTGTCCTGTGGTGAGCAGGCCAGGTGGATCTACTCAGACCCACCTCCTGCTACCTCCCTGGACTTCTTCCTATCTCAACAATGTCAGCAGGCATCTCCCACAGCCCATTCCTGGGCCCACTGGGCCCCTATAATTCACCCAAGCACCACGGCCTCGCTACATTCACCCTTCTTTCACCAAAAATATATATATATATTTATACAGACTTCTGCCCTCCTCCAGCTTGACCTTTCCTTCCTCTTAAGTTCCCCTGCTCCATTCCTCAGCTGAGTGCCTCCCAGGATTCTCTCCCTGGAAAACCAGATCCTGACCTTTTATCAGGGCTCCTCATCACCAGAGCCTGCTAGGGTTGCCAGGCATCCAGTTTTCGACTGGAACGCCCAGGCAAAAAGGGACCCTGTCAGCTCCAGTCAGCACCACCAACCGGGCTGCTAAAAGTCTGGTCAGCAGCGCAGCAGGGCTAAGGCAGGCTCCCTGCCTGCCCTGGCTCCACGTGGCTCCCGGAAGTGGCTGGCATGTCCAGCTTCTAAGCACAAGGGTGGCCACAGGGGCTCCGTGCACTGCTCCCGCCCTGAGCGCTAGCTCCGCAGCTCCCATTGGCCATGGTTCCCCACCAATGGGAGCTGCGGAGCCAGTGCTCAGGGTGGGGGCAGTGAGCAGAGCTGCCTGGCCCCTCCACCTAGGAGCCAGACATGCCAGCCGCTTCGGGGAGCACCTGAGGTAAGCGCTGCCCAGCTGGAGCCCGCACCTCGAACCCCTGCCCCAGCCCTGAGCCCCCTCCCAGCCCCTCAACCCTTGATTTATCACCCCACCCCGGAGCCTGCACCCACAGCCGGAGCCCTCACCCCCTCCCACACCCCAACCCGCTGCCCTAGCCCAGTGAAAGTGAGTGAGGGTGGGCGACAGTGAGTGACGGAGGGAGGAGGATGGAATGAGCGGTGGGAGGGGGGCTCGGAGAAGGGGCAGGGTAGGGGCGGAGCCTCAGGGAAGGGGCAGAGAAGGGGGCAGGGCAAGAGTGTTCGGTTTTGTGCGATTAGAAAGTTGGCAACTCTAGAGCCTGCACCCCATCCCACCTAATCTTTCACCAGAGCAACTTCTCAGGAGAGGACATCCCTCTTCCCCTAGACCGCTCTATAGTCTACTGCCAAGAGAAAAACTGTAAAATCAAATCCCATCCCATCCCATCCCATCCCATCCTCCATATAGTTTGCTTCTACTCTTCTCTTTATAGTAATCACCCAGCTCCTGCGACTCATCTTTAATTAGGCCTGGCCCACCCTGCAGTGTACCCAGGTGCCCTAACTGAGCCTTTTCAGCTCCAGTTGACTCTCTCCGAACTAAGGTGGGCTATCCACCCCATCATACTTATATAAAGTATTATGCTTAAGCATATAGCTATAATTCAACATAATACTGATATAAATTGTATGATATAGATATAGATATACTGGATATATATAACATTTCAGAACATATACATTGTAATGGTGGTTCCTATAAATACAAGGTGTGCGTAGACAGGGTTATCTATGTATAATGTAGTAACAGATATAGTGTGTTGTCAACATAACAATAAATCATTCCACCTATGCTGGGTTTTTTTTTAAACCTGTCACTATGGCAACTACAAAGTAAAGATCAAAGCAGCATGCAAAGATCAGGAGATGGTGTTGTTGTGGAGTTTTTCCGTTGCATAAACAACGTAAACTTACCCTCCCCCACTCCTCCCCCCCCCAAAAAAAGAACCCATCGCCACTGTTTGGAATTTTTTGGCAAGTGAAATTTTTCATTGTTTCCAACCACCTTGAGGAATCAAACTGAAAGCACTTTCAAATCAGATGCCCAGACTAATTTCATTCAGATTCAATACAAAAGTAAGATTCAGTTAATTACGATAGTAAGAACAATGTCTTGAGTTTAAGCAGGGACTTAATGCCATATCCTACAGGAGTGCCCTAGCTACCAGGCAGTAGGGTATTCTCTCCATTTTGTTTAAAATCCTTGAATAGTCATTAAAGAAAGAAAAAAATGACTCTAGGGCTCAGTGGTTAGGGCCCTCAGCAGGGGAGGGGGATAGCTGGGTTCTGGTTCCAGTCCCTGCGCCAGTGAATATTTATTAGTTATACAAAGTGGAAAAGCTTCAACTGGAGACAGACTGAGAAGCCTCCAGTCTGGATTACTCTATGGCTTGGTGGTTAGGCTACTTGCATGAGATAAAAAAGACCTTGGTTTAAGTCCCTGTTCTGGAGTAGAGATTCGCATCTAGGTTTCACATCTCCCTGATGAGTGCCCTAACTACAGGGCTAAAGCTTATAAGATGTGTGGGGCGAATACCAACTCCTCCTTGATTTTATGAACCTGGCTCTACAGTTCCTTTGCTTTTGTTGAAAATACCTGAAACTAAATATTTCATTTTGAGTCAAACACAATGTTCTGTTCAACCTGAAATGAAATTTTTCCAACTTTTTTGATTCACCAAAAATTCCAAAGAAACTTCACTTTTGGTTTGACCCAAACTGACCACATTTTTTAGACGTGCCAGTGAATCAAAACAATCAGTTATTCACCCAGGTCTATAAGGGACCTGATCCAAAATCCAATCTAGGCAATGGAAAGAGTTCCATGACTTCAAAGGGCTTTGGATCAGGCCCATTCTGCCACAGATTGTTTGTATACCCCCAAAGTGCAGAACCCTCAGAAACAGGGGCAGCTCCAGGCACCAGCGCACCAAGCGCGTGCCTGGGGCGGCAAGCCGCGGGGGGTGGCCTGCCGGTCGCCGTGAGGGCAGTAGTCAGGCTGCCTTCGGCGGCATGCCTGCAGGAGGTCCGCTGGTCCCACGGTTTCAGCAGCAATTTGGCGGTGGGTACGCCGAAGGCATGGGACTGGTGGACTTCCCGCAGGCATGCCGCCAAAGGCTGCCTGACTGCTGTGCTTGGGGCGGCAAAATACAGAGAGCCGCCCCTGCTCAGAAAGGAGCTCTGTTAAAGGCTGCAATTTGGAACTATACGGCATTCATGTAAGATATTTCTGCTTGATGGACTGAGTGCAATCGCTGTATCTTTACTGCTCAGGCATACTCTTCATGCTCACTGCAGCATGCCCAGGGCTGCAGATTAGTCATGGTGCATCTTGGGGAAAAGTCAGGACAGAAGAGTCATGGTAAGAATGTCACAAGTCATAGACATCACGAGAACTCAGACGTGGCTTGTGGCAGCCAGCCTCTTGCATGGATCCCACGTCTCTTGTTCTGCCTCATGAGTTTCAAGCTGATGAGAGGGCATAGTGAAGGCTTATGTTTATTCACAGGACAGGTACAGCAGGGAGAACGGCAATGCAAGCTTCCCCTGCACTCTTTTGAGCCTGCCAACCAGCATGCCAAGGACTATTTGTGTGATGCAGACAGCAGCCCACCTGGAACCCACAACCTCTTTCACAGGCCTCCAAGAGCCAGCTTTGTGCAACAGCCATCCTGGGCCAGATTGGAAGGGGACTGAGGGCATTGTACAGCTCCTGGGCCCCAGGAGTGGGGAAGGAACTAGGCTGTGACTCTGAGAGTCCCAGTTTGGTCCTTGCTTCCTTCCTGCTCCAGGGGCAGTGAGATGGGCCAGGCCTTTTGCTGGTGCATGGTCTGCACACAGTTCATCACATCCTTTCCATGCCAATCTTGGCACACAGGATGGAAACTCATTTCTCCCATTACTCTCTGCTGCTTCCATCTGCTCTGTTCTGCCTTCAATACTAAGGGTTTCTGCACACAGTTACTCCGGTGTAAATCCAGATGGACTCCACTACAGCTGGTGATAATGCTCCAGATTTACACTGCTGCAACTGGCAGAAGAGCTTGGCCACTAGAGCTATAAGAGTTACATATACTCTGAGCATGCCGGTCCCTGCAGGCTTCTACAGGCGATCTCTGAGTAATGTTTTGGAAGCACCTCTTAACCTGGAGCTGGGCAGGAAATTGCTTTCCTGTCCCATAAAATTTTTTGCAATTTCAAAAAATTTCCCATGCTGCACTGAGATGGAACCAAGACCTTTTGATGTTTTTTTTTTCCCTCAAGGAAAGCAGAGAGACCCTCTAAACTAGCCAGGAGGCTGGGGGTTAGAGTTCTTTGGGAGAAGGATATCCCTGTACACTATTAGGCAGAGGAGGGACTTGAGCCATGGTCTGCTATGACTCCTACAACTGAGCAGAGAGGTGTAATTATCAGGATAGAACAGGTCTTGGTTCTGTAATTGGGAGTAGATATCCCATCCTGGCCCCAAGAAACTTCCCAATGATGGATTTGTTGAAAGTACCCGTTCTGCAAAAAAAGGTTCAGTTCTAAAGAATCAGCATTTTCCAAGGAAAAAAAGTTTTATCAAAATATTCCCACACAGCTCTACTCATCCGCTCTCAGATCTTTTGCCACATCCCTCCCCCACCCCCTGGGCCTTCCTTAGCCTTAGGGCTTGTCTACATTACCCGCTGGATCAATGGGCAGCGATCAATCCAGTGGGGGTCGATTTATTGTGTCTAGTCTAGACGCAATAAATCGACCGCCAAGCACCCTCCCATTGAGCGAGAGGCGCAGGTGGAGTTGACGGGGGAGTGTCAGCAGTCGACTCACGCAGTGAAGACACCTCAGTGAGTAGATCTAAGTACGTTGACTTCAGCTACGTTATTCACGTAGCTGAAGTTGAGTAACTTAGATCAATCCCCCCCACACAGTGTAGACCAGGCCTTAGACACATCTAGCAGCTTTGTGAAACTGGGTACTAAAGTTCAGTGGAGAGCCTGGTGCCGCTGCAAGTCTATAGCAGCTCCTAGGGAACTGGGTAAAGATTGATCATTCACCCATCAACTCACTCCCCTGCATTTTCATCCACCTAGTTTATCTGCCTCACTGATTACTGTGCATGTCGGTTAACTTCACCCCACCATTCCTCGCCACCCTTCCCTCCCTACGCTCACATACCCACCACCCATCACTCACCCACCTACCCCCTCAAGCATCCACCCACCTGACCACCCACTTATTCCTTCTCACATCTATCCATTTACCCACATGTATCCAGCCACCCAGCCACCTACTCCCACCACTCACCGGCCATGCACTCACCTACTCAACTCATTCACCGGTCATACCCTTACCTACCCAACTCACTCAAAGGCCAAGCACACACCTACCCAATTCACTCAACCACCATGCACTCACGTACCGAACTCACTCACCCGTCATGCATTCACCTACTGAACTCACTCACCCCTCATGCAATCACCTACCCTACTCACTTACTCGCTATGCACTCACCTACCTAACTCACTCACCCGCCATGCACTTACCTACCGAGCTCACTGACCTATCCTACTCACTTACCTGCTATGCACTCACGTACCTAATTCACTCACCAACCATGCACTCACCTACCAAGCTCACTTACCCACAATGCATTCACTTATCCAACTCAATCACCGGTCATGCACTCACCTACCCAACACACTCACCCGCCATGCACTCACCTCACTTACGAGCCAACCACTCACCTACCCAATTCAGTTACCCTCCATGTACTGAACTACCCAACTCACTCACCCGTCATGCACTCATCTGCCCAACACACTCCTCCACCATGCACCCGCCTTCCCAACTCAATCACCCCTCATGCACTGATCTAGACAACTCAGTCACTGATCATGCACCCCTCTACCCAACTCACTCACCCGCCATGCACTCACCTACCCAACTCACTGACCCGCCATGCACTCACCTACCCAACTCACTCACCCCACCATGCACTCACCTACCCAACTCACTCACCAGCCATGCACTCACCTACTGAGATCACTCAACCGCCATGCACTCAGGTACCCAACACACTCACTGGCCATGAACTCACCTTCCCAACTCACTCACCGGCCATGCATTCACCTACCCAACTCACTCACCCGTCATACACTCATCTACCCAACTCACTCACCCGCCATGCTCTCACCTACCCAAATCACTTACCGGCCATCCACTCACCTACCCAATTCACTTACCCTCAATGCACTGATCTAGCCAGCTCAGTCACCAGTCATGCACCCCTCTACCCAACTCACTCACCTGCCATGCACTCACCTACCCAACTCACTCAGCTCCCATACACTCAACTACCCAACTCACTCACCAACCATGCACTCTCCTATCGAGCTCACTCACCCACCATGCACTCACCTATCCTACTCACTTACCCGCTATGCACTCACCTACCTAGCTCACTCACTGGCCATGCATTCACCTACCTAGCTCAGCCTTGGTCTACACTACGAGTTTAGGTCGAATTTAGCAGTGTTATGTCGATTTAACCCTGCACTCATCCACACGACCAAGCCTATTTTGTCGACTTAAAGGGCTCTTAAAATTGATTTCTGTACTCCTCCTCAGCGAGGGGTTTAGCGCTAAAATCAACCTTGCTGGGTCGAATTTCGGGTAGTGTGGACGCAATTTGACGGTATTGGCCTCTGGGAGCTATCCCAGAGTGCTCCATTGTGACTGCTCTGGACACCAGTCTCAACTCAGATGCACTGGCCAGGTAGACAGGAAAAAGCCCTGAAAACTTTTGAATTTCATTTCCTGTTTGGCCAGTGTGGCGAGATGATCAGCACAGATGACCATGCAGAGCTCATCAGCACAGGTGACCATGGAGTCCCAGAATCGCAAAAGAGCTCCAGCATGGACCGAACGGGAGGTACTGGATCTGATCGCTGTATGGGGAGAAGAATCTGTTCAGGCAGAACTCCGTTCCAAAAGGCGAAATGCCAATATATTTGCCAAAATCTCCAAGGGCATGATGGACAGAGGCTACAACAGGGACACACAGCAGTGCCGCATGAAAGTTAAAGAACTGAGGCAAACCTACCAAAAAACAAAGGATGCAAATGGTCTCTCCAGGTCAGAGCCCCATACATGCTGGTTCTATGATGAGCTGCATGCCATTCTAGGGGTGGCCCCTACCACTACCCCACCACTGTCCGTGGACACCTGCAAGGGGGGAGTCTCACGCAACAGGGATGAGGAGTTTGAAGATGAGGAAGATGAGGAGAAGGAGGAGGTTGAGGATAGCACACAGCAGACAAACGGAGAATCCCTTCTTCCCGGCAACCAGGAACTGTTCATCACCCTGGAGCCAATACCCTCCCCATCCTCCCAAGGCGGGCTCCCGGACCATGAAGCCGGAGAAGGAACCTCTGGTGGGTGTACCTTTGTAAATATAATACAGGGTTTAAAAGCAAGCGTGTTTAATGATTAATTTACCACGCCAAGCCAGTAGCAAGTAGTCTGGAATCATTGCAGAACAAAACCTTGCAGCGAATGGGCCCGGGCTTTGGCTGTTTGCCTTTGGCTGAAAATAAATCATCCCCGCTGTTAGCCACGCAGTGGGGGGAGGCCCATTCATGCTGAGCTGTTTGCATTTGGCTGACAGGGATCTTCCCTGATACTAGCCGGTGGTGGGGGGGAGGGTGTGAAGCAATCATCCCAGAGAATTGGGGGGGGGGCAGTTGGATTGTGCTGCACATTCACCCTAAAACCGCAGCCCCTCCTTTTAAATGGCCAACCCATTTAAAAGCATGGCTTTGCTTGGTATGGGAAAGGAGGGCGCTGCTGTTTGAAACCCTTCCCACATGTTATGAAGGTTGAAGAAGCCGAAACCCTTTGCCTTACCATGGCTGCCTGCCAGCCGAATTCTGTTGCCCAGCCGAGCGTGTGTGATGTCTCACACCAAACCAGCAGGCACTCAATATAAGAGGCAAAATGCGACCTTGTAGCAAAAGCACATGTGCTATGTAATGTGAATCGCTTGATTCAGCGTGAAATAGTCTTCCCTTTGTTCTCTAAAATGTATCTTTTTCAATACTACTCTCCCATTTTTTCCTCCCGCAGCTGCAAATGTTTCTACGCTCCCCCTATCATCTCTGTCCCATAGGCTAGCACAGATTAGAAGGCAAAAAAAAATGCACTCGCAATGAGATGTTCTCAGAGCTTATGCAGTCCTCCCGCACTTAAAGAGCTCAGCAGAATGCGTGGAGGCAAACAATGGCAGAGTTCAGGAAAGAGGAGCATGCTGAGAGGAGGCAGGATGCAATGCTGAGGCTAATGGGGGAGCAAACTGACATGCTCAGGCATCTAGTGGAGCTGCAGGAAAGGCAACAGGAGCACAGACTGCTACTGCAGACCCTGTATAACCACCTGCCCTCCTCCCCAAGTTCCAAATCCTCCTCACCCAGACGCCCAAGAATACGGGAGAGGCTACGGGCACCCAGCCACCCCACCCCAGAGGATTGCCCAAGCAACAGAAGGCTGGCATTCAATAAGTTTTGAACTGTAGTGTGGCCTTGTCCTTCCCTCCTCCCCTTATCCACCACCCCACCCGCTGCTTCCCTCCTCACCCACCCCTCCCGGGCTACCTTGCGAGTTTTCCCCCTATTTGTGTGATGAATGAATAAAGAATGCATGATTTGGAAACAATAATGACTTTATTGCCTCTGAAACCGGTGATCGAAGGGGGGAGGTCAGTTGGCTTACACCTACCCTAATCACTTACCAGCTATGCACTCACCTACCTAACTCACTCACCGGACATGCACTCACCTACTGAACTCACTCACCCCTCATGCACTCACCTATCCTAGTCACTTACCCGCTATGCACTCACCTACCTAACTCACTCACCAGCCATGCATTCACCTACCGAACTCACTCACTCAACATGCGCTCTCCTACCTTACTCACTTACCTGCTATGAACTCACCTACCTAACTCCCTCACCGGCCATGAACTCACCTACCCAACTCATTCACTGGCCATGCACTCACCTTCCGAGCTCACTCACCTACCATACTCATTTACCTGTTATGCACTCACCTACCCAACTCACTAACCGACCATCCACTCACCTACCCAATTCACTTACCCTCCACATACTGACATACCCAACTCACCCAACTCACGTCATACACTCATCTGCCCACCACACTCATCCGCCATTCACTTGCTTTCCCAACTCAATCAGGCCCCATGCTCTGATCTAGCCAATTTAGTCACCGGTCCTGCACACCTCTACCCCATTCGCTCACCTGCCATGCACTCACTTAACCAATTCACTCATCGGCCATGCACTCAGCAACCCAACTCATTCACTGAACATGCACTCACCTACTGAGCTCAATCACCCGCCGTCTGCACAAGTACCCAACTCAATCACTTGTCATACAGTCATATACCCAAATCACTCACCCGCCATGCACTCACCTACCCAAATCACTCCCCTGTCATGCACTCACGTAACGAACTCACTCACCCTCCATGCACTCACTTACTCATCTCACTCACACCCCATGCACTCACTAATTCAACTCACTCCCCCTCCATGAACTCACCTACGCAACTCACTCACAGGCCATGCACACACCTACTGAATTCACTCACCCGCCATGCACTCACCTAACCAACTCACTCTCCAGCCATGCACTCAACTACCCAACTCACTCACCGGCCATCTCCTCACATACACAACCCACTCACCCCCATACATGAACCTACCCAACTCACTCACCCTCCATGCACTCAACTATCCAACTCACTCACAGGCCATGCAAACACCTACACAAAACACTCACCTGCCAGGCACTCACCTACCATACTCTCTTACCCGCTATGCATTCACATAACCAACTCACTCACCACCCATCCCCACACATACCCAACCCACTCACCCCCATACACGCACCTACCGAACTCACTCTCCCCGCCATGCATTCACCTACCCAAATCATTCAGCTCCCATAAACTTAACTACCGGACTCACTCACCGGCTGTGCACTCACCTATCCTATTCACTTACCCGCTATGCACTCACCTACCCTAATCACTCACCAGCCATGCACTCACCAACCGAGCTCACTCACCTGCCACGCACTCACGTACCCAACTCAATCACCTGTCATGCACTCATCTACCTAACTCAGTCACCCACCATGCACTCACCTGCCCCAACACACTTACTGGCCATGCACTCACCTACCCAACTAACTCAGCTGCCATCCACTCACCTACCCAATTCAGTTACCCTCAATGCATTGACATACCCAACTCCCTCACCCCCATGCACTCACCTACCGAGCTCACTAACCCATCATACACTCATCTGTCCATCACACTCATGCACCATCCATTGGCCTTCCCTTCTCAATCACCCCCCATCCACTGATCTAGCTAACTCAGTCACTGGTCATGCACTGACCTACCCTACTCAGTTACCCGCTATGCACTCACATATATAACTCACTCACCGGCCATGCATTGACCTACTGAGCTCACTCACCCACCATGAACTCACCTACCCAACTCACTCCCACCACATGCACTCACTAATTCAACTCACTCACCCGCCATTCACTCACGGACCCAACTCACTCCACCGTCATGTATTCAGCTACTCACTTACCTTCTATGCACTCACCTACCTAACTCACTCACTGGCCATACACTCACCTACCGAGCTCACTCACTCACCTACCCTACTCACTAATCTGCTATGCATACACCTACCTAACTCACTCACCGGCCAGCACTCAACTACCCTACTCACTTACCCGCTATGCACTCACCTACCCAGCTCACTCACCCACCATGCACTCACGTACCCAACACACTCACCGGCCATGCACTTACTTTCCCAACTCATTCACCGGCCATGCACTCACCTACCCAAATCACTTACCGGCCATCCACTCTCCTACCCAATTCGCTTACCCTCGATGCACTGACGTACCCAACTTACTCACCCCCATGCACTCATCTACCCAGATCACTAACCCATCATACACTCATCTACCCAACAGTCTCACCTGCCAACTCACTCAGCGGCCATTTACTCACCTATCCAACTTAGTTACCCCAATGCACTCA
>NW_020664418.1:5917907-5919598 GCF_002925995.2 Terrapene triunguis | reverse complement strand
GGCCATTTACTCACCTATCCAACTTAGTTACCCCAATGCACTCACCTGCCCAGCTCACTCACCCATCATGCACACACATACTCAAGTCACTCACCCGCCATGCACTCACCATCCAACTCATGCACCAGCAGTGCACTCACTTACCCAACTCACTCACGAGCCATGCACTCTCTTTCCCCACTTTCTCACTGGCTATTTACTCACCTACTCAACTCACTCAACTGCCATGCACTTCCTTACCCAACTAACTCACCCGCCCGCACTCACCTACCTAACTCACTCAGCTGCCATGCACTCACCTACACAAAACATTCACTGGCCATGCACACACTTACCCTACTCAATCACCCGCTATGTACTTACATACCCAACTCACTCACGGGCCATGCACTCACCTACCCATCTCACTCACGGGTTATGCACTCACCTGTCCAACTCCCTCACCCACCATGCACTCACCTACCCAACTCACTCACCATTAATCTCAATATTAATGTTAAGTTTTCGGGAGAAGAATATTGATACGGATGTTAAACCTTATGATAATGCTGGTTCTCAGTTAATACTTGTAAAGAGATGTAAAGCTTATCACAGCAGAGAAACCAAAAAAACCAACCCCTGTTTGATGTGTGTGAATTGGGAATCTTAGGCACACCGCCTCATGGAATTGAGGGCTGGATCCCAAGAGAACTATAACACAAACTGCCTTCGGGCTAGTCAGTGACTAACCCTTTTACAGTAAATTAATGGGGGAGGTGTAACATCTGTGCCTCTGGGAAACACCCTTCACCCCCGTGTTAATCCTTATAAAATGATTGTGTGGTATCCAATGCAAAGTTTGTCATATCGGGTGTCTTCGGAAGGCTCATAATGCATTGAGCATTGTTGTTATAGTAATGTTATAGGTTGTAATTTCATGTATATAGTTATGAGGCTGAAAATGTGTCCTCATGGCTTAAGACAAGCCCATGCAAAACTCTACAGGAGCAGAGGGGCAGTTCACACCTCATCAGGGCATGTATGGGACAAACCCAGCCCAGCCTCACAGGAACAAAGGACACTGGCCTAGGCAGCAACAACGGATCTGTTGGACTATCGAGCGAGTCACCCCGCTTCCCTTGGTCAGTTTGGTACTACGATGAGGTAATGATCACCTGACTCTGAAGGGTGGGGGAGCAAAGCCAAGAGGGAAGAAATAACATGATAAAAGGGAGAGACATTTGCCATGTGCTCTCTCTTTCTCCTCCATCTACAGACACCACCACCAAGTGACTGAAGCGCTGATCAAAGGGGAGAACCTGGCTGAAGGGCAACCAGCCAGCCTGTGGTGAGAAGCATCTAAGTTTGTAAAGGCACCGAAAGTGTTAAGATCAGTTTAGAATGTGTTTTGCTTTTATTTCATTTGACAAAATCTGACTTGTTGTGCTTTGACTTATAATCACTTAAAATCTATGTTTGTAGTGTGACAAAGTTCCTCCTCTATCTTGGTGGGTCCTGCGCTTATTGGCAGATTTTCTTGCCGCAGAGATTCACCATGTGGGTTGGGGAACAGCCCAGAGACCTTCCCTTCTGGAAGAACCCACAGTCCAGGTCAATTGGGAGGTTTGGGGGAACCCGGGCCCGCCCTCTACTCCGGGTTCCACACCAGGGCCCTGTGGACTGCAGCTGTCTATAGTGCCTCCTGTAACAGC
>NW_020664418.1:5917599-5917897 GCF_002925995.2 Terrapene triunguis | reverse complement strand
TCTCACTCTCAGCTCCTTGCGCCTCTTGCTCCCAGCTCCTCACACTCGCTCCACAAACTGAAGTGAGCTCCTTTTAAAACCCAGGTGCCTTGATTAGCCTGCCTTAATTGATTCTAGCAGCTTCTTCTTAATTGGCTCCAGGTGTCCTAATTAGCCTGCCTGCCTTAGCTAGTTCTCGCAGGTTCCTGATTACTCTAGGGCAGCCCCTTCTCTGGTCACTCAGGGAACAGAAAACTACTCATCCAGTGACTAGTATATTTGCCCTCTACCAGACTCCTGTACCCCACTGGTCTGGGTC
>NW_020664418.1:5846709-5907599 GCF_002925995.2 Terrapene triunguis | reverse complement strand
AACTAAATCATCCCAGCCAGGGCTTTGTCAAGCCGGGTCTTAAAAACCTCTAAGGATGGAAATTCTACCACCTCCCTAGGTAACCCATTCCAGTGCTTCACCACCCTCCTACTGAAATCATTTTTCCTAATATCCAACCTAGACCTCCACCACTGCAACTTGAGACCATTGCTTCTTGTTCTGTCATCTGCCACCACTGAGAACAGCCTAGCTCCATCTTCTTTGGAACTCCCCTTCAGGTATTTGAAGGCTGCTATCAAATCCCCCCTCACTCTTCTCTTCCGCAGACTAAACAAGCCCAATTCCCTCAGCCTCTCCTCGCAAGTCATGTGCCCCAGCCCCCTGATAATTTTCGTTGTCCTCTGCTGGACTCTCTCCAATTTGTCCACATCCTTTCTGTAGTGGTGGTCCCAAAAACTGGACACAATACCACAGATGTGGCCTCACCAGTGCCGAATAGAGGGGAATAATCACTTCCCTTGATCTGCTGGCAATGCTCCTACTAATGCAGCCCAATATGCCATTAGCCTTCTTAGCAACAAGGGCAGACTGTTGACTTATATACAGCTTCTCATCCACTTTAATCACCAGGTCCTTTTCTGCAGAACTGCTGTTTAGCAGTTGGTCCCCAGCCTGTAGCGGTGCATGGGATTCTTCTGTCCTAAGTGCAGGACTCTGCACTTGGTCTTGTTGAACCTCATCAGATTTCCTTTGTCCCAATCCTCCAATTTGTCTAGGTCACTCTGGACCCTATCCCTGCCCTCCAGCTTACCTACCTCTCCCCCCAGCTCAGTATCATCTGCGAACTTGCTGAGGGTGCAATCCATCCCATCCTCCAGATCATTCATAAAGATGTTGAACAAAACCAGCCCCAGGACTGACCCCAGGGCACTCCAATTGATACTGGCTGCCAACTAGACATCGAGCCATTGATCACTACCTGTTGAGCCCGACAATCTAGCCAGCTTTCTATCCACCTTATAGTCCATTCATCCAATCCATACTTCTTTAACTTGCTGGCAAGAACACTGTGGGAGACTGTATCAAAAGCTTTGCTAAAGTCAAGATATATCACATCCACTGCTTTCCCCATATCCACAGAGCCAGTTATTTCATCATAGAAGGCAATCAGGTTGGTCAGGCATGACTTGCCCTTGGTGAATCCATGTTGACTGTTCCTGATCACCTTCCTCTCCTCCAAGTGCTTCAAAATTGGTTCCTTGCTCCATGATTGTTCTTGGATGGTATTGCTGCCACCACCAAGTGATTTACACAAAAATTCAGAGAAGGGTCACTTGGAATCCCTATTCCCCGCAAAATATCCCCCCAAACCCCTTCACTCCCTTTCCTGGGGAGGCTTGAGAATAATAAATCAACCAGTTGCCTTAGCAATGTGAGCACAGACCAGACACTTTGTCTTCAGGACACTGAAATCAATCAGGTTCTTAAAAGAAGAACTTTATTTATAAAGAAAAAAAATAAAAGAATGACACCTGCACAATCAGGATGGAAGGTAACTTTACAGGGTAATAAAAAGTTTAAAACACAGAGGACTCCCCTCTGGGCTCAGCTTCACAGTTACAAAAACAGGAATAAAACTATCTCTGTAGCATAGAAAAATTCACAAGCCAAAACAAAAGATAACCTAACGCATTTCCTTGCCCTACTCACAGTTTCTGTGGTTTTACATGGATTATTCCAGGTATATTTTCAGGAGATATTGTACCTGCTTGGCTTCTCCCTCCATCCGGAGAGGGAACAACAAAAGAGAGCAACATACAAATCCTTCCCCCCAAGATTTGAAAGTATCTTCTTTCCTCATTGGTCCCTCTGGTCAGGTGCCAACTAGGTTATTTGAACGGCTTAACCCTTTATGGGTAAGGCAATCCAGTACAGCTGCCAAGGAGGGATTTTATGCTACTGCATACATAAAGGTTGCTACCCTTCCCCCTATATTCATGACAGCTGTAGAAACCCTTCTTATTACCCTTGCTTCTCCAGAACAGATACGGAATGGCCTGAGAACTCAGTGGCAACGCCAGGTCTGAATTCCAATGGACACCTGCATATATTGATGTTGACCTGTTGTCTCTTGGCATATCCTTAGACTGTCAGCTCTCTGGGGCAGAGACAAGCATTTCACTGCATGTGTGCACAGCGCCCAGCACTCTGGGGCCTGCTCTCTGACTGGGGCCTGTGAGTACCACCAAAATACAAACAGTAAATAACTGTGCAGTTATGCTGGATGCTGTTAATGCTGCCATCATTAATGCTGCCATCATCTCTAGGTGACCCCACACCTCATTAAAGCTGAAGGGGCTCCTAGCCCCTCCTTTCAGGCTAAATGGAGGCAGGCCTCTCAAACTGGCAAAGTTGTGCTAAGTGAATTTTTCTGAATACAAATGTAATGTCCCAGAAACCTGGGTAACCTATTAATATACCCATTACAAGTACTGCCCAGCAACTACAACCCGCTACTCATCAGCAATGCACAAAAACGCTTCATTTCCAGCTCAGGGATCACTACAAACAGAAATGACTCCCAAAAAATGAGCAGACTTTTACAAATACAGAGGGCAAATCTGCCTCTAGTGCTTCTTTGGTGGCCGGTGATCCAGGCTGAGCAGAGCACCACAGGCAGAGTGGGCTTCAGCTGTGCAAGAATGGGGTCACAGATTCTCTGGCTGAGGCACAGAGTCTGTCCCAAAAGCTGGTGGTGTTTGACTGGACCATCTAAAACAAGCCTTCAGTGGGCCCAGGAGAGAGGGGCAGAAGAGTGCTAGAGCTGGGGTGACAACCAGTGGGGGGAGCATGGGTGCCATGCCCGGGGTGGGGGTGAGGGGAGCCAGTTACTCAGCACGAGGGGCGTTAGCTATGGGGGTGGAGGAGCCCTGCAGCCCCCACTAACTGCCTGCAACCTCCTCCCAGCCCCCTGTTACCCCTCCCCTTCCCAACTCCCTGCTCACCCTGTCCCTCCCAACCCTCTGCCCTTCCCAGCCCCTTGCTCCCTTTCCCCTTCCCAGCCCCCTGCTCTCCCTTCCCCATCCCAGCCCCCTTCACACCCTTCTGCTCCCACTCCCCTTCCCAGCCCCCTGTTCCCCTTCCTCCTCCCCTTCCCAGCACCCTGCTTCCCTCTCCCCTTCCCAGCCCCCTACTCCCCCCATCTGCAGACCCAGCCAGCCCATCTCTCCCCATATCAGGCCGCAATCACTACCAGGCACCACTGGTGACTAACCAGTGGCTCAGTCCACTTTCTCTATGTTGCACCTGCTGTTTGGATCCTGCTGCCACCAGCCCAGAGGGAGTAAGAGCCTGGAGGTTGTTCTTCTGGGGCATGCACAGGATGGGGAGTGATGTGTGGTGGCAGTGACGGGCTCTGTGGTGGGAGCTTGCCCCTTAGCCCTTCCTGCCTGGTGCCTCACCTCTGTACTAGCCTGGATCCAGGCGTGAGATTTCATGAGGTAAATGGAAGTACTAAAATAGGGTCCAAATGTGTGAGTCTCACAACTCAGTCATGAGTCTAGGAGTGTCTGTGGAAGGTGCAATTACACCAATTTATGGAGAAAGATAGCTGGACAATAGAAGCTACCATTCAAGGCAATCAGCCACATGGTGAAACCTACGCTGGTCTAAGCCACACAGTCTGAGGAGTTTCCCTGGACTGGTTGCAAATGCAGGGATTAGGGAATTGATTGGTCTCAGTGCTGTGACTGTCTGTGTGTGAGAGAGCCAGCAAGAAGTGGAAGAAGCAGTTGTTAGTGTGGCCCTGTGAGGAAGCTGAGAAACAGCACTTCTTTTGGGTACAGGACTGGCTGGAAAGGCAGACCTGGATTTCTGAGCTAAGGAAACTACCTGCGGTTGTTCCTACTGTATTCAGGGAAACAGAACTTTGTGGACATTCTTTGGAAATAAACAGGACCACACCAAAGAAATACCTGATTAGTATCCTCAATTCTCCCCCTCACGGAAACAACTCAGCTATGTCCCAAATATTGGCTAACCATACGGGCCAAAGGGCAACAATATTTGACACATGTAATTCCCATATTACAGCTGCCGAATGCAAGGTTTAGCTGGCTGCTTTTAACGTTGTGCGCCTATCTACATCCTCAAATGTCCTGGGGCCCTATGTGAAGCTGATGCTGCATCATCCTGACAGAGAGAGATCCTGCATGCTCTATGCTGTTGGTGTTTGTGGCATGGATCAAATGGAAAAGACTGCAATGCCATGTGGATGTCCCCCACATCTATCAGGGCACGTTGACTACCAATCCTGAGCGGCATCGGTTCTCCTCTCAGCCAGAGACCTGGGTACATGCTTTTGTGAGAATCCATCTCAGAGGTGGAAGAGGACTTTAACCCCAGTGACGGGGTGCTGGGCAGCAGTGCACTGTTAGCACATCACTACTGCAAACTTTGCTTGAATACAGACATTCCTCTGGATAAACAACATCACAGTTGCTGCCGGTGGTGGTCACAAGAGTACTGCCATTACATAAGGGGCTTTGCTTTTTGTTATATGATACCTTATATAACACTTCTCTACAGCCAAAATGCTTCTGAAATAAATGTAGTCAAACTTTACTAATTCTGGGTCACTGAGAACAAAAATGATGCTTAAAATTGTTGATTGGCTCTAGTTTTCAAGATATGCTATTGGGTCAGTATATACGACTCTTGACTTGGGAATGGCGGAGGATAAGTGAGTTATAAAGGGAAGGGATCTCAATTTAAAACAGAAATGACTAAAATGCATCTTTGACTGGATCTATGAATAAATCTATGACTGGGTTTGGACAGTACTTGCTTTTTAGGCAAAACAATGAATGATGCAATCTGAAGCTGATATTGCGTCATACATGATATGAATTGCATCATGTTATTCCTAGAAGTCATGGATGATACAATCATAACGAAGCTTACATCACTCTGCTGAACAAATTGCCCTATATCAGCTCTAGAAATCATACAGTGTTGTGCTCTCTTATTTGTCAGTGTTTGATTTTGCAAAGGGACACATTTCTGTTTAGCCTAAATGAGCAGAGATGCCTCATACTTGTGTGAACAGTGCAGATAACTTCTGCTATGTTTGTGGTGAAGTGACTTTTGCATCACAAAAGCGCAGTATAACCACTATGGTTAAGAAAGCCTATCACCTTTATTTTGGCTGCAAAATTGGAGATCAGGACAAGAGGTGGGCCCCACACATATGCTGCAACACTTGTGCAACAAATCTTCGCCAGTGGTTGAACAGGAAAAGGAAATCTATGCCTTTTGCAGTGCCAATGATTTGGAGAGAGCCAACAGATCATACCAGCAATTGTTACTTCTGCATGGTGCCTCCAGTTGGGAAAGGTGTGTCAAAGAAGAAAAAGTGGACTGTGCATTATCCAAACATTCCATCAGCTATACGCCCAGTACCTCACGGAGAAGGACTGCAGGTTCCTGATGCACCAGAATCATTCTCACTTGAGTCAGATGAGGAAGAGGAAGAGGATGAAACTTCTGGTCCTGAACCATCAATGTCACAGGACCCACATTTTCTCCCATCCTCCTCCTCTGAACCACACCTCATAACACAAGGTGAACTGAATGACCTTGTCAGGGATTTGGAACTACCCAAGAGTAAGGCAGAGCTGTTGGGCTCCAGACTACAGCAGTGGAATCTCCTGGCAGGTGATATTAGAGTTTCCATGTTCCGTGACCGTCAAAAGGATCTTGTCCCATTCTTCTTCATGGAAGGTGATCTTGTAGCCTGCAACAACATCGATGGTGTGATGGCAGCCCTCAACATCGTTCACGATCCAGATGAGTGGAGACTGTTCATTGATTCATCGAAGACGAGTCTTAAAGCTGTTTTACTGCATAATGGCAATGTTTTGCCATCAATTCCAGTTGGTCATGCAGTCCATATGAAGGAAACCTAGGACAACATGAAACAACTTTTGAGGTGCATAAACTATGACCAACATCAGTGGCAGCTTTGTGGCGATTTGAAGGTTGTTGCTCTCTTGCTTGGTCTGCAGACTGGATACACAAAGTACTGCTGTTTTCTCTGCGAATGGGATAGTCGTGCAAGAGATTCCCACTACATCAAGAAAGATTGGCCACTCCGACAGTCATTGGAGCCTGGGAGGAAAAGTGTTCAGCATCCACCACTTGTTGAATCAAGGAAGATTTTGTTACCACCCTTACACATCAAGCTGGGTCTGATGAAGAACTTTGTCAAGGCCATTGACAAAACACAAGCAGCTTTCAAGTACGTCTGTGGAAAATTTCCAAGGTTAAGTGAAGCTAAGATAAAGGAAGGTGTCTTTGTTGGTCCTCAGATTCGTGAACTTCTTCGAGATGATTCATTTGACCATGCACTGCGTGGCAAGGAAAAGACGGCATGGAAAGCCTTCCAGTTAGTGGCAATAAATTTTCTCGGCAACAACAAGGCAGACAATTACAGGTTGTTGGTGGAAAACCTCCTCAAGGCATACAAAAGCCTTGGTTGCAACATGTCACTAAAGATATATTTTTTGCACTCTCATCTAGATTTTTTCCCACCAAACTGCGGAGCAGTGAGCGACGAACATGGCGAGCGATTTCACCAGGACATTGCAACAATGGAGAAACGCTATCAGGGCAAATGGAGCCCATCAATGCTTGCAGACTATTGCTGGACAGTGACAAGAGATGCTCCATTTAATGAATACAAGAGACAAGCCAAGAAGCGCCGAGTAGACACTGAATAGGACTAAACTATGGACAGAATAGTTTTTTGCCTTTTGTTTCATAATAAATTTTATTTATATAATCCTTTTGCTGATTTTTAAAGTGTTACATAAACAGGACAGGTGAAATATTATCATGTAAAACAACCATAAACACATGAAAAGACCTAGGTTTACAATTTATGATTAAAACTCTACTATCTACACAATATACATAGACATAAAATGTTAAAACTTAAATATCTTAGAAAAGTAGCCAATCAGTTGTTTTAATTGTCATATTTGAATTCAGCACATCAAAATACATAATAAATAGCACATTTTATCTCTGAAGCAGACGACTTCTCAAAAATTGTAGACCAGTGTAATTAAACCAATCAACAGCCCCCTTGCCTCTGGTCTCTCCCCCACCCAATATTTACAGTTGAGTCAAAGATTTGGACCACAGCCCACCAAAGGCAGGAAAAGCTAAAGTTAGGTTCTCAGAAGCAAAGAGGATCATCTTGACTCCAATGGTCTAGGTTATTCTACTGTTCCACCCCATGGGGAGAGCAAAACATAGGAAGTGAAAGCCCAAGCTGGACTCGAGAGTACAGTTTTGCAGGCTTGAATTCCACCAGTAATAACCTGTTGCAAGCAGCTCATCTTCTAAACTGCTGTGTCTGGAATGGTGATATTTCTGAATGTCTGGGAGGCAAGATAGAACAATAACATCTGACTTATTAAAATAGATCAATTCAGATACATGAGCAAGTCAGCTCCTCTTATAGCTTTCCAGAGAACTCTGCCTCCATCAGGAGAGTATCTAGCAGCACACCCAGCCAATGAAACACATCATACAAGCACTACATCATCTTGAGAAACCATCATTGGCTGGTCTGTGATGTTGAGAGCAGGATGCTGTTACCCAATAGCTTATGAGAGGTGATGACCTTTTAATGGACGTTATTTATTGTACATGATAGAAACTGACAAGTACAGGACCCAAGTGTGACAGGAAGGGTATTAAAATGCTGGCCTTAGCCTGTCTGTGGCTCAATGCAGCTCATAAGTTTTCCTTATCAATCTTGCCTTACCAGGAAATTAATAGACCTGGTTGGAAAACAAATGTTTTTTCCATGGAAAATTGTGACTATTTGGTGAAAAAACAAAAACTAAAATATTTTGATTCTGCTGCAGTGTCTCATGGGAGTTGTAGTTTGCATGCCTTACGCTCTCATATAGACCTATAGAAGGTCAGGCTTCCTGGTTGGACTCTCCCATGATGCAGCATAGGCTTCCCTCCTGGTGTGGGGAGATGGTACACCCCAATAATTCCATGACTGTAGTGCATCAAGGGAGATGACTTCAGCTGGGGTGCCCCATAGTGGAGAATGAGACTGGGAGGCAACTGAACTACAGCTCCCATGAGGCACCATGGGAACATTTCAGAAATGAAATATTTTGATTTTTGAGCCTTTTGTTTTTTTCAACAGAAAACTGATATTTTCCACAGAAAGCAGATACTTTCTGGGGAAAAAAATGTCTAGTGGAAAAGCCAGTTTTTCATAGAAAAACAGGTTTTATGGAAAATTATTGTCCAGACCTAGTTTAATACATGTTAGTAAGGTGTTTTGAGACCCTTGGCTGTGAGGTGCAATATAAATGGAAATTACCCTTACAGCAAAGCCTCATCCACGTCAGCTCAGGTTTGAGGCATGCGAACAGGGCACTGTGCATAGAAGGTAGAGATGGTTGGAAAATGTTTTTTATTTCTGTGGAACATTTTAATTTTTGGCAAAAAGTAAAAAACCAAAAAAATTCAGCCCAATCCCCAGAAATGTTGGCACCAAACCAAACATTTCATTTTGGAAATGGCACTGCAGTACCTCATGGGAATTGTGGTTTGGGTGCCTCATGCCTCTATTCTCTTCTAGGGGCTAGGCTCCCTGGCCTGGCTACATCTTCCATGATGCACAACCTCTCCCCTCTTGCTGAGCCTCAACGGTTCACCATAAGCATCCCTGGCCATGGTGCATCCTGGGAGATATAGTATGACTGGGAAATCTAACCCATAGAGAAGAATGGCAGCAGAAGCCACCTGGACTACAACTTCCATGAGACATGGCAGCGGCATTTCCAAATATTTATTTTCCAGTTTGGGGTATTCGGTTTTATGATGAAAAGTCACAATTATTAGACAGCCCTAGTGGGAAACTTGCCCTGTTGCAGCCATGTAGGTAAACGGAGGGCTCCATTCACCAGGACTATTGATCTGATGCTTTTTCCAGCACTGACTCTGAACCATTATTTATAAAGCTGAAGTGCATGCAGATTACTTGTGTAACCCTTTTGCCAGGTGGAGCCAGCAGCAACAAGGTCCGGGTTCAGTATCTAGGGGTTCCTTTTCAACAATATAACACAAAACCAGCTTGAACCCCCAACCAGTGATATGGACAATTACACACTACCCCCTGGGTGCCTCTAAGAGGCAATACTTCCCTTCTCACAAGCACAGAGTCTGAGTGTAGCAAAAACTTTTAATAAAAGGAGGGAATTAACTCAGCATTAATTTGGGAAAACACTGCAACTAGTGTTCATAAACATAAACCATGAGCAAAAGACCCACCCCCAAGACTCCACCAGCTGCCTTGTGTGGTGTTTAGATGCTGCATGTGATTATTGGAACTGGGAGCACTGGCTGTTGGGAGTCTGAAAGGACAGGAAACAGGAAGGAGGGGGGAGGAGTTGAGGAGGCTGGGAGAGTTACAGAGTGTGCAGCTACAGCTTGGAAAAGAGACTTCCACTGTAAATAAAGTTCTGTTGAAGTTGTTAATACTTTGCTTGGTGGATACAACATTTTGGCGACTAGGATGGATCTTCTGCCTCTGAACCCACCTGCACCCTTTCTGCAAAGCCCAGGTGAGCCTCCAATTGCTTTTACTGCCTGGATCCGTATGTTTGAGACTTATCTGCTTACAATCAGTGCTACAGAGATTTCTGAAGTAAGAAAGCGTGCTCTGCTAATCCACTGCCTTGGAGCAGAAGGGCAGCATATATTTTACACTTTTCCCCTTGCAGATGATAAATATGAGACTGCACTCACTGCATTAAAGAACTTTTTTGTGCCAAAAGTGAATGTAGTAGCTAATCGCTACAGATTTCGCCAGCGTGAGCAGAAACCAGGAGAGACTATAATGCAGTATATGGCTTCCCTGAGGAGTCTGATTGTAACTTGTGACTTTGGGAATATGGCAGATGAGATGATTAGAGACCAGCTCATTGAGAAAACAACAGTGCTTCATGTAAGAGAACGCTTACTTCTAGAACCACAACTTACACTAGAAAAAGCAATAACCATTGCTACTCAGATTGAGTCAGCTACAGCTGAAGCCAAAATAATGAGCCAGGGTACAGGAGGCCCAGTCCAGGCTGTGACTCCTTTGCAGAAAAGTTCACTATCACTGCAGACAAACAATTGCAAAAGGAAAACTAATGAAAAGCCACTGAATCAGCAAATGCAAAATACAGTAAAAGCATGCTTTCTCTGTGGATCCCCACAACATCTTGCAAGCTACACAGGATGTCCAGCAAAAGTAGCTCAGTGCAATCATTGCAAAAAGATTGGGCATTTTGCTAAAGTATGTCGCAGTAGCCAGTTCAATCAACAGGTGCATGCAGTTACAATACCAGATATTACTGTGCTGAGTGTAGACAAAATCACTACTGCACATATTCCAGAACAGATAAAGTGCACTGTAAATGTTTCTGCCATACCCTCAGGCAAATCACACTCTATTCAGCTAATGTTGGACACTGGCTCAGCAGTATCTATACTACCTGATTCCATCTATTTGCATTACTTTAAAGATGTGCCTCTTACTGAACCCAAACTTCACTTGGTATGTTATTTGAAAAACCATATTCCAGTACATGGTTGCTTGCCAGCAATAGTTACTTTTGGTGATCGCTGTGTAACTGCGGAATTCTACATTGTTCACAAAGGCACTCCTATCCTTGGCAGAGATTTATTAGCTGTTTTAAATCTCAGGGTAGTTAATGGATGAATTGATCTTCCTCAGCAAAGCACTCTTGCGGTACACACACCAGTTTCAGCTGGGACCCAACTCCAGGTTGAGGAGAAACTCGGCTGTGCTTATGGGTTTCTGCATAAAGTTAAAATGCGGAATAATGTGTTGCCTGTACGACAGAAATTACGGTGCTTACCATTTTCAGTCAGGGAAGCTGTTTCAGAGGAACTTAGAAAACTTGTTCAAAAGGACATTATTGAAGAGATTAACTCTTCGGAATGGGTTTCACCTATAGTAGTGACGCAGAAGAAGGGTGGAGACATTCGCCTTTGTGTGGACTTAAGGGAGCCAAATAAAACTATTGTGATTGACAGCCATCCTCTTCCTCACATAGAGGAAGTATTTGCAGAACTCCGTGGAGCAATGATGTTTTCTACTCTTGATCTGCAGAGCGCATACCACCAGGTTATGTTGCATGAAGATAGCAGAGACCTCACAGCATTTATTACACATGAGGGACTATTTCGTTTTAAACGTGTTCCATACATTCTCGCATCAGCCCTAAGTGCCTTTCAAAAAATGATGTCATTGATTCTGAAGAATCAACATGGAGTTCAGTGCTATTTGGATGATATTATTGTGTTTGGAAATACTACTGAGGAGCATGACAATAACCTGCAATCTGTACTAAACTGCATCAGCAAAGCAGGCCTCAAGCTCAATAGGTCCAAATGCAAATTTAGACAAACTGAACTCTCCTTTCTGGAGCATACAATTTCACAGGCTGGACTAAAACCTGATCCAAATCATATCCTGGCAATTTCAAATGCTCCTCCTCCAACAGATTTGCAAACCTTACGTTCCTTCTTGTGTCTTACCTCCTGGTATGCAAAATTCATTCCCAATTATGCTTCTGTCATTGAACCGTTACGAGAATTACTACGGAGAAATTCAACCTTAGTGTGGACAACGGATGCACAAGTTAGTTTTGAAAGGGTGAAAGACTTGATTGTACATAGTCCAGTACTTGCATTATTCAGTCCCGCATTGCCCACAATTGTAACTACTGATGCTTCTGATTATGGACTTGGGGCTGTCCTCACACAACTTCATAAGGACAACACAGAGAGGACTGTTGCATTTGCTTCAAGGACACTAAGTAATGCTGAGAGAAAATATTCTACAGTTGAAAAAGAAGCACCTGCTTGTGTCTGGGCTACTGAAAAATGGAGAACTTACCTGTGAGGCCGCACGTTCAAGTTGCGCACAGACCACAGCCCTTTGACAATGTTGCTCACCACAAAAGGACTGGGAAGAGCAGGATATCGTATTGCTAGATGGTCTGCAAGACTACTTTCTTTCAATTATGAACTGGAATATAAGCCTGGAAACCAAAATGTGGTAGCTGATTGCCTTTCTCGCCTGCCTTTGCCTTCACCAGATGGTCCACCAGAGGATGAGGCTGTAGTAGTTACGCTTATTACAAGCACTCTTACTGCAGTTACAAGAGAACAATTTCAAGCTGCTTGTTCAGCGTGTCCAATTCAACAAAAATTACTGGAATTTCTGACAAAGAGATGGCCCAGTAACCCTAAAAACCTTGACCCAGTTTTGCTGCCTTATTTTAGAGTTCGGGATGAACTTTCCTTGCTCGATGGCTGTGTGCTATGAGGTACACACCGGCTACTTGTGCCAGAAGAATTACAGTCAAAACTCATACACCTGGCACACGATACTCATCAAGGAATTGTAAGAACCAAACAATGACTACGGGATCTGTATTGGTGGCCAGGGATGGAATCTCAAACTGAAGCACTCATAAAATCCTGTGTCACTTGCCAAATGCATGATAAGACAGCAGTGACAGGTATCCCTCCATTATAGCCTGTTCCTCTTCCTGAATCTGCATGGGAAAAAGTGGCGACTGATATTGTAGTACCCTTTGATACTGCTCCACTTGACTGTCATTATGACATCACTTTAATAGACTATTTCAGCAAATGGCCTGAGGTGGCGTTTACATCGCAAATTTCTTCTGCTACTGTAATTAAGTTCCTCTCTTCAGTTTTTAGCTGGGAAGGTAACCCCAAAGAACTGGTTTCAGATAATGGTAGTCAATTTACTTCCCTGGAGTTTGAAACTTTTCTAGCAGAGAGGAACATTTTACACAGGAGGTCATCCCTATATTACCCTCAAGCCAATGGGGAAATCGAACGATTTAACAGAAGTTTGAAAGAGAGTTTGCAAACAGCTAAACTGGAAGGGTGATTGTGGATACCCTTCACTACTGATTTCTTGCAAGCATACCGGGCTACACGACATGCCACAACGCAAAGATCACCCGCAGAGTTACTTCATCGGAAACAGATGACTACTAAACTGAACATTGCTGGATTGTTAAAGGCACGACCTGATGCCCCACACAAGGATGATGTGAGAAAGTTGAACAGAACCAAGCAAAGTCTAAGGCTTTCACAGACAAACGGCGGGGTGCTAAGGAACCAAAGTTTGAGTGTGGTTCCTTTGTTAGAATACGAAAACCTGGAATCTTACGCAAAGGGGACCATAAATTCACAGCTCCTCTTAAAATCATAGAGAAGAAGGGACCTTACACCTATCGACTTTCTGATGGGCGGGTATGGAATGCGTATCTTGCACCTGCCTATGCACCAAGAGGAGATTATGCCAACACCCAGTCTGCATTGGATGACTTCACTGTAGAACCAACACAACAAGACATTGCACTGGAACCGGGGCTTGAGAGACGGCCTGTCAGACTCAGACGACCACCTGCCTGGACTACAGACTATGTTATGTAGTATCTACAGTGTTTTCAGTGTAATATTCCTGCCAACAGTACAGTGTCTTATTTCATATTTGTTCCTGTGGTTAGAACAACAATGTTTATTTTAATTTGGAAAGTTTCTTAAGAGAGGAGGGAATGTGGTGTTTAGATGCTGCATGTGATTATTGGAACTGGGAGCACTGGCTGTTGGGAGTCTGAAAGGACAGGAAACAGGAAGGAGGCGGGAGGAGTTGAGGAGGCTGGGAGAGTTACAGAGTGTGCAGCTACAGCTTGGAAAAGAGACTTCCACTGTAAATAAAGTTCTGTTGAAGTTGTTAATACTTTGCTTGGTGGATACAACACCTTGCTAGCTGCACCAAGATGTTTTTAGGGCCCCCTATTAACACAGGTTTCAGTGATTTCAGTTGTTAGTAGGGTAACCTTACTGTTGGTGCACACTGGGCAGTCTCTTGCCATAGACACACTGTCTTAAAGTAGACCTAATACTTAAATATCAGTGACTTCAGCTCTACAGCTTATAAAAAGACTTTCAATTGAGTCTAAGCTAGCTTTTTTTTTTTTTTTTTTAATACCACGGAGAAAAGGGCAGGGCAGGGCATATGCATATCCCCTCCCCCTTCTCTCAACTCATTAGGCTTTGGAACCCATGTCCCCTGCCTAGTGAGTGCCATTCAGTTGAGGATGAGTCCCTCCATCAGGGTATGCCAGGTACAGTTCTGCTGCCCTCGGTTCACACAAGGGTAACAACCCTTTATTACTCCTGCCCCAATAACAAGAAGACTGGGGATCCAATACCAGCCACAAGTGATCGTTTGGGCAAGCAATCCCATCATGCTGAGCACGTAGGCAGGATGGGTGTGTCCATGCAAATGAGATCAGTTCCTGAAATCTTTTTCCACAGCTCACCACTAGATGTCAGGGGAGAGCTCATTCAGACTCTTCTTACATCTGCATATATGCAAATGAGCTCATTATGTTATTTGCATTAAAGATCACACAAGGAGCTGTGTGAAACTTGGCAGCAATGGCAAAGTATAATCATGCCAGCACTGATGTGACTGTGCTGGCAAACAGCAGCCGTTCAGTTTGCTGTCCTGCTTGGGGGATTAGAAACTGCAGTCCTAGGTGAGGTAATGGAACCTAAGAAACCAGGCATGTGAACCCAGGCCTCTGGAAGTGATATCCCAATCAAGGCACTACCTTAATTCACCCCCTTATGTCACCAAGGTCTGACCTCCCTTTCCCGGTGCTGCATTTGATTCCACAGTTGGCTGGCTGGGTTTGGGAGCATCATTGCCAGTCTCTTGCCAATTAGTGGGATGGTTTCTACAATTAATTGCTAGTGAGAGCCAGTGCCCAGGGCTGAAGCATAATCTCCAGAGGACTGCCCCCTATAATCAGGCTCTATTGCATGGGGAAATGTGAGAATCCGGGCACGTCTGTCTGCCACTCCAAATACTTCAATCAGTTGCCTTTTATAGACCTCCAGCTACCCCTCTCCAGCCTCCTTCCTCTCCTGGCTGATTCTGCTGCCTCTGGAGGCCCTGGAGAGACCTCAAGTCCCTTTCAGCAAACAGCCCAGCAAGTGGGAGAGTCTGGCAGGCAGACAGCTGTGTGGGTGATAGAGAATAATGAGGTCAGGAGCAGGGGCTTTGCAGCTCAGCTCACAACAACAAGCTCTGATGGGGAACTTGATTGTCACTTAAAGCAAAAATCAGCAGGAGCTCAGTCAAGGGAGAGAGAGGAGACAGGAGAGAAAGAGAGAGCATCCCGGAGCATATGGTGGGGATTCAGCCCCAGGAGTGTTGACTGCTCTACCCCTCCAGGGCACAATCTAATGGCTACAGGACTAGTCAGGCAGGGGTGAACATCAAGATCTCCATCAGCTCACCAGTTCATATGCACAATCCCAACTGGCTTTAACGGGCATGACGAGGCTGTCAATGTTACTGGATGCGGCCTGAAATCCAGCATCTGGGCAGGGATGGGGCCAGGCGGATTGAGTTCACTGAAAAGTAATTTCGGTGAGAAATGGATTTTCATCCAAAGTGAACATTTTTGTGGAATTATTTCATTTGACAAAATTTTGAGGGTTTGGTTGAAAACCTAGAAACTGAAAATTAAAGGTTTGTGGTTTTTCTTTTTACCTAAAATGTGTTAAAAAAACATAAGAAAAATGTTTTTGATTGTATTGAAAAACTGAAATATTTTTATGGGCAATTTGGACAAAACCAAAACCTTGTCCCTGCACTGAAGATGTCACATTTCCCGTGAAAAATAGTTGCTCTTTTCCTCCCAGGGACGCATGGTCCAACCCCCTCCTGCCAGGGGTAACAAAGGCCCAGCTCATTGCTCTTGGATAGATGGCCCCTTGTGCACTTCCTGCCCTGGCTTGGCCTTGTGGCATTTCCATCTTGGCCAGAATGGACTCTGAATACTGCTTGAAGCTTACCTAGCAAAGCATTGGTGAGCCCTCCATGTTCTCATGAGATCCCCAGCCTTGATTTCTAGAGGTCAAAGGATTTTATCTGAGGACTTGTCTATATTCGAAAGTTGTACCACTTTAATTATGCTGCTCTGGTCAAAGTGATACAAACCCTCTAGTGTGGATGCAGTTACCCTGGTTGTAGGAGAAGAGGAATAAGGATAAGGCACCTTTATACCAATATAGCTTACTTCACACAAGAGGTTGGACCTATATAATAATAAGCAACAGTCAATCCACAGGATCACAGTGCACATGTAAAAGGTCTAGTCAGGTGCCTGATGAATCTGCTTATGGCTGACAAGCCCAATTTGACAGCAACCCAGCTTGTTAACAGTTTCACAGATCCATGTGTTGTCTAGAGTGGAGTCCAAGATTACAGCACGCGGCTTTCTTCTTTCTCGCTTTGCTTCCATCCTCTGGATCACAGCCACTTCATGTTGAGCACCCAGTGCCAGATGTGTCCTCCAGATTGGACAGGATTCTGCGTGCTCCTCCCAGCTGTCTACATTGATGTTGAACAACTTCATATCATTTTTGCATATTGTGGTACCACCATAAAAGGCGACTCCACTTTCAAGAGCCATCTCGAATCTTCCTGTACCAAATATTCTTGGGAATACTGTCTCCTCCCATTCTCCTGACATGGCCGAGCCATCACAACCTCCTCTTCTTCATAGTGGTTTCTAAATGTGTGAATCCTGCATGCTCCAGCACTTCTGTGTTTGTATTTTGTCTTCCCACTTTATTTCCAGAATTTTATGCAGGCATCTCATGAGGAAGCTGTTCAATCTCCTGATGTGCCTAGCATATGGAGTTCATGTTTCTGAACCATAGAGCAGGGATGACAGCATACAAGTCTTGTAGATTTTCATCTTCATCTCATTGATAGTTTGCTATTATTCCATGCACATTTTTGTAATAGCCCAAAATTCTTAGCTGCTTTTCTGATTCTCTTAGTCAGTTCAGTCTGAAGGTCATGATTCCTGCTGATCGTAGAACCTAAGAAGCAAAAGCTGTTGACACCACCAAGAAATTTACCCTCCAGAGTAATGTCAGACATTGGTTCTTCCCTTGGTACATGATCAAAGTTTTCTTGAAAGTGATTGTTAACCTGAAGCTCTTGCATGGTGCAGAAAATCTACCCAAGAGATTTGGCAGAGAGGATTCACTGTATAACTGTAAAACAAAAAATCACTCTCCTACTTAGAGCTGGGTCAGAAACAGTTTTCCCATCCTGTGAGAATTCTCAGGATTTCAAAAATGTTTCCTGGCCTGAATTGTGAGAAAAGTCAAAATCTTGAAAAATATTCATGAATTGAAAAGCCAAAAGAAATTAGCTTAAATAGCACAATGAAAATTCATTTTGAACTCAAAAATGGAACTTTCTATTTCCTTCCCTGTGTAAAGTTACGGTTTCACCAAATCAGCATTTTCTGATAAAAAATGTTTCATTGAAAAATTCCTGCCCTGTAGGATTTGCCGCAGTGGAAGAGCTCCGTCCAGTCCAGTAACCCATTGTGGAGAGGTTCCAGCGCAAGGAGGACTTCAGCTGGGGTGTGTGGGTGCCAAGTCAGGACACACCTGAGTGGAGCTGTGACCTGCGTGCTGGGTTGCGATGCCACTCACTGATATTTAGCCCAGCATCCCCTGGAGGGGTGGCTGGGCCCAGTTTCAACAAGTGGTGTTGTGACATCATGCACCAGGTTACAGTGTCACTCAGGTTTTGCACCCACCATCGATAGACTCTTCCCTCTGCCCCCCCCCCCCCCCCCGCCCAGCTAAGCCCAGATCCCATCCTGGCCTCTGTGGTGTCATTGTGCCAGGGCGGAGGTGACTTGCCTAGCCGAGAGTCCAGCAGTGGGAGCGGGGCTGGGGATACCTGTTCTCACCAGCAGCAGCACTGACGCTTAGTGAGAGCTGGGACCGGAAGTGGACCCCAGCTGCACGCAGGGCAAAGTCCCCCATCCCTGTGAGAAGGACAGAGACCACACAGGCCTGGGGCCTCTCTGATCCCCCCACTCCCTCCCCAAGCCCCCATTCCCTCCACACCGTTGAATCAGACAGTTACAAGAGGGAGAGGTAAACCCACGATCGAGCATTGCACAGCTAGGTGCATGGGAGGGGGGTTGTTTGTGCCCCCCAGTGCAGGTGTTACATAGAGGTTACTGAGCCTTCGTCCTTTTATCCCAGCTGGTGAGCCTTTAGATACTGTCCTAGTGCACTCACACAGCTTCTGCTTAGTGACTGGGCTGGCCCCACTCCCTCTGCAGTCAGTGTCAAAGCTGCCACCAAATTAGATGGGGCCAGGGTCCTTCTCTGACCAAAGATGCCACTCAGGTTGCAGGTGTCACGGTATAATGTGAACCTTCCTCCCCACCCCCTTCCTGCGTATAGCCCCCAGTGTAGGCACGCAGCGTCTGTCCCCCAAGAGAGTTCTCTTTCATATCAGAGTGAGACTGGCAGGGTAATGTCCAAGGCAGTTCGGGCCTGAAGTCTCCATGTCAGCTGCAAGTGTGTCGGCAGTGCTGCTTGACCTCACACACTGGTTTGGGGTTTCATGCCGTATCCTTCATCTAGCCCCATTCTGCAGAAGTCAAGAGACACATTTGCTCATGGGTAAGTTAATAGTGTGTCCAAGCTGCGCCTTGCTTGCCTGTCATACGGCACTAAACCCTGCTGAGGTGTCAGCTTGAGTGTTCTGGCACAGGCAGCTTCTCTTTTCTTCAATGTATTCTTTAGCTCGCAGCAGCACCTGCTGTGTGCTAGGTGCTGTACAGACATGCAGAAAAGGCTCAGTTCTCTGCCCCAAAGATCTGGCATTCTAGGGCCCCGATCCTGTGATTGGATCTACCTGCACATGGGTGCAGGGACCCAACTGCAGGATAGGGGCCTAGAAAGGTGTGCGAGTGGAGGAGAGGTACACAACATAGCAGCAAAAGGGTCAGGATGACAGCTGCCACATCTTGTTATTATGGTGTTATTATTAATACACTTGCTATTATTTCATATTTAGTTTGTGATTGCTGTCTACGACCTCATATCTTTCATACTATTTTTATTACTGTCTTTTTCAATCCCATGCTGATCTTATTGTTATGGTGGCACCTGGAGTCCCTTATGCACTGGGCTCTAGCACTAGAGACAGTTCCTACCCATAAGAACTTCCTTACACAAGACAGAAAACAGGTGGGAGAGGATATAGAGGCAATATGAGCTGTCCAGGGCCACAGAGTAGCTCAGTCCCTGAGCTGGGATTAGAATTCGGATCAGCTAGGTCCTCCACTGACGTCTTGCCCTTTGAACCATACTGACTCACTCAAGATTGCAGCTGGGTCACATTTCCCACACAAAACTGTTTTTTGGTGAAAAATGCAGATGCGGCAACACCAAAATGTTTTGTGAATTTGTATAAATTTCACTGACTTGCTCATTTTAATTTTTTTTTAAATTCCCAAAACTATGTAATAATCATTTCTCTAAAGAAAACATTTTGATTTTTTTGATATGAAACAACTTTTCATTTCAAACTTTCCTTTAAAAAATTCAAAACAATTCTTAAAAGCTTGAAATTGAAATGAAACATTTCTTTTTCATCAAAACTAAATGTTTCATTAGCCCTGAAACAACTTTTATCCTGAGTTTTTGATTTGCAGAACATTTTTAATTTTGATCCAAACCGGACCAATTTTTAAAAATATATATTTCAAAATGGCCAGGGAACTCAAAACTCTGTTTGTCACTCTTCTCACGACTCAGCTTGAAACCGTCCCCCCACCTTTTGTTTTCTTGATGCTCAGACATGCTCAGTGACTTTTTTTTTTTCAATTTATTTTTGTTGCCCTCCTGCACTTTCAGGTTCCTGCTGGGAACAGAAGCGCAATGGCCTAAAATTCAGCAGCAAAGCCATTTCTTGTTTATTTCCTGGAAGCAGGAAGTTTTATAAAGCAACTGAAAGCGTCTGTTCCCATGATATTTCCAGACCTATCTTGCCAACTCAACTGAAACCATTGTGAAATTCAGTACAATCATGTACTCCATTATTCCATAATTATACAAATGTTCAAACAATAAAATGTAGGGAAATTTGCACAATAAACTTTAAATGTGTGTAAAAATAATTAAACAGGAAAATAAATTATCTGAACATGTTCAAAAATGAGAACAAAATCCCAGTACTATTTGTAACTAGCCTAATTCCAAAGTCTATATCAGTGGGTTTTGAATGTAATTAAAGTTCTCAGGAGTATTTTTCTTACTTTGCCTGTATGTATATTTCTGTTATTGCAGTGTAGTTGTAGCTGTCGTCCCACGATATGAGAGAGACAAGGTGGGTAAAGAAGAGCTCTGTATAGCTCAAAAGTTTGTCTCTCTCACTAACAGAATAAATAAATAAAAGTATTACCTCACCCACCTTGTCTCTCCCATGTCTGGTAGTGTTGATAGAACTATTTCTTCATCGGTTTGTGTGTGTATGGTGAAATCGACATTTACGAACATTCATCAATAAAAACCTAATTCTTCCAAGTCTATAAAATGACTTCTATGTTTGATGGAATGAAATATAGTAATTCTAACACTCAGCTCTTATCTAGGGCTTTCACCTATATACCTGAATGTGCTTCACAAAGGAGATCAGCATCGTTATTTGTGTCGCCCCCTCTCCTGTTCACTGACCCAGTATGCGGTTGTTCAAGATAGGGGAAGCCTGCCTGGGAGCTCTGGGAGATAGGGCCTGAGGCTCCTTTGTCTGCTCTGCATTGTGTGTCAGTGTGTGTTCACCTCAGACCAGACCCACTCAAACAAACCACCAGGAACAAGGCTTTACTCTGTAAAGAACATAGAACAGGATTACAATCCAGCAGCTGCCTCTCTGCTTGCCTGCTACATGCTCCCAGCTCAGGCAGTGCTGAGACCTCCTGCTGGGGGCGGGGCAGAGGGTACATCCTGGCAGGAACCAGGAAGTTCTCCCAACATGTCACAGTTTGTAGTCCACACTTGGAGTTCCCAGGGCTGCTGTTGAAGCACACAGGACCTTGGGCTACATTTGTATAAGGGGAAACTGAGGCACAGGGTCATCCAGTAGGAGAGCTGAGATTAGAACATATGTCTGCCATATCCCACACTAGCGCACTATCCACTAGGTCAAAACAGCTGCTTCTGTGCATGGTGTTATAGCAGTGAGCATATAAAATGCAGCATTGCTAATTCTGAACATGCAAAGATCATGAGTCAGCTTCCCCTCCTACAAGTCATATATTTGGCTTAAATAATGAGATTTTAAAAATAACACTTCTTGGGATTTTTATCGGCCTTTGGCTTTTGAGACTTTAGGAATTAGATTTTCCAACCTTTCCCTGCAATCACGAGGCCAGAAACTTCCTTTTCTAAAAACGTGAAAAATGAGCTTCTAATCCAGTTTTTGCTGAAGGCTGGCACAGCACTTTGGACACTAGTTCAGGAGTGGGGAAATCTAGCTTCAGTTCCCTGTCCTAATGCATGCTTTTTGTGTGACCTTACACAAGTCATTCAGCCTCTCAATGTCTCTGTTTCAAAGCTGGGCTTTTGGCCCCTGCCGGCTGCTACAGCAACTCAGCAGTGGGAACCCACAGCACAGAGCAGCACCAAGCTCAGGGTAGTGCTACCATGCATGCTTGTGTTTTAATGCATTCAGGAATTCCTTACATTCTCACTCTGCTGCTGCTGTTTAAAAGCGGCCTCATTAAGGGGTGTGTTTGTTTACAAAGTGATGATTCATTCATCTGAGTAGTTTTATAACTATTGACTGGAAGTTGGTGGTTTTGCTGCATGTGGTAACCTCGGAAGCCAACCAGCTGAAGTCTCTTCAGTACCAATCCGTGTCCTCCATCATGCAGTCAGGCTGCTCACTTTAGTCTGCCCCAGAGCTGTCAAAATTAAGAGGCCCTTGGAGGGAAAGCCTCTGACCAGAGTCTTCCCTGTATATAGTGGCTATATTATGACATTGTCAGCCCAGGGAACAGGAGAAACTTAAGGTAAAGTACATCTCAGCTGCCATGGCATGAGTGCGTGCCCCCCGGGCCAGTTTCTGCTATGGGATGTGTGGATGACACATAGGCCAGTATGTGCTATGGGATGTGGGGGGACCCACAGGTCAATGTGTACTATGGGACGTGGGTGGGGAACACACAGGTTAATGTGTGCTATGGAATGGAGGTTGGGGACCCAAAAGTCAATGTGTGCTACTGGATGTGGTGGGGAACACATGGGCCAGTGTGTGCTAAGGGATCTTTTGGGGGATCCACAGGCCAGTGTGTGCTATGGGATCTGGGGGGACCCATAGCCCAGAATGTGCTATGGGATGTGGGGGGGACCCATAGGTCAATGTGTGCTATGGAATGTGGGCAGGACCCATAAGCCAGTGTGTGCTATGGGATGTGGGAGGGACCAATGGGCCAGTGTCTGCTATGGGAATTGCGGGGGACCCATATGTCAGTATGTGCTACGTGACGTGGGGGCAACGAAGAAGTTAATGTGTTCTATGGGATGTGGGGCAGACCCATAGAATGGTATGTGCTATGGGATGTATTGTCAGACCCACAATCAGAGTGTGCTATGGGGTGTTGCGGGGACACACAGGTCTATGTGTACTCTGGGATGTGGGGATGGGGGCGGGACCATTAGACCAGTGTGTGCTATGGGATGGGGGGGACCCATAGGTCAGTGTCTGCTATGGGATATGGGGGGTCCCACAGGCCAATGTGTGCTATGAAATTTGGGGAGGACCCATAGGTCAGTGTGTACCATGGGATGTGTGGGGACCCACAGATTAATGTGTTCTATGTGATGTGGGGGGGAATCATAGACCAGTTTTTTGCCAAGGGATGTGTGCAGGACCCATAGGCCAGTGTTTGCTATGGGATGTGGGATGGTCCTGTTACGGTACCTCCCATAAGGCTTTATGGAAATGTGCTTAGAATGTGTTTTATGCTACATATGCCATGTAACATATCTCTGTAAAGATTATGATCTACTGAATGCATTAATCCTATTTGTATGCATGTATCATTTTTGTATTCGAAGTTATGAATGTTATGAATGTTGGCTGTGTACTGGCTTGATTTCTAAATAACCTTAGTAGAGCATTTGGTCAGTTCCTGGAGAAAGGAATGTTGAAATTAAGTACCTAATAAAGAACAATGGATCTTGGAATGCTCCAATCCACACAAGAAGTCTACTTGAGGACGTTCAAGGTAGCATGTAAACAATGGATGCTACCTGTAAAAACTGTGAGTCATGCATGGACATGTGACTTGCCCAGGTGACTCCTAAACTCCATCTTGGAGCTGGACTTTGCATAGGAGTGAGGAGGGGGTCTCCACCCACAAGAGAAAGTCTATTTAAACCCCTGGAAGACCCCTCCTTTTTGTCTTCAGCTGGCTAAAGAGAGAGCCTCTCCACCCCCCACGATACTTGAAAGAAACTGGAACAAAGGACAGTGTGCAAGGGGTGTGAGTGATTGCTGGACCCAGGCTAAAAGGAGGTTAGTCTGTAAAAGGGAGCATTCTGGAACTGGTGAGGATCTTATCTGTATTCAGTTTGATTAGACATAGATTTGCGCATTTTATTTTATTTTGCTTGGTGACTTACTTTGTTCTGTCTGTTACTACTTGGAACCACTTAAATCCTATTTTCTGTATTTAATAAAATCACTTTTTACTTATTAATTAACTCAGAGTATGTATTAATACCTGAGGGAGCAAACCGCCATGCATATCTCTCTATCAGTGTTATAGAGGGCGAACAATTTATGAGTTTACCCTGTATAAGCTTTATACAGGGTAAAACGGATTTATTTGGGTTTAGACCCCATTGGGAGTTGGACATCTGAGTGTTAAAGACAGGAACACTTCTGTTAGCTGCTTTCAGGTAAACCTGCAGCTTTGGGGCAAGTAACTCAGACCCTAGGTCTTTGTTGGAGCAGACAGGCATGTCTGGCTCAGCAAGACAGGGTGCTGGAGTCCTGAGCTGGCAGGGAAAACAGGGGTAGAAGTAGTCTGGGCACATCAGGTGGCAGCTCCCAGGGGGTTTCTGTGATCCAACCCGTCACGGGTCCCATAGGCCAATGTGTGCTGCGGGATGTACTGGGGTACCCACAGGCCAGTCTCTGCTATGTGATGTATTGGGGGACCCACAGGCCAGTGTGTTCTATGGGATGTGGGGGGCACACACAGGTCATTGTGTGCTATGGGATGTGGGGGGAAACCATATGTTAGTTTCAGAGTAGCAGCCGTGTTAGTCTGTATCCGTAAAAAGAACAGGAGTACTTGTGGCACCTTAGAGACTTACAAATTTATTAGAGCATAAGCTTTCGTGGGCTACAACCAACTTCTTTGGATGCATATAGAGTGAAACATTGAGGAGATATAT
Source organism: Terrapene triunguis (assembly GCF_002925995.2). Taxonomy (NCBI): domain Eukaryota; kingdom Metazoa; phylum Chordata; order Testudines; family Emydidae; genus Terrapene; species Terrapene triunguis. Next base: position 5,883,170 of record NW_020664418.1, on the reverse strand, counting down.
ATACACACATACAGAGAGCATGAACAGGTGGGAGTTGTCTTACCAACTCTGAGAGGCCAATTAAGTAAGAGAAAAAAAACTTTTGAAGTGATAATCAAGATAGCCCAGTACAGACAGTTTGATAAGAAGCAAGTGTGAGAGTACTTACAAAGGGAGATAGATTCAATGTTTGTAATGGCTCAGCCATTCCCAATCCCTATTTAACCCTGAGTTGATTGTGTCTAGTTTGCATATCAATTCCAGCTCAGCAGTCTCTCGTTGGAGTCTGTTTTTGAAGTTTTTCTGTTTTAAGATAGCCACCCGCAGATCTGTCATAGAATGTTACATATGTTAGTGTGTGTTATGGGATTTGGTGGGGATCCACAGGTCATTGAGTGCTATGGGATGTTGGGGGGACCTATCGGCCAGCGTGTGGAATGGGATATAGAGGGCACCCAAATGTCAGTGTGTGCTATGGGATGTGGTGGGGACCCATAGGCCAGTGTGTGCTATGGGATGTGTATGGGGGGGGATGACACATGGTTCCAGTGTGTTCTCTGGAACCTATTGGGGGACCCACAGGCCAGTGTGAACTATGGGATGTTGGGAAGACCTATAAGCCAATATGTGCTATGGGATGTGTGGGTGACACATAGGCCAGTGTGTGCTATGGGATGTGTGGGGGGGGGGGGGGGGGGTGACCATAGGCCTGTGTGTGCTATGGATGTATTTGGGGACCCACAGGCCCATGAGTGCTATGGGATGTGGGGGTCACCCACAAGTCAATGTGTGGTAAGGGATGTATTCGGGGAACAATAAGCCAGTGTCTCCTTAGTCATGTATTGGGGGGACACAGGCCAGTGTGTGCTATGGGATGTGGGGGGAACCCATTGGCCGGTTAGTCCTATGGGATGTGGTGCGGGGACTCATAGGCCAGTGTGTGCTATAGGATATGAGGGGGACCGATATGTCAGTGTGTGCTATGGGACGTGGTGGGGACCCACAGGTATGGAATGTATTGGGGGACCCATAGGCCAATGTGTGCTATATGATGTGGGGGGAACCCACAAGTCAGTGTGTGCTATGGGATGTGGGGGGTCCCACCGTTCAATGTGTGCTATGGGATGTACTGAAGGACCATTAGACCAGTGTGTGATATGGGGTGTGTCCTGGATCCATAGGGAAGTGTTTGCTATGGGATGTATGTGGGACCCATGGACCAGTGTGTGCTATGGGATGTGGGGGGAACCTATAGGCCAGTGTGTGCTATGGTATGTGGGGTGGACACACAAGTCAAAATGTGCAATGGCATCGGTAAAAGGAAGGGAGTGGTCACCTGACCAAAAGAGCCAATGGGAGGGCTAGAACGTTTTAAAATTGGGAAAAAACTTTCCCTTTGTCTGTCTGTCTGTTGTTCTCTGGAGAGAGGAGATGCAGAGCAGGAACAGGGATGAACTGTGCTGTAGGAAGCTTTAAGCCAGGTATGAAAAACCATGAGGTTAATGGTTACAAGCAAAACAAAGTCCATGTATGGTCCAAGAGCGCCTGGGAGCTGTTAATTACCTCATAGTGTTCCCAGACCCTACCCTAAAACCTAAAGTATACCATGTTAATTCTCTAATGCCCTTTTATTCCTGAGAAATCAAGGTTCTCCAGTTTACAGCCCAGGAGAGAGACGATGCTGAGTGACCTGAAGGAGTCTACTATGAAGGAAAAAGCAATGGTGGCATAGAAGTGGTGAGCCTTTCCATCACCCTTGGGCATAAGCAGCGACAGCAAATCCAAGAGCTGTGCACCAGCTTCGCACCAATGTTTTCAGCCACCCCAGGACGGACAGAACTGGTGTACCACTCCATTGACACAGGTGATGCTCACCCAATTAGAGCCCAACACTACCAGATAGCTCCACTGTAGAAAGGGAGATCAAGGACATGTTACAGATGGGTGTAATCCACCCCTCTGAGAGTGCATGGGCCTCTCCAGTGGTTCTGGTTCCCAAACCAGATGGGGAAATCCACTTTTTTGTGGACTACCATAAGCTAAATGCTGTAACTCGTCCAGAGAACTATCCAATGCCACGCACCGATGAGCTATTGGAAAAACTGGGACGTGCCCAGTTCATCTCCACCTTTGACTTTACTAAGGGGTACTGGCAAGTGCCGCTAGATGACCCAGCCAAGGAAAGGTCCGCCTTCATCACCAAAGTAGGGCTGTATGAATTTAATGTGCTCCCTTTCGGACTGCAAAATGCACCTGCCACCTTCCAGAGACTGGTAGATAACCTTCTGGCTGAATTAGGGGAATTTGCAGTAGCCTACCTTGACGATGTGGCCATATTCTCAGATTCATGGGCAGAAAACCTGGAACACCTCCAAGCTGTCTTCCAGCACATAAGGGAGGCAGGATTAACCATTAAGGTCAAGAAGTGTCAAATAGGCCTAAACAGGGTAACGTACCTTGGACACCAGATGGGTCAAGGAACTAACAACCTCCTACAGGCTAAAGTAAATGCTATCCAAAATTGGCTTGTCCCTAAGTCAAAGAAGCAAGTCCAATCCTTTTTGGGCTTGGCCGGGTATTACAGACAATTTGTACCACACTACAGCCAAATTGCTACCCCCTGACAGACCTAACCAGGAAAATCAACCAAATGCAGTTCAGTGGACTGAGAAGTGTCAGAAAGCCTTTAACCAGCTTAAGGTGGCCCTCACATCTGACCCTGTACTAAGGGACCCAGGACTTTGACCAACCTTTTGTCATAACCACAGATGCATACAACCATGGTGTAGGAGCAGTTTTAATGCAGTAAGGACCAGATCAACAATTCCATCCTGTCGTGTTTCTCAGCAAAAACTTTCTGAGAGGGAAAGCCACTGGTCAGTCTCAAAAAAAGAATGTTACGTACGCCATTGTGTATGCTCTGGAGAAGCTATGCCCATATATTTGGGGATGGCGTTTCCACCTGCAGACTGATCATGCTGCACTGAAGTGGCTTCATACAGTCAAAGAAACTAACAGAAAACTTCTGTGTAGTTTAGCTCTTCAAGACTTTGATTTTGAAATACAACACATTTCAGGAGCCTCTAATAAAGTGGCTGATGCACTCTCCCGGGAAGGTTTCCCAGAATCAGCCAGGTAAAATGTCCCTCTATTCTAAGTCATTGTAGTCCTTGAAATGTGAAAAATACTGTTTAGTTCTTCAAGTAATTAGTAGTAAAATTAGAGGTGCATGTATCTTATTAACTCTCTTAAATTTCCAGGAAGAAATCCAGCCAGTGTGGACCCGACTTGAACCAGGCTGGCCGACACCGTCTATGATTTGGGGGGGCGTGTGATAAATGAAGGGCAGGGGGGGGAACTCCCTTTTATGGATACCGAGCCAGCCAGTTAGCTATAAAATTCCTGTTAGCAGCTGTTCTCTACTTGCTTTACCTGTAAAGCGTTAAAAAAGCCCATAGGTAAAAGGAAAGGAGTGGGCACCTGACCAAAAGAGCCAATGGGAGGGCTAGAGCCTGTTTAAAATTGGGGAAATCTTTCCCTTTGTCTCTCTGTTGTTGTTCTCCGGAGATGGAGACGCAGAGCAGGAACAGGGATGAACTGTGCTGTAGGAAGCTTTAAGCCAGGTATGAAAAACCATGAGATCATACCTAGAGACTACTTATTTGAAATCCCCAGATATGTAAGTAGATCAGAGAATATCTAGGAAGATGCGATTAGGTTTATCACTTTTTTGTCCCTTATTGTCTTGTGGACTCCTCTGTGCTAACCCCCAAATGCTTTTGTTTTGCTTGTAACCATTAAGCTGGACCGCAAGAAAACCATTCTTGATGCTTAATTATTATATTTGCTCTTTTTAAATCTAGCAATAACCTAGGTTCCAGATGTATTTTCTTTCTTTTTGTTTTTAATAAAATATACCTTTTTTAAGAACAGAATTGGGGTTTTTGTGTTCTAAGTGGTTTGTGCATATGTTGTTTAATTAGCTGGTAGCAACAGCTGATTTCCTTTGTTTTTCTTTCTCAGCTCTTCCGTGTGTATGTGTGTGTGTGTGTGTGTGAGAGAGAGAGAGAGAGAGAGAGAGAGAAAGGGCTTGAGGGTACCCCACTGGGAGGAATTCCCATGTGTGCCTTCCTGGGTCCAAAGGAGTTTTTTGCACTTGGGTGGTTGCTGCATCTACCCATCCAAGGTCAGAGAGAAGCTGTGACCTTGCGAGTTTAATATCAGCCTGGAGTGGCCAGTATTAATGTTTAGAATCCTTGCAGGCCCCCACCTTCTCCACTCGAAGTGCCAGAGTGGGGAATCAGCCTTGACAAGGTCTGTTGCATTCAAATATTTGGACTGTTCCAATCTGGCATCCATGGAAGCAAGAGGGGCAAAATCTGTCAAATTAAGCTTCACTTTGCTGTGGCTCATTTTGAAGATGGCTAATGGCTCAAGCTGCTTTCAGGACATGGGATACTGAAAGCAGAGTTTTCTTAGTGCTCTTAATTTTTTCAAATGCTGCTTTAATTAGAAAACTACTTAATGTGGAGAGGGGGGATTTTGCAGCTGCTCGGGGGCTCCAAGGGGATGCTTGCATTTATGTGCTTGTAAAAATATGTCTGTAGAGGGCTGGATGGGAGATCTAGCTGCTTTCAGCTTGTTTTGCATGTGAGAGCAGCACAGGGCTCAGGACTGCGACATCAGAGTGTAGTGTTGGTGATGCAAGGAAAAGACCTTTTTAGTGGCGTGTTTGACATACCCCTCTGTATGTATCTCATAACAGTATGGGCACTTCTGAAGTACTTTTGTGATCTCAAAGACAAAAATGCTTCCAAACCTGGTGTTCTGGTCATCTTCTGGCAGTGGAGGAGGAGGATTACAGTAGCCACTAGAGGCCCTACATGTGATGGGAACCACTGCGCTAGGTGGTGTACATACATGCAGTCAGATACAGTCCCTGCTCCAAAGAGCTCACAATCTAAATAGACAAGACTGACAAAGGCTGGGAGGAAAAAAGCATCAGGGGAGAGATGGGATCCCCAGAGGCCTTACAGGAAAAAGTTACATGCTCTGTTTGTCCAGCTGAATCCCCCCCATGTCACGCGGTGTCTGCCAGCCACATGCCAGCTCTCCAGGGGACCTGTAACGGGACCCCATCTGTTCAACAGTTGCAAAAAAGGCTAATATCCTTCCAGGGTGTATATAGGGCTGGATTTACACCTTGGGTGCCCGTAGGCTCTGGGGCTCAGGACCCCCCACCACCTGCGGCAGCCAGGAGCTCTTAACCCTACCCTACTCCGCCACTTTTAACTTTTAGACACCCCACCACCCACAGACCCCCCCACTACCCAGCACCCCCCACAGCCCCACCACAAGTTTCTAGTGCCCCACACAGACCCCTCACTGCCAAGCACCCCACACACAGCCCCACCACAACTTCCAGTGCCCCACACAGACTGCCCACTGCCCAGCACCCCCTGCACAGCCGCACCACCACTTCCCAGTGCCCCACACAGCCCCACCACAACTTCCCAGTGCCCCGCACAGACCCCACAATGACCAGTGTCCCAACACACACAGACCTCCCCCACCCCTCACTGCTCAGTGCCCCCCACAAACCTCCCACTGCCCAGGGCCACCCACCCCCTCACTGCCCAGAGCCTCCCCACAAACCGCCCCAGAGACCCACTCTCCCAAGCACTGCCCCCTGGCTGCACTTACTGGCCCTGCTGGGAGGTTACTCCATCTGCCGGCCTGAGCGCGGAGCGCTCCAGCAAGGCTGCATGGGGCCATCTCCCCCTCAGCCGGCTCCTCTTCCTGCCAGGACCGGGGAGCAGCAAAATTTGAATTTTTAGGCACCCCTATAATACCTGCATCCATAGGCACATGCCTACTGTGCCTAATGGGTGTATGAACAGGAGTGGGGTAAGGAAGATACAGGAGGTCATTGTCCCGCTCTGCTTGGTACTGGAGAGGCCTCAGCTGGAGCATTGTGTCCAATTCTGAGTACCACCTTAAGGAAATATGTGGACAAATGGAAGAGAGTCCAGAGCAGAGCAACTAAAATGAACAAAGGTTTAGGAAACCTGCCCTATGTGGAAAGGTTAAAAAAACTGGGCGTGTTTAGTCTTGAAAATAAAAAGACTGAGGGGGGACCTGATAACTGTCTTCAAATGTGTTTGGGGTTGTTATAAAGAGGACAGTGATCAATTGTTCCCCATGTCAGGTGGGGCAAGAAGTAATGGGCTTAATCTGCAGCAAGGGAGAGTTAGGTTAGACATTAGGAAAACCTTTCTAACTCAAAGGTGAGTTAAGCTCTGGAACAAGCTCCCAAGGGAGGTTGTGAAATCCCTGTCATTGGAGGTTTGAGAACAGGTTGGACAAACACCTGTCGAGGTGGTCTAGGTTTACTTGGACCTGCCTCAGCGCAGGGGGCTGGACTGGGTGACCTCTTGAGGTCCCTTTCATCCCCACATTTCTATGATTCAGGCCCTCTATTTTATGTTCTGTCCCAGTGAGTGCTCCTCCAGCAGCCCAGCACCCCTAGCATCATTCTGGGGCTTTGGGTCAACCCAGCATTGTCTCAGAGGCAGAAGGAGAGTCCTGCTTACTAACAACATATTTCCAGTTCGAATAGAAACAGGTTTGACGCGCCCAGGGCTGCTTGTGGGCATTCACTGAGCACCTGATTGTCTGTTGTATTTGTCAATGTGGTCACGGCAGCAACGGTATCTGACTCACTGCTTTGTCAGGTGCTTAGAGACACATGCAGCATTGGAGGTGGCTATAGAAAACCAAACTCTATTCTTCAATCTTCATCTGAGCCCCGGATTCGTAGGGAAAGAGAATCTGAAACACTGGAGCCCACCAGAGCATTGGTCTGCCCAGAGTATTTACCTGACCCCACTCCATATACACTGACTTGTGAGTACCAGTCAGAGTTCTCCAGCTAGAAGGAACTGTTCAGACCTGGCTGAATAATTGATGGAGGAAAGGAGATGGGGCTCGTATGACCACAGGGCAGAGCTGCCCCTGAATGTAATGATCATGCATTCTCCTCATGCGCCAGAGCAAACAGCCCAGCTCCCCGCCCTGCTCAGAGCATCTGCAAAGGACACACCCGCTGTTTTTCTCCTACTCTTAACTTTTAGACATTCTGCCACCCACAGACCCCCCCCCACTACCCAGCACCCCCCACACAGCCCCACCACAACTATGTATGTATCTATGTTTGTGTGTCATGTCTTCTAGTGGCTGGCCCATGCAGGATAATTGACCTACTATTGCTAACAGATTCTCCTTTAGCTCATTTGGTGTAGTAAAGACTTTGTTGGGGGAGCAGTGTTCTAGTCCCAGCACCCAAGCCCATGTGATTTCTCTGGTAGTTGAGTCTCTCCTTTGAAGCCCATGAAACTGTTCCTGCACCGCATCGCTGGAACGACTATAGGCTCCGCTAAATGTCATAACAGCCTAGCTGGCTCCTGCATCCTAATTGCTGACTTGGAAGCTGGGCGCACATGCTCCTCTCACGAAAGGATGCCCCCCATCACGTCGCCCTATCAGCCCAGAACACAATGGTGCGATGGTGCTCCTAAACAGGATGAGCACTGTGCAATGCAAATGTGGCTATCGGGGACTGCCAGATGCAGAGGGATTCATAAAACGAACAGCTCCATGGCAGCATTAATGGAAAACACAAACACTCTCCCCTCCTCCTCCTCTTTATTTCTAGGAAGAAATTGTCTTGAATTTAATTAGGCCGAGGATAACGGCGGGAGGGGGGAAGGGCCTTTGTATTCCGTGGCTGGGAAGAATATTGCTTTTTTTAAGTGCAAGGAGCTTAAACAGAACTAACAAAGCTAAGGGGATGGAAATCAGGCCATCATAGCCGACTGCTTCCGCCTTCCCCCCTCCCTCCTGGCAGCACAGCCAGCCAGGAGCTCATGCTTAGAAGCCAGATCTGCAGATTAATGAGGTGGGCTGCAGGTGGGGAGTGGCATGTGCGGTTTTAGGTTTGTTTTTCATTATGGCCACTGGAGCTGTAAACTTCCCTTCTCCCTCCCACCAAGGCTCTGCAGATCCTTGTATCACGCAGAGATGTGTGCCTTGTGGATCTCAGAGTGCTTTGCACACCATGAGCCCCGCAAGCCTTCTGCGAGGTTGGGCTGTACCGCTGTCCCCCATTTTTACAGCTAGGGAAACTGCGGCAAGGAGGGGGGACACAACTTCCCTAGGACGGTGCAGAGAGGCAGACCTGACAGAGGCACCTTGAATTCTTGCAGGGCCGTAGATGCTCTGGAGCTCAGGAAAGATTTCTGTCATCCATCCCCCCACAAAATGTTGGTGTCAAGTGGTCCAGCAGTGGCCAGTCGTGTCCTGAGATTGGCACTTGGCTGCAGGACTCTGAGAAGGGGGGAGATGTACCTGAGCTCAGGGGACTCATTGGGCTGCAAAGGGAGAGGCCCACTCTCATTGGATCAGCAGATGCTCCATTCTGCTCCTTGTTCCCATCTCTCCCAGCTGCTTCACCCGAGTGGGTGGAGCCAGCCCTTCTTGCAAGAGCCCTGCCAAGCTGGTGTCATCCCTACTCTGATTGCACTGCGGGCTCCAGCCATGAGCAGCCCTCACCTCACCTCTGGGAGCCTCTCAGAACCACAGCAGAGATGCTTGTGGAATGCTCATCCTCAGGATGAAGCTGCAGAGGAGCAGGGAACCACTGGCCTGTCCGGCCAGTGGAGGAGCATCCAAGGCTGATTGCAGGGAATGGGGATTGGGAGCTGCTGACAAGCACAGAGGGAAGGGCAATCCCCCCACCCCCCAATTCTAATCAGCACTGCCCTGGGCTCCACCCCCACCAGATTGCAGTTCTCTGGTCCAGGGGAGGTCTTAGACCATCTCTGTGTTCTGTGTTTGTACAGCTCCTAGCACCATAGGTGGCGAGTTAAATGGGCCCGTGGTGCCCGTGTTCAACCAATATTCAGGAACGTGGACCCAGCTCCACCAATGTTTGGGCTTATATTTAATCAGATCCATCCCATCCATAGGGGTGCTGGGCAGTGGGGGGTCTGTGTGGGGCACTGGGAAGTTGTGGTGGGGCTGTGTGGGGTTCTGGGTAGTGGGGGGTCTGTGGGTGGCGGGGTGTCTAAAAGTAGGAGAAAAACAGCACTGCTTTGGGGGGCCTCATGCTTCGGGGGGACATGGGGTCCAGGGCAGCCTCGGGGGGTTAGCAGGAGGCCTGGCACTGGCAGCAGCAAGAAACGTGGCCCCAGCCTGCCCCACTCCACCTCTTTCTGACCCTGCTCCAACCACGCCCCCACTCCACCCCTTCCCCCAAGCCTTGCCTCTTCCCACCACTGCTCTGCCCTCACCCCACCTCTTCCCACCCCTGCTCCACCCCCATTCTACCCCTTCCCCCAAACCCCCGCCCTGTCTCTTTCCGGCTTCCACCCCCTCCCCTGAGCCATGCCAGGAGCCAGCGGAGCGGGCTGGGGCCGGGTCGCTCGCTGCTGCTGGCACCAGTGCCGCCACTAACTCCCCAGGACACCCTGGACCCTGCGTCCCCCTGAAGCGTGGGGCCTCCCAAAGCACAGGGCCTGAGTCAGTTGCCCTGATCCATCCTATGGACAGGACGGCTCTGCTTGGACCTGTTCTGGGTACCACCAAAAATTATACAAACCTGGCACCCATGCCTAGCACAATGGGATCCTGGCTATGACCGGGGCTCCTAGGTGCTATAGTAATACAAGTACTAAAAAATAGTAAGAGGAAGATGTCCAGCATTCTGTAGCTCTGGCTCCCTGGTTCAATGAGCATGGCTGTGTGCAGGATCAGTACAGGCTGTACTACTTGGGCCCCATTATGGAAAGGGTACGGCGAGTGCCTACAGCCACACTGGGTGCACAGATGGTGGATATTATCCTAGAAGCATTAGAAACGGTGTAGTGACCTTATGACAGGAGTGCAATGGACTGTGATGAACCACAATGGTACATGGAGGTATAAATAGGAATAATGGGGTGAAATCAAACAAAGGAAAATTCCCTAACAGTGAGATCCATTACTCACTAAAGGGAAGGGGTGAAAATCCACTTGCTTGAACCATTTAGTTGGAGCAGGGTGTGATGGGCGGGGTCACAGAGACCCCCTTGGGACTGCCACCTGATGTGCTGGGACTATCTCTGAGCCTGTTTTCCCTGCCAGCTTGGGACTTCAGTACCCTGCCTTGTTGAGCCAGACACGCTAGCCTACTACAAATACAGACCCAGGTCTGAACCACGTCCCCCAAAAACTGCAGGCTTGACTGAAAACAGCTTAAGGAGTGCTCCTGTCTCCAGCACCCAGATACCCAGTTCCCACTGGGATCCAAACCCCAAATAAATCCGTTTTACTCTGTATAAAGCTTATACAGGGTAAACTCATAAATTGTTCACCCTCTATAACACTGATAGAGAGATATGCACAGCTGTTTGCTCCCCCAAGTATTAATTATGTACTCTGGGTCAATTAATAAGCAAAAAGTGATTTTATTAAATATAAAAAGTAGGATTTAAGTGGTTCCAAGTAGTAACAGACAGAACAAATTGAATTACCAAGCAAAATAAAACATAAACATGCAAGTCTAAGCCTAATACAGTAGGAAACTAAATGTACGTAAATCTCACCCTCAGAGATATTCCAATAAGCTTCTTTGACAGACTAGACTCCTTCCTAGCCTGGGTCCAGCAAGCACTCACACCCCCGTAGTTACTGTCCTTTGTTCCAGTTTCTTTCAGGCATCTCTTTGGGGTGGAGAGGCTATCTTCTGAGCCAGCTGAAGACAAAATGGAGGGATTTCTAGGGCCTTATATAGTCTTTCTCTGTGTAACATCACAGCCACAAGATGGGGTCTCTAGCCACCTGGGCAAGTCACATGTCTATGAATGATTCAGCTTTTTGCAGGCCGATGCCATTGTTTACATGTTAGTTTGAATGTTCCCAGGAAAGCTCTGATGTGGATTGGCGTCTCCCAAAGTCCATTGTTAGTTAAATACTCCCAATTACTTGAATAACCCCTTCACGCTATGTTGATCAAATCTGCCTTATGGGCTTCCTACAGCAAACACTTTAAATACAAGCATAGAGCCAACACTCATAACTTCAGATATAAAAATGATACATGCATACAAATAGGATGAATATATTCAGTAGATCAAAACCTTTGCAAAGATATGTTACATGACATATCTAGCATAAAACATATTCCAGTTATGTAATATTTACACTCATAAGCATATTTTTATAAAGCATTATGGGGTGCAATGTCACACAGGGGCCTGGTTATCAAGATTCCTGGGGTCTATGCCCAGCTCAGCCACTGATGGACTGTGTGACCTTGGGCAACTCCTTTAACTCCTCTGGGCCTCTGTTTCTCCTGCTGTGAAATGGTTCTGATTACAGGTACCTAACCTCACAGGGCATTGGGAGACTGAATGAGTGTTTGCAAAGCCTTTGGAGATCTTTGGATGATGGGATATATATATAGATTGGAGCTGGTCAGAGACATTTGGATGGAACCATATTGCATCAGAACATGCTGTTCCATCAAAATTGAAACGCTTCATGAAATTGGATCAGTTTTGCCAAAACTTCATTTTGGAAGAAAACTGGGGAAAAACAAGTTCTAACAGGGTCACAACATCCCATTGTCAGAATGCAACATTTTGGTTTTCCATTTTCCATTTCAAATGTATTCATTTTACATTATATTTGTCTTATATGATATAATAACATAATGCAACATTTTAAAAAAGTCAAAATCCAAATGAAATGTTTCGAACCACCCAAAAGGAAATTGTTGCTGGAGTTTTCATTCATGGACAGTTTTTGAAATGACCAGCTTTTGTTCCTATCTGGAATGAAGCCAGATTTCAAAATCTCAAACTCCTTCACAAAATGGAATGTCCATCCTCTGCCCAGCTCCAATATAGACAGATATATATAGTTATTTTCTCTATTTAAAACTAGACTGAACGCAGCACTAGTATGCAGTAGAGAGCAGTCATGTCCTGGCTGGTGGATTGACTAGCTGATCTCATAGGTTCTCTCTCCCTCTAACTTCTTTGGGCTCAGTCCTGACTTTGCTGGGAAAACCAAGAATCACAGTTTCTTTCCCAAGCAACCTGCTGCTTTGGAGAGGGAGCAAACTGCCCTGCACAGTGTATGTCACCCAATGGGCTTGCGCAGTTCCTCTGAATGATGCATAGCGGGGGTGCAGCCAAGGTTCCACCCATTTCCAGCCTGCTTACTTTGCCAGGCCTGCTTCTCCTCTCATGCTGAAGTTGACAGGAGTAGCCAGCGCCCAGGAACAAAGGGGCAACTTGCCTATTGTGACAGGGTGGGGTGCCACTCCTGTCCTCTGCTCTGTCTACAGACTATTTGGAGACCTGCAGGTGTTAAATGCCACCATGTAGTTTATTTACATTGCTCTTCCCACCACCTTACTGCTCCATACACCAATGGTTTACAGCAGTGGTGTCATGCGCCCCCTTACCAGTAATGGAATCTCTCTGTGCCCCTCTCCATTACTGCAGTTGGCTCAGCAGAGGAGCTTGGGCTGATGGCAGAGCTGGGGGCAGAATGGGGGACTGAGGAGGAGCTGGGACTAGAGGTGGAGCTGGGCTGGGGGCAGAGAGGGAATGAGGGCAGAGCTGGGCTGGGGCAGAGCAGGGGGTGGAGTGGAGCTGCAGCCAGAGCTGGGTTGGAGGTGGAGTGGAGCTGTGACTGGGGCCGGAGCTGGGCTGGGTGGCACTCCTTTCTCTCCCCCCATAGAGACTTGCCCAAGCCCCACTGGGCCCCCCCAGACATTCCTCTGTGCCCTCCTAAAGGGGAGCCCCACAGTTTGGGGACCAGGGGTTTACAGCGTCAGATTTCTCCTCAGCCCTCTGCCAAGGAGAGGGAAGAGATCCCTCCACCCAGAGATCCTTCTTGGTCTGGCTCCACAAGCCTATCTCTGCCCCCAGCACTTCCTTCCGGTGCCTTCTTCTACCCTCTGCAGTGATGGGCTTATTAGATCTTTAGTCCTCCCCAGCCCATTCTAATCTGCTTATTAGGCACAGTCAGGACCACCCAGGGTGGGGGAATTAACTGGTGTTTAAGTGCTCAGAGTGCTGGCTCAGCTGTTGGTTCCCAGTACTCTATCATACCCCTCCTTTTTCCCATGTGCCAGCAGGCTGGATGAGCCATGATCTGGCTCTTTGATCCCACAAGGTTTAATCCTAAGTACTAATTGTTACTGAGAAGCTTGAACATCCTCTTGTCAAACATCTTCCCTGCTGTTGCCGATTCGACAGGCAGATTCGACAAGCTTGGCGAGAGAACAGCTAGCAATGGAAGGAAGTCCAAGCTGGTGTCATCATCATTGACGGGGTCATCAACCTTCTTGGTTGTGGATGCAGCATAATGTGTGCAAATATGTAGACTTGTACACCACACAGTCACACAGTCATAGATATTGCAAGAGTTGATTTATTAACCTCCCTCTCCAACAACCAGGGTTGTGGAGCTGAGCTGGGAAATCATGTGGACTTAAGTTGGAGGCTGGTGGAAGTGCAGCAGCATCAGACTAATGTTTGCAAATTGCTGACAAACTTGATTTTGTCTGCAGTCTGACAATGCTACTTAAAGCCATTGATCTATTTCACTGGCAGCAGCAGCTCTTCCAAAATTTATAAGTTGCACTCCTAAAGTTGCAAAATATGTTATTATGCTGCCTGCTGGCTTCAGTTGCTAGATGATTCCAGGGGTTAGGTTGCTGTGTCTTATGTGCAAATCTAGGTGTCCGGGCACCATTTTGCTAGAAGCCCTAAATAAATGGAAGACTTCTCAACTGATTAAAGCTCTCCCAGACTAAGTGTGTGCAAAGACAGTTCTGAATCTCAGGTGTTTATATTTTCAGCAGCATACACTCCTTCCTGGCAGGGGCATGGATGCCTCAGGGTACTGTGCCTTTTACTTCAACATCACAGGCAGAATACAGAAGTGATTGAAAATTGTTAGCATCTGATGGCTCCTTGGTTGCCTATATGAAAAGCGTTGTTGGATTGCTATGTGACTGGGAGTTGCCTAAATCAAGGGACCACGGCTTGACAGAGTGCTCCATAGTTTGGAGCTGTATTGGTCATGTCTGTGCTGCATGGGCATCCACACAGCACAATCATAACTTCACAAAGTCCTGCCCCAGCATGCACTGGGCTTGGAGTAAATCCACGACAAGAATCTGTGCTGTGGAGGGAGAATGGCTTCTTCTTTCACTGTCTTGAGATGCTGGTCAGGAATCTGATGGGGATGCTACTGAAGACAGCAGTGGTCTAAGCCCCGTCCATCAGAATTAGCATGGCCTGCCTCCCCAGCTGTCTGTCCAGGCAGGGAGGCCAGGGATGGAATGAGCCATGGAGGCTGAACTCCCCTCTCACCCTTAGAGGCTGAGCCTGAGAAGTCAGCTGAGATAATTCCCTGCGAGTCCTGAGGATCCAGCCAAGCCACAAGCAAGAGTCTAACCAGGGGACCCCAAGGCAGGTACTCTCTCCAGTCTGCTCAGCGTTGCTACCATGTCGGGGATACTCCCAGCTGCTTGGTAGTTCTGACAGACTGCTCCTGCTCCTGCCATGGCCACTCACTCGGCTGTCCTAGCTCTGAGGCACTTTGGTGGGCCCATGTCGATGTGTCTACACTGCTGCCCTGCCTGTACTTGCTTGATGGCTACCCAGGAGGAAGCATGGGCTAGTGGGGTGGGATGAAGAAGATGGGGGTTCTCTTTCTGGCTCCGCCACCTCTGATTCTTTTTCCACCACTGTCTATTTAGATGGTAAACTCTTCAGGGCACAGGCTATGTCTGACTGGCCTCCACGCTGGGTGGAACCTGGGAAGGTTACTGTTGTACACACAATGATAGTGGGCCTCTGTCTCTAGCGCTGTTAGCCCTTCACCAGCACTAAACCATATTCATTCCAAGGTGTCCCCAGCCGTGAAATGGGGATTCGGATCCTGCCCTCCTTTATGATGGACTTGGGATCGACTGAAGGAAAGCACGAGACAAAAGCTAGGGATCATTATCATTTTTTTAAAATCCCAAATACAAAATACATATTAAGAAACAAGGCATGTATACTGTCTCCAGCCAAGCCTCATTGTCAAATGCATGCAGCATTGCTGGGTATCTACATAGATCTAACCATACCCTCCTGTCCCAGCATGCACTGAGCCTGCTGCAAAATCCAGGATGGGTTCTTCGGGACTAGCTCTCCTTTGGTTGTCACAGACCACTAACCAAACCGGAGGTTCAGCAGGAGGAATTTCAGGGACATCAATGGCCCTTTTCTCTCCTGTCCACGAGGCGTGTCCCTAGAGGTCCCATCCTCTTGGACCCCCATTGATTTCAGTGAGAGGAGGGGTCAGGCCATTATGTCATGCTGAGAGAAATGGAGCTATTTCATGTGAAGTGAGCTGAGGGTCTTCACTGGAGAAGCTCATTACCTCACCAGAAGGGGCCCTTGTCTGTGTATTAAAGAAAGGCCTTACTTCGGTTCTGAGTATCAGATAAGGACTATTCCGCAACTGAAATTTGGCCAATAGTTGTGGAAGGTGGTACATTTGGGACTAGGGTTGCTAACTGTCTAATCAAACAAACCCAAATACCCTTGCCCCACCCCCTGCCCCGCCCTTTCTCTGAGGCTCCGCCCCCATGCAGTCCATCCCCCCTCCCTCTGTTGCTTACTCTCTCCCACCCTCACTCACTTTCACCAGGCTGGGGCAGGGATTTGGGGTGTGGGCTCTGGGCTGGGGGGTGGGGCTGAGGGGATCGGAGTGTGGGAGGGGGCTCCAGGCTGAGCCTGGAGCAGGGAGTTGGGTTGTGGGGTGCGGGCTCTGGGAGTTCGTTTGAGTATGGGAGGGGCTCAGGGCTGGGGCAGGGAGTTGAGGTTCAGGAGGGGACTCAGGGCTGGGGCAAGGGGTTGGGGTGTGTGCAGGATGGGGTGCAGTCTCTGGCCAGGCGGCGCTTACCTCAGGCAGCTCCCAGGAAGAAGCCGGCATGTCCAGCTCCTAGGCTCAGGGGCGGCCAAGTGGCTCCGCGCACTGCCCCTGCCTGCAGGCACCACTCACTCAGCTCCCATTGGCCACGGTTCCCAGCCAATGGGAGTTGCGGAGTCGGCACTCAGGGCAGGGGCAGCACGCGGAGACCCCTGGATGCCCCTGTGCCTAGGAGCCAGACATGCCAGCCACTTCCGGGAGCCGCGCAGAGCCAGGGCAGATAGAGAGCCTGCCTTAGCCCCGTTGAGCCACTAGACTTTTAGTGGCCTAAAATCTCACAGATTGGCTTCAGTAGCCTCCAGTAGATCGAGCCCAATTCCGAGAGTCTCCTGGTCAATCCGGGAGTGTTGGCAACCCTATGTGGGACTGATGGAGGAAGGAAGAGATGTACCATTAGAGGTACTCAGCACCTCCCAGGAGCCTCCCCCGACCCCACCCCCACTTGAACATCTTCGTGTGGCAGGCAAGGCTGACACTTACCAGTGAACCATGTCTGAGCTGCAGAACTGGGCATCAGAGCCCAGCTGCCCTGCACCCTCTCCTTGCCCCTGCTGAAGGCTGTAGGGACATGGCCTTGACAGCAGAGAGGATGGGGTAGAGCTGAAGGTGGGGAGAAGGGTTTTCAAAAAGGAACCAAATCAACACAAAGAAACCCACTGAAATGTCAGCTTCATCGCAGCCTTTCCCAGCCAAAGGGCTGTAGCAGGAGCCCTCCATTGGCTGGCATGCACATGGAAATGCCTTCGTGGGATTTTCCCTGTGGAGACACAGAGATTTACAGAACCCCAACCTCCATGGTCCAGATCCATCTTTGTGTCCAGGGTCCTTTGTGCCAGCCTTTGGACTCATTCCCTTTTTGCCTGGCACTTTCTGGGACAGGCTCGGAGGTGTTGTATGTTAGACCCCCTCATGCTCACAAAGGGTATGTCTACACTGCAATCATGGTGTAGTTTTAATCTCACTAGTTTGGGTCCCCGAGTACTCCTGGCTAGTCCTGTGGGTAATTGGGATTGGGGAGGGCTTGTGCAGCCAAGCTGCTGCGGCTTCACTGCTCTGGGACCCGAGCTAGCTAGATTGAAGCTAGCTCAGGTACCTCTGCATGAGCTGCAATCACACTGCAGTCTAGATATACCCTTTGATGCCCCTGGACTGTCTGACACCACTGTATAAGCATCACAGCTCTATGTTGGGGATTCAAGCTCAGCCTCTTGGGCACAGATCCCTGGCCCAATCCGCTTCCCCAGCCCTGAAAACAGTGCTGCAGGGTGTTAAGGAGATACTGGAAGAAAGTGAACTGCCCTGTCGATACCATCCTGCACAGTGACACCATGGCAATTGGCATGTTTCAAATACAGAGAGAGAGATAGAGAGCATGCCGTACTGTGGTACAATCCTGCCTTCTGCCCACTGCTGTCTATGGTAATGCTGCTCTGTAGAGATGTTGCCTGGAAAGCTTCTGTCTGGAGACGTGAATGCCGTTGCCCGCTGCCAGCCCAACTCCCAGCCCAGCTGTGATTGCTCCTCAGCAGAAATTAATCCCCTGTCAGATGATCAGCTTGGCAGCCCTGTTTGATGGAGATGGATTCTGTCAACAAAATGGATGGTGATGGAGTTATCTCTAATCTTTTTTTTTTAAGCAACTGAAAGGAAGAAGATAAATTTTGTTCCAATTTTGCCTCACAGAATCCCTCTCTCTTCCCTCCCCACTGCCTCCCTTGCATCTCCGTCACTTTGAGACCTGGAGGAGTGGTTGGTGAGTGCTAGTATCTTAGAAAGATCACCGCTGTAACATTGTGAACAATCACCAGGTGACGCTATTGCAGATGAAAATTTAGTTCTATTTATCTGAATGCATGGGAATTAGATCTTGAAGAAATGCTTATTGCCAGTACCAGGCAATTTGAGTAGATTAACTCTGCTTTACACTTCCTCTCTTTCTCTGTCTCTCTGATTTGTTTTTCTAGGTGTAGACGTTGCCTTCAGGCCTATAATTGCACTAACAAGCAAAAAAAACCCAACCAAACAACACAGCACCAATATATTATATCCTCTGTATTCTGGGCCTCTGGGAACAATGCAAGTATAGGCTGTTTTCACTCAAGGAATCCAGCCCAGGTTTTGCATCAGACCCAGGTCATAGTGCTGGGAGATGTGTGGTGAGATTTAGTCAGTTCCAGACAGGCCACTGTATAAGCTGGATGAATTTCTACTTTATCTTAATGGATTCTTCATGTTAGTCTTAGGCTATGTCTTCACTACCCGCCGATCCGGCGGGTAGCAATCGGTTTATCGGGGATCGACTTACCGCGTCTCGTGAGGACGCGGTAAAATCGATCCCTGATGGCTCTACAGTCGACTCCGGAACTCCACCTCGACAAGAGGCGGTAGCGGAGTCGGCGGCAGCGCGGCAGCGGTCGACTTTCCCGCGTCCTCACCGCCAGGTAAGCCGACCTAAAATACGCAACTTCAGCTACGGTATTCACGTAGCTGAAGTTGCGTATCTTAGGTCGGAAGTCCGCTGTAGTGTAGACCTAGCCTTAAACTCTTGATGATCTGGGTCATGGCAATGAATGCCTTGTTCTTCTAATTCTCAGAGAATGCTATCTTGAGTGCATGGGGAATAACTCATGGCAGGCTTCGAAGAGAGTATGGTTAGGGTTTGTGATGGGGTAGATAAGAATCCATGCGAGGCCACACAAGACCCCTGTGCCCCACTTAGGACATGGCTTCCCTGTCACTTCAAGTGAAAGCCTAAATAGCTTTGAGCCATAATAGCATATGTGTTGGAACTTCAGTTAGCCAAGGTCAGCTCCCAGACTGCTGGACTGGGCAGCACAGTATAGGGAGGAGGTGACCAGCCCTCCGTGGAGAAAGAAGTGGTTCGGGACTATTTAGAAAAACTGGATGAGCACAAATCCATGGGGCCAGATGCGCTGCATCCGAGGGTGCTAAAGGAGTTGGCGGATGTGATTGCAGAGCCATTGGCCATCATCTTTAAAAACTCATGGCGATCAGGGGAGGTCCCAGAAGACTGGAAAAAGGCTAATGTAGTGCCCATCTTTAAAAAAGGGAAGAAGGAGGATTCGGGGAACTACAGGCCAGTCAGCCTCACCTCAGTCCCTGGAAAAATCATGGAGCAGGTCCTCAAGGAATCAATTATGAAACACTTAGAGGAGAGGAAAGTGATCAGGAACAGTCAGCATGGATTCACCAAGGGGAAGTCGTGCCTGACTAACCTAATTGCCTTCTATGAGGAGATAACTGGCTCTGTGGATGAGGGGAAAGCAGTGGATGTGTTATTCCTTGACTTTAGCAAAGCTTTTGATACGGTCTCCCACAGTATTCTTGCCGCCAAGTTAAAGAAGTATGGGCTGGATGAATGGACTGTAAGGTGGATAGAAAGCTGGCTAGATCGTCGAGCTCAACGGGTAGTGATCAATGGCTCCATGTCTAGTTGGCAGCCGGTTTCAAGCGGAGTGCCCCAAGGGTCGGTCCTGGGGCCGGTTTTATTCAATATCTTTATTAATGACCTGGGGGATGGTGTGGACTGCACTCTCAGCAAGTTTGCAGATGACACTAAACTGGGAGGCGTGGTAGATACACTGGAGGGTAGGGATCGGATACAGAGGGACCTAGACAAATTAGAGGATTGGGCCAAAAAAAACCTGATGAGGTTCAACAACGACAAGTGCAGAGTCCTGCACTTAGGACGGAAGAATCCTATGCACTGCTACAGACTAGGGACCGAATGGCTAGGTAGCAGTTCTGCAGAAAAGGACCTAGGGGTCACAGTGGACGAGAAGCTGGATATGAGTCAACAGTGTGCTCTTGTTGCCAAGAAGGCTAACGGCATTTTGGGCTGTATAAGTAGGGGCATTGCCAGCAGATCGAGGAACGTGATCGTTCCCCTTTATTCGACATTGGTGAGGCCTCATCTGGAATACTGTGTCCAGTTTTGGGCCCCACAC
This sequence comes from Terrapene triunguis, assembly GCF_002925995.2. Lineage (NCBI taxonomy): Eukaryota > Metazoa > Chordata > Testudines > Emydidae > Terrapene > Terrapene triunguis. The sequence continues at coordinate 5,863,179 of NW_020664418.1, read as the reverse complement.
TACAAGAAGGATGTGGAAAAATTGGAAAGAGTCCAGCGGAGGGCAACAAAAATGATTAGGGGTCTGGAGCGCATGACTTATGAGGAGAGGCTGAGGGAACTGGGATTGTTTAGTCTCCAGAAGAGAAGAATGAGGGGGGATTTGATAGCAGCCTTCAACTACCTGAAGGGGGGTTCCAAAGAGGATGGAACTCGGCTGTTCTCAATGGTGGCAGATGACAGAACAAGGAGCAATGGTCTCAAGTTGCAGTGGGCGAGGTCTAGGTTGGATATTAGGAAACTCTATTTCACTAGGAGGGTGGTGAAGCACTAGAATGCATTATCTAGGGAGGTGGTGGAGTCTCCTTCCTTGGAGGTTTTTAAGGCCCGGCTTGACAAAGCCCTGGTTGGGATGATTTAGTTGGGAATTGGTCCTGCTTTGAGCAGGGGGTTGGACTAGATGACCTCCTGAGGTCCCTTCCAACCCTGATATTCTATGATTCTATGATTGTTTGTTCCCTCTGAATAGAGAGAGAGAGACCAAGCAGGTAACCCATCTCTTGAAAAGATACCTTGAAATGATACATCTAAAATTACAGAAATTGTAAGTAGGGGAAAGGAAATGCATTAGATTATCTTTTGTTTCAGCTTGTGAATTTTCCCTATGCTAAGAGGGAGGTTTATTCCTGTTTTTGTAACTTTGAAGTTGAGCCTAGAGGGGAATCCTCCATGTTTTAAATCTTTTTATCACCCTGTAAAATTACCTTCCATTCTGATTTTACAGAGGTGCTTCCTTTACTTTTTTCTTTATAATAAAGTTGTTCTTTTAAGAAGAAAATAAAAATAAAATAAAAATAAAGAGTCTGATCTGTACTTTTATTAAAGGCAATTGGTTGGTACATTATTCTCAAGCCTCCCCAGGAAAGGGGGTGAAGAGGCTTGGGGGGATATTTTGGGGAAGTAGGGACTCCAAGTGGTCCTTTTACTGAATCTTTGTCTAAATCACTTGGTGGTGGTAGCAATACTGTCCAAGGACAAGGAAAGGATTTGTGCCTTGGGGAAGTTTTAACCTAAACTGGTAGAAATAAGCTTAGGGGGTCTTTCATGTGGGTCCCCACATCTGTACCCCAGAGTGGGGAGGGAACCCTTACAGTGTAGCTCTCACATAACCCTTCTCCTGGGTTATTGCTTTTGCTAGGTACCTTGCTCACCAGGAAGCTGAAGCTAGGTAAGCTCAGCTCGCTCAGGTGCAAAGGTTTAACAGTGAGGGTAGCTGACCATTGGACTAGCTCACCGAGGGACAGGGAGGATTTTCCGTCACTTGGAGTCTTCACATCAGATCGGATGGCTTTTTGAAAAGCATGCTAGAGCATCATCTACCATCAAGTATGAGCTGGATGCTGGACTCACTATAGGAGATTCTCTGGCCTGTGTTATGCAGGAGGTCAGACTAGATTGTTATAATGGTCCCTTCTGGCCTTAAGTTTTAGGAATCAGGCAACTTCTTTCCCTTGTATGCCAGCCCAGTGATCTCACTTGGATCTGGCTCACAGAGTATCAAGATCATGCCTGGCCTATGAATGGTTCCCATGTGTGCAGACACTAATGTCTTTACCCCGAACTTTAACCTCTCCCAGCACGCCACACGTCCTGTCTGTTCATTTCCCCTGCACCCAAATTCTGCTCTGGAGTCATTCGGGTAGGGTGTGACTTAGACTGTACAATGGCACAGGGGAGTGAGAACTCCCTTACATGCCAGCATGAGCTCTCCCAATCTTGGGTCCATACCCTCCCTTGGGGGCTCTGCCCTCAGTGCATTGGCCAGTGCAGCTGAGCCAGCATGGGAGGTGTCGTACTTAGCAACTGGGATAGGCCAACCTCAAGTTACTATCCTGTCACTTTCCGATAAGGAGGCAGTGGGGAGGGGATTGTGTCTCCAGGGGTTTCACCAAGAGATGCTGCCCCCTAGGCTTCTCCTGGGGTGGTGCAGTGTATGCAACACCCTTCACTTAGAGTAGTGCCTCAAGGTGCAACCTCACCCCCCCCCACATGGTGTATCTAAAATTATTGTCTCTGAAATTGTTCCCCAACGTGAAATCCATGCTCTGGCTTCTGCTGGACGTGAGACAGGCTCACCCTACAGGCTGTCAGTCACAGGTGGCACAGATAGGTAATTCCAGTGGACGCTTGGTTAGTGTTCGCCAAGGGATACAATTTGGCATGATGTACTCTTGGAGAAGAAGCAAGGTTTTATATTCAGTGCTGCTAGGCAAGGATGATAGCTTACCCTTTCCAAGCTTGGAAGCTAGATCTTATCTATCTGTAACAGGGTGACTCATCCCTGAGACGCTGGAGGGCTGATTATTAAAGAGGCACACTTGGGTTGCATCGGGGGATTCCTTATAAAAAGCAGCAGGAAGCTAGAGGCTGTGACTGACAGAAGCCAAGGTAGAAGAGCTCCAGCAAGAAGGGACTGGGACAGGCAGCTCTGGGTGGAGCAGCCTGGGAGAAAGGAAGGAAGGAGAGAGCTCCATGTGTGGTAGAAGACCCAGGTTAAGGACTTGATTTGGAGGGACTCTGTGGATTGTTTGAACCGCTTCCATTTGTAAAGCAGCCCCGGCTGGGGGTGCTGTTAGCCACAAGGGGAGTGTGTGGAGTTCTTAAGGGGCCTACTAGGGCAGAGTGCCTGCAAAGTGACCCTTGGTCTGGCCACAAGGGGGTGCTCAGTGAGCACCCGCCCTGTCACACTATTTATCTCTAAGTCAGGCATGCGGTGAATGATCCCCAGTGGGTCTGAGTCCCTTACAGAGATTACATGAGGGAACGTCTTTGATCCCTGGGCGCAGATCTCTTTCCCTGCAGCTCACTGTTGCCAGGTTGTCTAAGCGGGTGAGTGGTGTGTCACAATCCGTTTGCTGAAGACCTTGCTCTGTAGCGATGTGTGAGGCAGAGCCCAAAGGTTCTCCCAGGCATACACTCATTGAGCATGTGCACGCACACACACTGGTTCTCCCAGGCACACACTCATTGGGCGTGCACACACGCACACATTGCTGGCTGTGCACAGGCTATGTGTGCACACACACAGAGGCTCTCCCGGGCACACACTCATTGCCAGGAGCCAGGGGGCGAGAGCTAGCACATGGCAAACCCTCCAGTCACATCATGGGAGCCCCCTGGAATGGTCCTGCGCACACTGTCCAGCAAACATCCTGGCCTGGGTTCCCAACCTGAGCGAGGGACAGATAGAGCAGCCCCAAATAGCCTGGGTGTGGAGCAGGGAGGCCTCAGCCCTACTGCTTCAACTGGTGTCCTGGAAGGCCTGGTACAGCAGTAGAGGCCGCAGAGCCCTGCCAGGAGGGGTGAATCGGTATGGTCTAGTCTGGCTCCCTCTGCTCGCCTCCCATGCTGACTTGTATCAAAGCAGATCTGTTATCATGTTAACTGTTAATGTGTCACCCCATTAGCGCTTTCAGCTGTGCCAGCACCCAGCCTGGCTCGGCACATGCCGGCTACCACAGGCAGAGGCACTGCGTCGTACAAACGTCCTGACTTCTAACAGCGCACGTGCCACACTCACACCAGAGCTCACACACAGAGGTTCTCCCAGGTGCACACTCATTGGGCACACACACTGCCGGCTGCACGCAGGCTACACACACACACACACACACACACAGACTCTCCCAAGCACACACATCGCACACACACACACTGCCGGCTGCACACAGGGTACATGTGCACACACACAGAGGTTCTCCCAGGCAGGCGCACACTCACTGGGCGTGCATGCACAGAAATGCACACACTGCCGGCTGCACGCAGGCTACACACACACACAGGCTCTCCCAGGCACACACTCATCGTACACACACACACAGACTGCTGGTGGCACACCAGCTATGTGTCAACACACACAGAAGTTCTCCCAGGCACACAGCTATTGGGCACGCACACATTGCCAGCTGTGTGCACACACACAGAGGATCTCCCAGGCACACACTTATCACACACACACACACACACACTGCCCGCTGCACACAGGCTATGTGTGCGCACACACACAGAGGTTCTCCCAGGCCCACACTCATTGCACACATTCTGCCGCCCATCCAGTCCATTATGTAAGTGGGGGAATGGTCCCGCTATTGTGGGGAACTTTCCTGGCTTCTGCACTACCCCAGTGAAATGGGCTAGCAGAAGGATCTGAGTCCTCACTCCCACTTCCTTTACCCAGAGGCCTCCCTGCCCTTGAGGACTCCCCTTCCACTCTCCTGTCTGGCAGAGTCCTCGTAACCCCGACAAGGCTGGGCCCAGGATTCCTGGGGGGGCTCAACCCCCAACCCTGCTGTGGTCACCTAGGACAGAGGCTAGGGTGTCCCCACTCCAGGGTCCTCTCTCCGCACTGGACACTTCCCTGATCCACCGATCATTTCATACAATTTAAAGCAAATACAAGTTATTTAATCAACAATTAATTTTAAAAAGAATAAGGAAAAATTGGAAAGGTTAAAGGAAAACACACCACCCCGCTCTGTGGCAGGGAACATTACAAACAGTGTCTCTGGAATGTCAGGGCAGTTCACAGTCTGTTCCTTGTAGTTCCCAGGCCTCCTTCTCAGGCCCTGGCTGTGCTGCAGAGATGCTGCGGGTTGGACACTTGCTCTGGTGGTGGCCACACACCTCTGGGCTTTGGGTAGTGGGACCCTTCTTCCCAGGGTCATCCCCCTGTCAGGTTAAGATCCCCCTCCCAGTCTGGCCTGCAAGGACCCTTGGCTGGGGGTATCTTTCTGCGCTGGGCCCTTTGCCCAGGGTCATCCCTTGGCTGGCCCCAGTTGCTCACTGCATCTGGCTTCAGACTGCTCCAGCTCCAACCCCAGCCCCACCTCCACTGTTCTAGCTCCAGCTCCACTAAAATAAAAAAAAATAAAAAATATATATGGAGATATCCCATCTCCTAGAACTGGAAGGGACCCCAAAAGGTCATTGAGTCCAGACCCCTGCCTTCACTAGCAAGACCAAGTACTGATTTTGCCCCAGATCCCTAAATAGCCCCCTCAAGGATTGAACTCACAATGCTGGGTTTAGCAGGCCAATACTCAAACCACTGAGCTATTCCTCCCCCCCTCTACTGCAACACTGCTGCTGCTCTGCCTCCAGCCCCCTGGGCTGCTTCTCTGACCCCTCTGGCTCTGTGGCTGCAGCTCTGCTCCCAGCACAGGGTTTGCTCTGTGGGCTGCTTCCTTGACTCTGCTCCCAGCTGTGACCTGCTTCCTGGGCTGCTTTTCTGGCTCCTCTGGTTGGCACAGCTCTGTTCCCTAGCTCAGCTTGGACTCCTGCTCTCTCCTACTCTGTCTAACCCAGGCAATTCCAGCTCACAGGGAGGACGGGACCCACCCTGGCCTCCTTACTCCCTGATTAGCCTGCCCGCCCTGTCAATCAGGCTGACCTGGAGCATTGGCCTCTCCCCATTCTTTTAGTACTGGGAGCTAGCCAACCAAAACCCCCCCCCCCCCCCGAATGTTAGTAAGGGGACAACAGTCCCCTTACACATAGAAACACACCCACATAAGTCACATGCTTAATCTTCACCTACTCTTCTCAGGAGATGAAAATCCCAGCTTTCTTAGCTTCTGCCTGCTCTCCTCACATCCAATGTGCAATTTACCAGCTCAGTGTGATACTAGCTAGAGCTACTGAGAAGGACACAGCTCCCCAAGTTTGGTCTGAACTCTCAGACTCTCCTATCCCTTCCCTCCCTCCCTTCCTTTCTTTCTGAACTGCCTGAAGGCACCTGTGAGTGACACATCAGCAGCTGACTGAGGTCAGGAATTCCCTGATGCTTGTAGTTCATTTCTGTCCCGCTGGCTGTCTCAGTTAGAGTTCTGTGGCATGTGTTAGATCTCTGCTGAAAATCTAAGCCTCGGTGTGAGAGGCATATATTTAGGCTAGATCACCAGCGGGTAAAAAATGTTCAAACCAGATTTCATTTCTCATTGTGGCTTATACATCATGAAGCATGAATATAAAATTTCTTTCCTCACTTGCAAACAGTCTTTTCATTTAGTCACTGTGGTCTAGTATCTAAAGCAGGGAGATGGGCCGCTGGGTTCTGTTATGACTCTGTGACCTTGGGCATAGGAACATAGGGATTGCCTGACTGGATTAGATACAAAGTCAATCTATTCCAGGATACAGTCTCTTATAGGGACCAGTGCTGGATTCTTCAGAGGAAGGTGTAGGAACCTTGCAGTAGCAGATGTGGGATAATCTGTCCCACTCAGTAGGTCTTATCCTGCTCTCTAATCATAAGAGATTGGCTTAAGCCCTGAAGCATGAGGTTTAATACCCCTTCCAAAATTTATGTTGTCATTAATTATAGTAACGATGGCTATCAAGAATAGCCAGATAAATACCCAACCCCAGTTTGAATCTTATTAAGCTCTTGGTCTCAACAACTTCCAGTGGCAGTGAGTTCCACAGTCTGATTACACTTTGTATGAAAAAGTATTTCCTTGTATCATGGGAATAGTTTGGTTAGCCTCTGTTGACCTGAGGGAGTGTGGTCTAGTAGATGGAACATGGGCCTGTGACTCAGGAGACCTGAGTTCTATTTCCAGGTCTACCCCAAGCCTGTTGGCTGGTCTTGGGCAAGTCACATCACTGCTCTGTGCCTCAGTTTCCTTTTCTGTAAAGTGGGGATAATGAGACTTATCTCCTTTTTAAAGCACTTTGAGATCTACTGATGAAAACTGCTATGTAATAATCACATGATTAATTGTGCTCCCGCTTAACACTAGATATATGCTTAAATCCATCTCTAGACTTGACTTCTGTGGCTTTGCTGACTTAGGGAAATCAGGTACTGTGCAGTATGGTACAATGACGAACAAATATAGAGTAGTGAACAATTGCTATTGTGCTTCCTGCAAGAGCTGGCTCTTTATTGTCTCAATGCAATACTTCTCAAACCTTTCCTCAGAGCACTGTTACTGAAATCAGGTCATCTGCAGTCGAGAGCAGCCATGATCTCAAAGGCATTTTGGGCTCACATGTCCAAGTACAGTGTCAGTTGCATCTGCCTGCCACACCCATATGCCCTCTCCTTCTCAAGAGCCTGTAGGATGCCGTTAAGGGAGCATTGCAGTTCACCTTCAAACATTGCAATACATAGGGTGTGTTTTCAAAGTAGTGACTGGCAGGAGTTGATTTACTGCTTGACTGGGAACTCAGAACCTGAATGGGCCCTGCATCGCAGCACAGAGCTTTTGTGCCTATAGGTCAGGCTATGACAGAGGGGATATCTCAGAAGAGCAACTGATTCTCCACCGCTTGGTGTAACAACCCTCAACATGGGCCATTGCTTGAACATGGGACCTTTAGTACCCAAGCACAGGCATTTACTACCTAAGCTAATGGAATAACTCTGTTAGCTAGCAGTAGTAGTAAGGCTGTTATCCTCTGTGTGGCCCTGCCACTAGAGTAGGGTGCAACATTTCCTTTACAAACATGCTTGTGATGGGGCGCCTGCCCCACACTGGGCTCTAAGGGGTTAATAGAGCCCTTGAGAGGCTGCACAGGAGGCAGCAAATCAGAGAGTGGCTGTGAGGAGCAGTCTATCAGGACCGGGCAGGCCCATATAAGATGGGCTGCAGAGCAGCTTCAGTCATTCCCTGGAGCTTGAGGAAGGAGGAAGACTGGCTGCCTTGCAGGCTGAAGGCAGCAAGCACCCCAAACAGAGCAGTGCTGCAGGCAGAGACCCGGAGAGCTAACAGCAGCTCCTGGCGAGCTGCAGGGATCTGCAGGCTAGGGCAAAGAGGGTTGTGGGCGACATGGGGAAGTGGCCCAGGGAAAGGTACTCAGAGGTTGGAGGGGACGCAGCACACGGCTGCCATCTACAGGATCTCTGGGCCAGGACCTGGAGCAGGGAGCAGGCCCAGGTTCCCTGCCCCCCTGCCTTGCCATTGAGGAAGTGGCCAGACAATTGGCTGCAGAAGCCACTGAGGGAAGTGGCTGGACAGCGGACTGCGATACTGTCCCCTGGAAGGGGGAGCACAGAGTGCAGCACAGCCGGAGGGCTGTGTCACGAAGAGGACACTGGGGTCCTGGGAGAGACATGGAGCAGAAGTGACAATGGTGAGACGCCACCAGAAGAGGGCACATTGGCTAGCAGAGCTGATCCCTGTGACATCCAGCAGGGGATGCCACAATGGTGAATCGCACCCCGTCACAATGCTATACTTGTATGATAGATATAGTACTATCTGTCATCACCTTACACACACCTCCCACCGTATCATCACCATACGTACACCTTTCTCCCTCCCTATCTATCTGGATAGCTATGAGGGGCAGACACAACACACACTTCACAAGTATGTTGCACCTGTATCTCATGCACTCATTTAGAGCTGTGCAGAGTGAGTTTAAAATGTTGCTAGAATCTTCCCTCACTTGCACAAGCAATGGCCTTTTGCACCCATTTTGCCCACAGGTGTAAATGATCACCCAGACTGGCCCAGAGGAGCAGGCCCTTTAATGCCAGCTCTCCAAGCTGTGTGCACAACTGGCTGTTTTCCCCTTGTTTCATTCCAATGTGCACTAGAGTCAGCTGCCTACACAGCATTCACAGGATGCAAACTAATGTAAGTTGTGTTCACAGCTGCTCACACTTAATTTGCCATTAAAGATCATTAATATTCCTTCTGAAAGTGGGGCATCAAACCCACGGCCTGCTACTGAAAGTGATCCATGTCTCTGCACTTTAACACAGCCGCTTATTAAAAGTTGCTTTTATTCCAACAAGGTTGTCTTACACTAAAATTTTTAAAAGCATAAGACACTAATTTTGCATGTGATGGGGAGATATTGCCACTCTAGAGCCTAAACACATACACGTGCATATGAACCCTTCTAGTCACACTTCAGCTCTTGCTATCAATTTCAACTGCCTCTGAGTTCAAGGGAGTTCAGTTCTGGTTCCAATCCATCTTATTGAGATGGGCCCTCACAGTGACATCTGGAACTCGGAAGCATGAGCTAAATCAATGATGATGTTCTGTCTTCCATCCACTGAGCCAGAACCACAGGTACACCCTGGATACACCTTATCTGGAGCCTGGAAGCTCACATTACTGCAGCAGAGACTTTCACTGGGACCCTTGTGGAGATCGGGCAGCCACTGCTACACCTGCTGAGCTAAGATGAAATCTTCCGCCAGCCCTACCAATTTGAGATGAGCTTGTCCCTGGTGGGCATTGCCCGTGGTGTGGTGACAACAGGACAGCTCCACTGGCAGAACAGGTGGACGGAACACAGACAACATTGTTTTCTGTAGGTCCTACCAGATACCCTTTCACTCTGGGTTGGAGCCCTGTCAGCTCTCCCAGTTTGGAAGCAGGCTTGCCTCATTTGAAACATTGTCCTCTGTGCCATCACCACTCCAGAGGCAGCGCCCCCATCCTCACCTACCTTACCTCCCCCTGTCCCCAGGAACAGAGCCAGCACTCACCAACACCGGAGAGATCGAAAAGCCTTGGAGCATTGAAAGAGATGTCAGTCCCAATCCAGCTGAGCATCTGTCCCCATCCATTCTCCAAGAGAGCTATAAACATGATGGACGGAATGCATCACGGAGAAAATAGAGGGATAAATCATGGAGACAAACAGTGTTTTTGTATTCATTTAGAGTTTCTACCTTGTACAAGGCAATTACTTTTTTTGGGGGGGAGGACCAGAAATAAAATTGCAATCACTGATACTCCTCATCCTTGGCATTATCAGTGTTTAGCATTTATGCTGCAGTATGGCCACACACACAAAGCACCATGTGGTCCGTTGCCGAAGTATTGTGGAAGGTGCAAAAATCCATCTCCTCTCATCTTGCACAGCCTATGCAAGAGCCATGATCACCATAACTGCTCCCTGGGCATTCCCTGAAAGGGGGTGGACAGCAGGCAAAGCCATGGCCCTGCCCCCTTCCACAACAGCCTGTGGATTGGCCCAGTGCTGCAGAGAGTGGAGTACACTGCAGCATCCCAGGTGGTAGTATGCACACACCATCTGCCCTCCCTGGAGATTGGGGGGCAGCGGTAAGGGGGGGACTATAGCTCCTGATATACAATCATCCTTCTCAGACCTCCCCGTGGGCTGTGAGTGAATGCCACAATCCAGATTTTTAGTATGCTTATTATGTACGGGTGGGTGGGTGTAGCTGCATGCACAGATGTGTAATATCTATACACATGTGTATGGCTAGATCAGTAGAGATGAGAGATGGTTGGAAAATGGATTATTTTCCTCACTGAATATTTAAATTTTTCAGTAAAAATTCCCAAATGGAAATATTTCAGAGCAAAACTGAAGTCATTTGAGGCTGAAATGTTGCCACAGTTCCTCATGGGAGTTGTAGTTCATGTAACTCATCCTTGCTTTCTTCTCTGTTGACTGGGCTTCCTGCTCAGATTACATGTCCCATGATTCAGCACCATCTTCTATCTTGGTGAAGGAAGGCAGTGCATCATGGCAATCCCTGGCCACGGTGCCTTATGGGATCTGCCATTCGAGTCTTTCATGCTCCTGTTCTCCTGTATGGGCTGAGTTCCCTGTCTGGAGAACAGGAGAAGCATTAGAGACCCGAGTGGCAGCTCACAGGAGGCACCATAGAGCATTTCTGAGTAGAAATCTTTTGGTTTTGGGGTGGTCAGTTATTCGACAAAAAAAAAACAAAATTTTCTGAGGAAAGCAGACGCTTTCAACAAAATGTTTAGTTAAAAACTCAATTTCTCATCAAGAAAGTTGATGAAAAATGTTCAATGAGCCCTAATAGAGATGTATGTGTTACATCTAGATATCAATCATCATAAAGAACAGGACATCAATCCCACTGAATCCTTAATTCTCTCTCTCCTTCCTTGCCAGGAGTGTGGTAATGAAGATGGGTCGGTCTTGCCCTTCTCACCCTACATCCTTCATCTCCGGACATGTCCCAGTTATAGATACTGAACATAAAACCTTGGCAGCATTGTTATTGGAAAACAGGTGAACAACTTTCTATTATTTCTGGGGCCCATCTGTCAAAGACAGAACAATACGTGTTTGCAAACCAAAGACTGAAATGTAAGATCAGGATTTATTTAGAAAATAAAACCCCTAATTCATTCTGTTTTTATCTCCCCTCCTATGGTCTGTTTATCTAATGTGTTGATATCTATTCATCTATCTGTTTTCTGTTGATATGTCTGTCTGTTCTTTTTTGTATTAGCACGATACATAGAGTAAAGAGCTAATACAGACAGGAACAGAGAGACATATCAACAGAAGACAGATAGATGAATAGATATCAACACATTAGATAAACAGACCATAGAAAGGGAGGAAAAAACAGAATGAATTAGGGGTTTTATTTCCTTAATAAATCCTGATCTTACATTTCAGTCTTTGGTTTGCAAAGATGTGATTTATTTATTTTCTTTCTTTCTTTCTTTCTTTCTTTCTTTCTTTCTTTCTTTCTTTCTTTCTTTCTTTCTTTCTTTCTTCTTGCCCTCTGTCCCCTGAATATACCCTTATACACAGTGCATCATTAGCCAATGGAACTCACTGTCACAGGATGAGATGGGGGGAAAGAGTATATGGACTTTAAAAGTGTTTAAATATATTACTTACACACAAAGTCAAGCACTCAAAAGTTAGGAAGTGCCAGTATTAAGGTTGCTTGCATAACCTTAATTTGGCCCCATTGTATGTATTATGATATGGTCTTTAATTACACAATCACATGGGGGGGGGGGTTTCCCATGGAACTCCTGCCTCATTCAGTGCACAGTGCAACATGTATATTGCTATGACAGAAATCATGAGGTGGCGTTGTTACATGTAGTCTTAACCAGCTCTTAGAGTGCGAGCAGCATGTAGTCTTTGGAGAAATGTTGCATTTCTGTTAGTTTTATGCTATTGTTTCTCTGGGGGAGCTATGGCAAGCAGCAATCCAGTTTTCTCTCTGCTTAAATCTCTCTAAATAGAGCCAATTTTTGACACAGAGTTGCTTCTTGAGAACTGGGAACTGGTGTTTGGTGTCAGAAAAAGGTTTGCTGTTTGTGACCCCCTCAGTTCCAGGTCTGGTGAATGTAGTGTAAACAAAATGAGTGGGGCTAAAAAAATACCAAGTTTCCATGTCACTTATTTCTCCTCCCACTAAAGCTGGCCTGCAAGACTGTGACGTTTGTGATGTTAGAAAACAGTAAACAAAAACTAAAAACCGATGAAAAATTACAAACATTTTTGCTGTAAAATGTTGAAAAAATTAAAATGTTTTTGCAAAACTTCCTGTTTTTGACAAATTGTCCCATGCAAATCTGTTTGGGTTCCAGTGTTGCCCCTCTCAGCCTCAGCAAGTGAGTTCTGCTACTGCTAAGCTGTGTGCCAGCTCCCTGACACACCAGCCTGTCTGCCTTGCCAGCAAACTCTTCAGGATTCTGCCAGTCCAAACCTTGCCTTGCAGTGAACCCCAACTCCTGAGTTCCCCAGAGACATCTCCATGCAGAGTCCAGCCCTCTCCTGGAACACTCCCAGAAGTTATTCAGTTTGTTGCGCCTCTAAAGAGCCAATACACTGCAGTCTGTTAGCGTAAGTGGGGTTAACACATCCTTCCCTTCTATCAGTGCACTGAATTGGTTTATAATAAAAATAAAACCTAGGATTCAGTGATACCAAGTGGAAGAAATAAAATAGAAAGGGTTACAAGCAAATAAAAGTATAAATGTGCTTCTAAGACTATAACCTGATTTAACAAATTAGAAGTTGTTGTTTCAATGGTCATCTGAGTTAGCCACTTCTTTACACAACTCCCCTGGGAAGCTGGTCGGGGAGGCAAACAAACCTCATTAAAAGTACTTGCCAGATGCAGGCGATTAGCATGGATTTCTCATTAAAAACAGGGAGCCTTCTTTTCCCATTCCTTTTTCCCTTTTGATGGTCTGCAGGATGCTGGCCAATATATTCACCAAGTAATTAGGTTACAAGAAAACCACAGTGAGGTAGTGAGAGGACAAACCCCATTGGGAAACAGTTCCTTCCCACTTGCCTTTACTCACCGGGTTCTATCTATTTTCTATTGCTTTATGATTGGGTTTAAAGGGTTGATGCTTTGATGGCAGGTCTGGAAGATTCCTGATGAGGAAAGAGAAGGTAGAAACCTGGGGTTATATGAGGACAAGCTCTGTAATGGATCCAGCAATTGCACAAGCCCTGAGCATAGGAGATCCCCATGGAAGCAGGGTAAGATGCAGTCTATTTACAGGAATGAGGCTGGCTGTAACCATCACAGGGGATTCCATAGTTACAGGGAGTGCAGTCACCATGAGTACAAGGGGGTAGGAGAGGATGAGTTTGGGGTAGAAATAGGTCATGGCACCATGGTTTCACCTAGCTCTGAACTTCCCTGATCTCTGAATGTTTGACTCTAGGCATTTGACGGGGGGGTCCCCAGGTAGAGCTGGAGGTGTGTGGGTCTAGGCTCATCTCTAGTTCAGGAGTGGCCTTTTGACAGCTGGCAGGATGCAGTGAGTCTTGGGAAAGAGCCGAGTTATTTCTCTTTCCTCACATGTATAGGAACAAGCTGGGCACTAGTGAGAACCTGCAGGGGTGAGCATCCCCTCAGTCACATAAGAAGCTGCACACACAGACCTTTCATCAGCTGTGTGGGAACCCTCCCAAGGGACTTCTTCTCTGGGTGGAAACCCACCCCATGGGCAACCTCTGCTTGGCCTTGGGGAAATTGTCCCACAGTGGGAGTGAGAAAGACACCTGTCCCCTTCCTATGCTTGCTAGGAGAGCGACTGCAACAACGTCTCTGAAAATCATCTTCCTCCATGGCGCTTGGTGACTTGGTAATCACAGTTCCCTTTACAGCTATTGACATTCCTGAACTGGCAGAACAACAGCCTGTGAGTAGATGCCACCTCCTTCCCCAGAGCGTAGGCTGTGAAGTTCCTCTCCCGTTGCATTTTAATGAGCATTTTTGTCCCTGGAAGTTCCCAGCGCCGGATGGGGCCATCTGGCATTGTTTCATCTGCTGTGGAGTAGGTGAAGAGGGCAGGGCCAAGTGACCCACCAGTCACAACTCCTTTTCAAACCCACCTCCATTACTGAGGTACTGGTTACACAGCATAAGCACCATCCAGGGGATTATTAGCCTGGTGTTTCACTGTTGTGTTGCAATTAGAATTCAGGTCAGAACGTGGGAGGGTCTGCCAGCATTCTAAAGATAGCTTCAGCAGCAATAAATAGCTGCATGCAATGCAGGGTTGTACAAATGTTACAGCCTTGTCTGGAAGCAGGGACTCTCCCTTCGAAATGCTCAACTTGGCATCTTTCCTGATTGAGCATCTGGCTGGGAAAAATAATAATGAGTTTCTCAATTTGACTCTGCTCTCAATCCCAAGGGCTAGGCATCTGTGGCGCCAAAAAGGGGAACTACTCACAGTAAATTGTGCAGATCTTCATAAAACTCAGGTCCTTCTTTCTTGTGTACTTTGGTCAGCATTGAAACAATCAACAATGGTGATATTTAAATAGCTGTCCTTAGGTTTTCAGAGTTAACACGCAGATGAAATTAAAGGAGCAATTCACACTTCTCAGTTGTGGGCGGGCATCCGTGCATCAGTTACATTCGCTTCAAGTATGCACATTTTTCTTCACCGCCATAATAGCTAAAGATATAGGGGCGGTTCCTCCACTGCTGTGATTCAGCATAGCTCCACTGGCTCTGAACTAGCCCAGCCTGTCCCCTGCTCCTCATGCCATGGAGACTGCCACAACAAGGCAATCTATGCTGCAACAACTTGGCACTTCCTTGCATCCTGCCTCCATGCTTCTCACAACACTTCCTGCATCATCAGAAGATATCTCTCCACCCTTCCCCAGCCTCTACTGTTATCAATACAGCAATGATCAGTGAAGAAAACACCTCCACTAATAGATGGTACTGTGTCTTAATCTTAGTGTTCCGTTGTTGTGTGTCGTATGTTGTTGTGATCTGGGGGGAAAGGGTGAGTTGGAAGTCACATGCTACCTGTGTGTTCTGGACTTGTGCCTTGAAGTTTCCAATAGTTCTCTGATTCTATATATATTACATTATTATTTGCAGCTGAGCCCCTGTCATGGCCCAGAACCCCCTGGTGCTAGGTGCTGTACAACCAAAAAACAGTCAGATTCATCACCATGAATAACCAGCATTGCAAATTTAGCTTCTTGTTCTGCCCATGGCTTGTTCATATAACTGAGGTGGTTCTCACAAATTGCTTCAATACTCATCATTACCCAGTGAACAGTTGGTGGGAGTAAATTTCAAACAGCATGGATCTTTGTAAACTGTGCCCTTTGACAATTGACTCATGGTGGTGATGACTGATCCCATGGCATTGTTTCTGCTTTCTAATTGGGAAACTAGATGTTTGAATTATTTAGACATATAGAAAGGCTAAAAAAAAGGAGCACCTCTCCAGTGCATTGCCAGCTCCAAGCATTCAAAAATCATGAATTGGTTACGTCCCCCCCGCCCCGCCTCCACAAAAAAATCATGAGATTGGCTTTAAAATCATGAGATTTTTTTTTCAAATGTTGGGTTCTTTCTATTTGTCTTCTGATTTTAAGTCCTTAGAAATCAGTTCTCAAGCTTTTTTCTGCAACTATGAACAACTAGAAACTTCAGATTTTTTAAATGAAAATTCAGATGCAGACATATTCACATGACTCCAGAAGCTTGGACTTTAACACAAACACCAGATGTCGTGAGACTTGTAACAAAATAGTGAGAGCTGGTGCTATTATTTCCATATGCTCTAGATGCCCTTGACATTGCTTAAAAATACAAATAAGCTAATGCCCAAAGATAATGAAAATGCAGCAGCAGAATTCACTGTACACCACCTGCAATGAAATGGGCATTCCGAACTCTTCCTCCCTGCCACGAATTCCTGTCCCACAATCCCTTATATTCACATGCATGGGTGAAGAGATGAGCTTCGCATTGCACCCTGAAGATTATCAGAATGGTACTATTTCAGACCAAGTGGAAAGGAATTCCAAAGCTCTGAGGCTCTTGCAGGGAACATAGAATCATAGAATATCAGGGTTGGAAGGGACCTCAGGAGGTCATCTAGTCCAACGCCCTGCTCAAAGCAGGACCAATTCCCAACTAAATCATCCCAGCCAGGCCTTTGTGAAGCCGGGCCTTAAAAACCTCCAAGGAAGGAGATTCCACCACCTCCCTAGGTAAAGCATTCCAGTGCTTCACCACCCTCCTAGTGAAATAGTGTTTCCTAATATCCAACCTAGACCTCGCCCACTGCAACTTGAGACCATTGCTCCTTGTTCTGTCATCTGCCACCACTGAGAACAGCCGAGCTCCATCCTCTTTGGAACCCCCCCTCAGGTAGTTGAAAGCAGCTATCAAATCCCCCCTCATTCTTCTCTTCTGGAGACTAAACAATCC
>NW_020664418.1:5833353-5841709 GCF_002925995.2 Terrapene triunguis | reverse complement strand
AAAAGTCTTCGAGCGCATCCGACAGGCAGGACTAACTGTTAAGGCTAAAAAGTGTCAAATAGGCCAAAACAGAGTGACGTACCTGGGGCACCAGGTGGGTCAAGGAACTATAAATCCCCTACAGGCCAAAGTGGATGCTATCCAAAAGTGGCCGGTTCCAAAGTCAAAGAAACAGGTCCAATCCTTCTTAGGCTTGGCCGTATATTATAGGCGATTTGTACCACACTACAGCCAAATCGCCGCCCCGCTGACAGACCTAACCAGAAAGAAACAGCCAAATGCAGTTCAGTGGACTGATGAGTGTCAAAAGGCCTTTAACCAGCTTAAGGCAACACTCATGTCTGACCCTGTGCTAAGGGCCCCAGACTTTAACAAACCGTTCCTAGTAACCACAGATGCGTCCGAGCGAGGCGTGGAAGCAGTTTTAATGCAGGAAGGACCGGATCAAGAATTCCATCCTGTCGTGTTTCTCAGCAAGAAACTGTCTGAGAGGGAAAGCCACTGGTCAATCAGCGAAAAGGAATGGTACGCCATTGTGTACGCGCTGGAAAAGCTACGCCCATATGTTTGGGGACGGCGTTTCCAACTACATACAGACCATGCTGCGCTACAGTGGCTTCATACCGCCAAGGGAAATAACAAAAAACTTCTTCGGTGGAGTTTAGCTCTCCAAGATTTTGATTTTGAAATACAACACATTTCAGGAGCTTCTAACAAAGTGGCTGATGCACTCTCCCGGGAAAGTTTCCCAGAGTTAACTGGTTAACAATTGTTCTTGGAATGAAAAATATTGTTAGTTTTTATATAATCAGTAAAAAGAACAGGAGTACTTGTGGCACCTTAGAGACTAACAAATTTATTAGAGCATAAGCTTTCGTGGGCTACAACCCACTTCTTCGGATGCATCCCACGTTGTAGCCCACGAAAGCTTATGCTCCAATAAATTTGTTAGTCTCTAAGGTGCCACAAGTACTCCTGTTCTTTTTGCGGATACAGACTAACACGGCTGCTACTCTGAAACCTATATAATCAGTAGTATGTCTAAAGGTACATGTGTCTTATTAACTCTGTTTTCTCCTAGAACTCCAGGAAGAAATCACAGCCAGTGTGGAACCGAACGTCCAACACTATCTGTGATTTGGGGGGCGTGTCAGGTCCAGGGGCAAATTTGAATTGTGAGACAGAAAAAAATCATGCACGCATTTCTCTAACCAGCTTCTACCAAATCCAACTCTGATTCCACATTTTCTTTGAATTCTTACTTTTCTCCTCAAGTACGTTTATTCTTACTTGTCATTTGTACTGCAAGAAAGAGCACTGCAAACACCAGTGTGCTAGGCCTTGGCCACAAATAATAATGCCTTAAAGAGTTTGTAATCTAGATACAGGACTATGGAACACAGGTGGGTACAACAAAGAGATAGTATGTATCGTTTTCCAATGAGCAGCCATTTCCTTCCAAAACTTCCAAGAAAATCAGGAAAGGATTTACAATATTTTTTGAAAAACAGAATCCTTCCCCCCCCCCCCTCCAAGAAAGCTCTGTTGCCTGGAGGGAAACAATAAGATTTCACCCTCAGTTGATGGACTGACAAAAGAACATGTGAAAAATGTCAGGTCTCCTGTATGAATATGTTGCTGTCTGGAATAACCTCCTCAGACACCAATCTGCATTTGCTAAGGGTTGTAACATGCAATCTCATTCCAGCATTCTTCATTATAGCATGCACCACACAGTGCCAATCTTGAAATCCATTCAGGCAACCCTCCAGCTGGCTTCAGTTCCTAAGTAAAATCTTCAGGCTCTGGTCCCTAACGCAGGTTGCTCAGTCGAAACCAGCAGACACGAGTGAGCAGACACAATTTTGTTTCATTTTACATGGACAAAGCTTCTTACAAGAAGGGATTTGAGACAGAAAAAGCAGGCAGTGTGGGTGCCTGTCACCATGGCAAATGAATTGTTTCTCACTGCTTGGGGCCATGGCTCTGGCTTGTGAAGGCTAAAGGATGAACGTAAGCTTACAGTTGATGTGTGTGTTGATCCACCTCCCATTCAAATCAATGCGAGTCTTAAGGAAGAAAACCAGAAAACCTCACCCAATGAGTCCTGCATCCAGCCCAGAACTTCTGTTTGAACTATTGCATCTTCAGAAAGAGACCCACTTTTGACTTAAAGACTACAAGTGATGGAGAATCCACCACATCCCTAAATAATAATACCTACCTCTCCCAGAGCACTTTTCAGTAGTACATCTCAAAGCATTCCATCATTACTCTCATTTTACAGGTGGAGAAACTGAGGCACAGAAGGGTGACATGATTTGCCCAAGGTCACCTTGCATGCCCACGGCAGAATCAGGAATGGAACCTGTGGGGTCCTGAGTCCTAGGCCAATACTCTATCCCCTAAGATACACTGTCCTCACTGTTTCAGTTCTAGTCTGACTGTCTAGCTTCCTTTTCCAATCATTGGATCTCATTATGCTAGAGTAAAGAGCAGCCTACTATTACAAATCCCATCTCCTATAGACCCTGATCAAGCCATGTTAGCCATTGCTTAACTTTATGTCCTTATGTCCTGAGGGCGCAGAAGGGACCTCTGGTGAGTGTACCTTTGTAAATATTACACATGGTTTAAAAGCAAGCGTGTTTAATGATTAATGATTAATTTGCCCTGGCAATTGCGGCCAGTACAGCTACTGGAAAAGTCTGTTAACGTGTATGGGGATGAAGCGGAAATCCTCCAGGGACATCTCCAGAAAGCTCTCCTTGATGTACTCCCAAAGCCTTTGCAAAAGGTTTCTGGAGAGGGCTGCCTTATCCCGTCCGCCATGGTAGGACACTTTACCACGCCAGGCCAGTAGCACGTAGTCTGGAATCATTGCATAACAAAGCATGGCAGCGTATGGTCCCGATGTTTGCTGGCATGCAGACAACATCCATTCCTTACCTCTCTTTGTTATCCTCAGGAGAGTGATATCATTCACGGTCACCTGGTTGAAATGGGGTGATTTTATTAAGGGGACAGTCAGAGGTGCCCGTTCCTGGTCGGCTGAACAGAAATATTCCCCGATGTTAGCGACGCGGTGGGGGGGAGGGGTGAAATGATCATCCCAGAGAATTGGGTCGGGGGGGGAGGGGAGTTAGTTGGGTTTGTGCTGCATGTTAACCCGGAAACTGCAGCCCCTCCTTTTACATTGCAAACCCATTTTAAATGGCCAACCCAATGGGTGCTTGGTATGAGAAATGAGGATGCTGCTGTTTGAAACCATTCCCACATGTTATGAAGGTTAAAAAAGCCAAAAGACTGTGGCTTACCATGACTGCCTGCAAGCCGAATTTTTTTCGGCTTGCAGGCAGCCATGGTAAGCCACAGTCTTTTGGCTTTTTTTTTCTGTTGCCTGGCACTGCGTGAGTGATCTCTCCCACCAAACCGGCAGGCCCTCAATATAAGAGGAAAAATGCGACCTTGTAACGAAAGCACATGTGCTGTGTAATGTGAACAGCAAAATTTAACATGAAAAAGTGTACCCATTGTTCTCTAAAATGTGTCTTTTTTAACCACCTCTCCCTTCTCCTCCACCAGCTGCAAATGTTTCTCCTTCGCAGAGGCTAGTGAAGATTAGAAGGAGAAAACGGCGGACTCGGGATGATATGTTCTCAGAGCTCCAGATGTCCTCCCACGCTGACAGAGCACAGCAGAATGCGTGGAGGCAGTCAATGTCAAAGTGCAGAAAAGCACAATATGAACGAGAGGAGAGGTGGCGGGCTGAATTGCGGGCTGAAGAGAGCAAGTAGCGGGCTGAAGAGGATAGGTGGCGTCAGATTGCTGACAGAAGGCAAGAGTCGATGCTCCGGCTGCTGGAGCATCAAACTGATATGCTCCAGCGTATGGTTGAGCTGCAGGAAAGGCAGCAGGAGCAGAGACCGCCGCTACAGCCCCTGTGTAACCAACAGCCCTCCTCCCCAAGTTCTATAGCCTCCTCACCCAGACGCCCAAGAACGCGGTGGGGGGGCCTCCGGCCACCACTCCACCCCAGATGATTGCCCAAGCATCAGAAGGCTGTCCTTCAATAAGAGTTAAAGTTTTAAACTGCAGTGTGTCCTTGTCCTTCACTCCTCTCCCACCCCTCCTGGGCTATCTTGGCAGTTATCCCCCTAGTTGTGTGATGAATTAATAAAGAATGCATGAATGTGAAGTAACAATGACTTTATTGCCTCTGCAAGTGGTGCTCGAAGGGGGGAGGGGAGGGTGGTTAGCTTCCAGGGAAGTAGAGTGAACCGGGAGGGGGGGGGCAGGATTCATCAAGCAGAAACAAACAGAAGTTTCACACCGTAGCCTGGCCAGTCACAAAACTGGTTTTCAAAGCTTCTCTGATGCGCACCACGCCCTACTGTACCCTTCTAACTGCCCTGGTCTCTGGCTGCGCATAATCAGCGGCCAGGCGATTTGCCTCAACCTCCCACCCCGCCATAAATGTCTCCCCCTTACTCTCATAGATATTGTGGCTCGCACAGCAAGCAGCAATAACAATTGGAATATTGGTTTCGCTGAGGTCTATCTGAGTCAGTAAACAGCACCAGCGCGCTTTTAAATGTCCAAATACACATTCTACCACCATTCAGCACTTGCTCAGCCTATAATTGAATAGGTCCTGACTACTGTCCAGGCTGCCTGTGTACGGCTTAATGACCCATGGCATTAAGGGGTAGGCTGGGTCCCCAAGGATAACTATAGGCATTTCTCAGAGTGGTAGCCATGTTAGTCTGGATCTGTAAAAAGCAACAGAGAGTCCTGTGGCACCTTTAAGACTAACAGATGTATTGGAGCATAAGCTTTCGTGGGTGAATGCCCACTTCGGCGGATGCATGTCATATAGGCATTTCAACATCCCCAACAGTTATTTTCTGGTCCGGGAAGAAAGTCCCTTCCTCCAGCTTTTGAAACAGACCAGAGTTCCTGAAGATGCGAGCATCATGTACCTTTCCCGGCCATCCCACGTTGATGTTAGTGAAACATCCCTTGTGATCCACCAGGGCTTGCAGCAGCATTGAAAAGTACCCTTTTCGGTTTATGTACTCGGTGGCTTGGTGCTCCAGTGACAAGATAGGGATATGGATTCCGTCTATCGCCCCACCACAGTTAGGGAATCCCATTGCAGCAAAGCCATCCACTATGACCTGCACGTTTCCCAGAGTCACTACTCTTGATATCAGCAGGTCTTTGATTGCGTGGGCTACTTGGATCACAGCAGCCCCCACAGTAGATTTGCCCACTCCAAATTGATTCCCAACTGACCGGTAGCTGTCTGGCGTTGCAAGCTTCCACAGGGCTATCGCCACTCGCTTCTCAACTGTGAGGGCTGCTCTCATCCTGGTATTCTGGCGCTTCAGGGCAGGGGAAAGCAAGTCACAAAGTTCCATGAAAGTGCCCTTACACATGCGAAAGTTTCACAACCACTGGGAATCGTCCCACACCTGCAACACGATGCGGTCCCACCAGTCTGTGCTTGTTTCCCGGGCCCAGAATCGGCATTCCACGGCATGAACCTGCCCCAGTAACACCATGATTTGCACATTGCTGGGGCCCGTACTTTGTGAGAGGTCTATGTCCATGTCAATTTCTTCATCACTCTCATCGCCGCGCTGCAATCGCCTCCTCGCCTGGTTTTGCTTTGGCATGTTCTGGCTCTGCATATACTCCAGGACAATGCACGTGGTGTTCATAGTGCTCATAATTGCCGTGGTGATCTGAGCGGGCTCCATGATCCCAGTGCTATGGCGTTTGGGCTGAAAAAAGGTGCGAAACTATTGTCTGACGGAGGGAGGAAGGGAGGGGTGAGTGACGACATGGCTTACGGGGAATTAAAATCAACAAAGGTGGCTGTGCATCAGCGAGAAACACAAACAACTGTCACACAGAATGCCCCCCCCAAAGATTGAACTCAAAACCCTGGGTTTAGCAGGCCGTTGATTTCACGGAGGGAGGGGGAAGCAAATGAATACAGAACAAATCTGGTCCATCTATCTTTTACATCTTAAGCTGGCAGCAGACGGTGCAGCATGACTGATAGCCATCGGCATCTTCAGGGTGCTTGGCAGAAGATGCTGCATTACAATTGCTAGCCATCATCGTCAAGACGGTGCAATAGGACTGCCAGCAGGACTGAGTCTCCGGGAGACAAAACATGTCAGCCCAGGCGCCTCTGACCGAACTCACTGAGGAGTACGATGATGAATACCAGTCGTAATACAGCATCTGCTGCCAAAAGGCAAGGAGCTGCTGCTGTATAGCAATGCAGTCCTACGTCTGCCAGCACCCAGATAGCTGATGACGGCTACCAGTCATACTGCACCATCTACTGCCAAAAGGCAATTAGCTGCTGCTGTGTAGCAATGCAGTACCACGTCTGCCGGCACCCAGATGACATATGGTGACGGTGAGCTGAGTTGAGCGGGCTCCATGCTTGCCGTGGTATGTTGTCTGCACAGGTAACCCAGGAAAAAAGGCGCGAAACGATTGTCTGCCATTGCTCTCACGGGGGGGGGGCTGACGATATGTACCCAGAATCCCCCGCGACACTGTTTTTGCCTCATCAGGCATTGGGATCTCAACCCAGAATTCCAGTGGGCAGCGGAGACTGCAGGAACTGTGGGATAGCTACCCACAGTGCAACACTCCGGAAGTCGACGCTAGCCTTGGTACTGTGGACGCGGTCCGCCGACTTAATGCACTTAGAGCATTTTATGTGGGGACACACACAATCGACTGTATAAAAATGATTTCTATAAAACCGGCTTCTATAAATTCGACCTAATTTCGTAGTGTAGACATACCCTTGGTAAGGGAGCTGAAAGGATCAGATAATGCAGATCCTTTCAATAAAGAATGTATCATGTATCATCCCGCATGTTTGCAGTCATATAGAGCAGTGGTCTCCAAACTTTTTTGATTGCGCACCCCTATCAGTAAAATTTTTTTGAGCATGCACCCCCAATATATGTATATTTATTTATGTATAAATTATATACATGTACTACTATACTAATATATTATGTACATTATAAAACATAAAAAAAATAAAAATTAAAAAAGGATGAGATAAAGATGAAATAAACAATAT
The DNA here is from genome assembly GCF_002925995.2 of Terrapene triunguis. Lineage (NCBI taxonomy): Eukaryota > Metazoa > Chordata > Testudines > Emydidae > Terrapene > Terrapene triunguis. The sequence goes on along the minus strand of NW_020664418.1, from coordinate 5,834,586 downwards.
TTTTAAAATATTTTTTATTGTATTTTATTTATTAACGGTACAAAAAACCTTCTTACTCTCACTAAAAAAAATATTATTAATAATAATATTTTTAGTGAGAGCAATGTGATTGAATATGCTTCATTATTTCTGAAAATCTTGGTTTAACACTTTGTGATAGAGCGATTCGAAGATCTGGATTAGGGTTAGGGTGCGGGAGGGGGCTCAGAGTGGGGGTGCGGGGTGTGGAAGGGAGTTAGGGTGCGGGAGGGCGCTCAGGGTGGGGGTGCTCTAGCCCTAGAACCATGGTACACTGTGGGAAAACTTTACCACTCACCCTGCACAGTACCAGGAAGCAGCTTGCTTTGCAAAAGGCTTGATGGGTTTGCCCTCCTTTGCAAACCCACGAGGCTCTGTGATTGTTGGGAAAGAGAGGACTAAGGAAGTTGTCCCATAGAATTGTGGGATACTTTGGGCTGACTCCCCGGAACCTAGGCCAAGTGAGGCTGCAGCTACACTGCAAAGCAAATGGTCCTGAAGCCTGCTCGAGCAGCGAGCTCGGGCCCTCCATCCCTGCAGGGTCCTGGGGCCTTGCTTTCAAGCCCTGGGTTAGTGCAATTGCAGCGTAGACACAAGGTGGGGAGGGGATAGGCTTGAGGCAGGGCTCAAGAATGGGTTTACGCTGCAAGGTGGACATCCCCTCAGTTCCCCAGCTGGGAGTTAATACATCCAATGTCTTAAGCACAGAACCTTCCTCTCAGATTATCATGGGGAATATCAGCTGCACAGGAAACGAGGAACTACAACCTGAATGAATTATCATTCTCAGACCACAATCCATAAATATCTCCTACCAAGGCATAATCTTACCTCTCTCCCTATACATACATAGTTCACTCTCTTCTTTTCTAACCTTTCTCCATCTTTCTTTCCCTTCCTCTGCTCATGTTTCTTCTCTCCCTTGCTTTCTACTCTTCTGCATTAGAGATTTTGGCACCCATGTGGCTACACTGGTACAATGGCCCAGTTTAGATGGACTTTACTGGTGTGATATGCCCTGCTCAGGGCCGGCTCTGGCTTTTTTGCCGCCCAAAGCAAAAAACGCCCGGCCGGCCGGAGCAGCGGGGGGGAGGAGGAAAACAAACCTGCCCCCGGCCGGAGCGGCAAAGGGGGGGGGGGGAGAACAAACCGGCCGGCCGGAGCAGCGGGGGGGGGGGGGGGTAGAAACAAACCTGCCCCTGGCCGGAGCGGCAG
>NW_020664418.1:5825979-5833253 GCF_002925995.2 Terrapene triunguis | reverse complement strand
GGCGGTGGGACGACAAACTGGCCCGCCTGCCAGAGCGGCGAAGGAAAGAAAAAATAGAAACAAACAAAAAATACCTGCGGGGCGGTGGGAGCGTGGGTGCAGGGGGACTCCCGGCCCTGCAGACTCCGGGCAGCGGAGTGTGCACCCCGGCTAGTGCGGGGGGGGAAGAGAGAAGGGGGGCAGCCAGGGCTTCCTTAAGCGGGGTGCTTGCCACGCAGCCCCTCCTGCTGCGCCGCCTGCTGGGAGGGCTGCGCGCCGCTCCATTCGGCAGGCAGGGAAGGACGCGGGCTGCCCTACCGGGCTTGATGCAGGGCGCTCCCCTCCTCCACCCCCTACAGGGCAGCGGGAGCAGTAAACCAAAAAGAAAAAGCCTGCAGGGGCGGCCAAAGTGGTGAAGCGCAAACCAAAACCAAACAAAAAAAAAAGGATTAGATGGAATGCCGCCCTTTGAAATCTGCCGCCCCAAGTACGAGCTTGCTCGGCTGGTGCCTGGAGCTGGCCCTGGCCCTGGCCCTGCTTTCAGCCTTCATATACCCATCTCAATTCTGTCTAGACATCAGAGTCACATTGATTGACCTTAACCCAAGTTACTTAGCTCGATGCATGCCAGTATGAGGCAGAGAATCCACACTCACACATAGGTTTGGCCAATATGCCGCACACCCCAACTCCATATTAGCTGCAATGACTTCTGGGCACACCTCCCATAGTTCCCAGCACTGCTCCAAACTACAGCACAATGTGTAGGATTCCACGCAGCCTTCTGGGAAAACTTTCCAGCCATAAAGGGATTGTGGCAGGAGAGGTCAAATGGTCACCCACAAATGAGCAATAAGAGAGATGATTGGGTACACAAGGGCCTGTCTCTCACCTAACGTCAATTACCTTTTGCCTGTGCACCTAGCATTCTTTCTGCTTCCAATAGGGCAAGAGATTATGTTTGTTTGAAGATAACTATCCTTACACATTGATTTCTTGAAACAAGGTTAACAAACAGCCTGGTTGCCTTGCCCTATTTGGGGTGTGAGCAACTGCTGTGCTGCATTTGCCGACACAGTTGTTGCACTCTCCATCTCTAATTCATTTCTTTCTCCAGCGCTCTGGGATACCATGAGTATAAAAGGTGCAACAACAAAGTTCTGTTCTATTACAAATCCCATTTGCTTCTCCAGCAGACTATACCCCCTAAAAAGTAACCAGGATTTTCATTGGCAGGTGATTCTGCCTCTTGAAAATGCCTGTATCTTCTCTGTATTGATGTATTCCAGAGGCCTTCTTGCTGTTTCTGTAATATTCTGCATTTTATTACTTTATTTTTTCATTCTTTTTTACAAGAGGCAGGCACGTTCAGAACAAAAAAATCAGCAGCTGTTTCGTTGCCCCTGGTTCCATTTTGTGCAAATCACTTGGCAGAAAATGGAGAGAGAAAAGGGGGAGGGGGAAGAAATGAAGGAAAAAATAAAGGAAAGGAAGAGGTTGCATTATTCAAGAAGGAGAGATGCAGACAGGATCTGCAGAACAGCCACATCAGATCAGCACAGAGAGCAACCAGCATGGAAAATAACATCACAGGAGAATAATTAGAGATGGTAAGTAATTCCCCTGGCTCACGCAGGGTCAGTTGAACACCTGTCTGTAGTGATTGATGCTACATAATAAGCAAGCTGGTTATTTTATCATAATAATATTTTGCATCTTTCACCCAAAGAGCTCAAAGAACTTTACCAACATCAGGAGTAATCCCCACGGAGATGCAACTATAACCCTGTTTTATAGATGGGGAAATCGGGGCATAGAGCAGTTAATAGACTTGCCCAAGGTCAAAAACTGAGACTGTGACAAGGCCTGGAACAGAATCAAAGTCTTTAGGCTCCCATGTTTGTGCTTTAGCCCCACAAGAACATCCTTGCCCAGTATCTTTGGTAACGCCCCCAAGCACTAGCTATGCTAGTAAAACATCATGTGAGTCCTTGAGCTCCTGCAGACTGAGGTTAATATTAATTGCAGATGCTGAGTAGAAACAGAGATGCAATGGAGAAAAAGGAAGGTGAGATGATATTATTTGTATTCTAAAGGCCTCAGCTGAGATCAGGGCACGTTGTTCTAGGTACTGCACAAGCACATAGTGACAGTCAGTCCCTGCCCCAACGATCTTATAGGCTAAAGATGCAAGACAAATAATGGAAGGAGGGGGAAACCAAAGCAGCGGTAAGTGAAATGTCCAGCTGCCATTCACCCAGCCAGCTACTGGGAGAGCCAAGCTAGAACCTGGCCTCCAGAGCCTTAGACCAGTGGTTCTGCATACTGGGTCCTATTGGGTAACTTAGGGGACACCTTCCTGGTGACTCATGTAACTGAAATGGTTATAGAGCGACTTCCTTCTAGCAGTCAGATGATCCTAAACTGTCACCTGACTTGAGTGGCAAAACCCCCGAGACACAAGTGGAAGGTCAGGTTCCATCCGCAGTAGCCTGCTCCAGACAAAGTACTGGCTGGAAAATTGGGCTTGAACACTGGGATTAATACTGTAACAATTAATTACAGCTGCTCCCAGGAATTGCACTATGGCAACTGGAAACTTCACAGCAACAGAACTTCAGTTCTTCTTCTCCAAACAGCACAGGCTCACTTGAGCTAGAGGAGAAGCTCTAGCAGCTGCTAGTAGAATTAAGCCTTGGATATGTTGCTGTGCTGTTCTGATAATACCCACTGAATGACAGAGGTACATGTGCACACGCATACACATGACATTCCAGGTCAATACTAACATGAATAAGGTAGGGCAGGGAGTGAAATGGTGACCCTCATTTTCATGGCCATCTTGATTTCACTGGACCATCTTGCACCCTGGAGTAGGAGACGGGCTTGCTACCGCCCAGCCTGAAGTGGCTAGAGAATTGGAGGGGTCCGGAAAATGAGGCAGAAATGGGTTCAGCACTGTAGGGAAGCAATCAGAGTCTGGAAATGGGGGTGCAACTTCTACAAAAAGAAATCTGATGAGGTTCAACAAGGACAAGTGCAGAGTCCTGCACTTAGGAAGGAAAAATCCCATGCACCGCTACAGGCTGGGGATCGACTGGCTAAGCAGCAGTTCTGCAGAAAAGGACCTGGGGATTACAGTGGATGATAAGTCAGCAGTGTGCCCTTGTTGCCAAGAAGGCCAACGGCACATTGGTCTGTATTAGTAAGAGCATTGTCAGCAGATCGAGGGAAATGATTATTCCCCTCTATTCGGCACTGGTGAGGCCACACCGGGAGCATTGCGTCCAGTTTTGGTCCCCCCACTACAGAAGGGATGTGGACAAATTGGAGAGAGTCCAGCGGAGGGCAACGAAAATTATTAGAGGGATGGGGCACATGACTTACGAGGCAAGGCTGAGGGAACTGGGGTTATTTAGTCTGCAGAAGAGAAGAGTGAGGGGGGATTTGATAGCAGCCTTCAACTATCTGAAGGGGGGGTTCCAAAGAGGATGGAGCTCAGCTGTTCTCAGTGGTGGCAGATGACAGAACAAGGAGAAATGGTCTCAAGTTGCAGTGTGGGAGGTCTAGGTTGGATATTAGGAAACACTATTTCAATAGGAGGGTGGTGAAGCACTGGAATGGGTTACCTAGGGAGGTGGTGGAATCTCCATCCTTAGAGGTTTTTAAGGCTCAGCTTGACAAAGCCCTGGCTGGGATGATTTAGTTGGTGTTGGTCCTGCTTTGAGCAGGGGATTGGACTAGATGACATCCTGAGGTCTCTTTCAACCCTAATATTCTATGATTCTATGATTCTACACGTGGAAATCAAAATGGAAGGAAATAAGAGAAATAATTCTTAACAGTATCAAACTATTACATCACAATTAATAATACATCATTAATAATTATTAATAGGCTGGCAGGAGAACTCGGGGTGCTAGCAATCCCTTTGGCCCTAGAGCTGTCAGTGTTCCTGGAGAGACTAAGTTACAGTGCCCCCTGTGGAGAGGATTATATTGTTCTTATTAAGTTAGAATGCCCCCTTCAGGAGGTTTCCATAAGTCCCAGTGGCCTCGGAAACACTAGTGTCCAGGTCCCATGGGCCAGAGAGTTATAGCTGTGGGTTTTCTCTGATCAAGTGCTTTGAACAGAGTTTATGTGGGCTGAAGGCTGATGGGCATATTCAGCGAACTCCCTCTCAGGGAGTCCACAATCCCAGCGATGCCACAATTATGGAAGGACACAAAGCAGGAGCTAGCAGGGGTTGGGGAATTTGAAACTCAGTTTCTCCATGAGTCACACTCCAGGTCAGATGTCTCTAGGGTGGAGGTGACCACTTGTCTGGCTGTGTCTCAGCATAGATAGTAGGGGTCCAATGGGGGGGGTCCAGCCTTATCTTCCCAGCTGAAGCACAGGCGTTGGCATGAAGACATTGGGATGGAAGTGCTGCTTGGAGTGCAATGACATCTCTCTACCCAGGTAAAACTCTCCCTGACTTCAATGGGAGAAATGCAGCCAAGTCCTGTCTGTGACCTTCCCTCTGTCCTGTTAGAGTTCACGTATAAACTACACATGAGTTCCATAACCCGCCTCCAGCAATGGCCAGCAGTACCTCATGTCTCATGGAAAGGCAAAGAACAGATCATATTGTGCTTATCTAACCATGCCAGGGGCTGGGTGGGGAATGCCTGAAGGGGGAGATTTCCTTCCTGACCCACCTAGGCAGGCCATCAGCTTACGCCCTGAAACATGAGAATTGAAATACTTCCTTACCGCCCTGCTGCTTAAATTGGTCTTTAATTGCCTTAGAAGTAAGAAATCAGCCACCTGTTAAATGCCACGGATAAGGTTCAGTCATAATAAAGCTGAACAGCAGAGTTAGGGCCTTCTATTGTGCTGTCTCCTGGGCAGATCCCAGCCCAGGTAATTACTCTACTTTACTCTGCCTATCTTGATGTTTCCCCAGGAGTTTCAATAAAAGAAATTGTTCTTCACTTCCCCTCCTACATCACTATTGTCTAGGTGACATGTGCCCATTGCACACTTAAGATTGAGCTGAGTTTTGCACTTAAAGCAGCGATTCAACCGTTTTGTTTATAATAGTAACAAGAGGCAAGAGCTTCAGCTAGTGTGATCGGCATAGCTCTGTCAACACCAATGGAGCCATGACAATTTATGCCAGCTGAGGCTCAGGCCCAGGATATTAATATATATGTCTACACACACACAAGGATCACTCCACTTCCAACTGAAATGCAGCCAGTTCTGGGGCGGAACAAAGCAGCAGCTGTTTAATAGCACAAAGCAACACTACACCAAAAGGTTAGAGCAAGAAAAATGTGGTACCTAGTGAAGAGACCACCAAAGAATTTAGGTCGGGAGAATGTAATTACCCAGACTGGACAAACTAAAGGTGAACACTTGTTTTTAATGAAGTAAATACTAATGGGAATTGTGTGATCATGGGAGACTTTAACTTCCCAGATATAGACTGGAGGACAAGTGCTAGTAATAATAATAGGGCTCAGATTTTCCTGGATGCGATAGCTGATAGATTCCTTCACCAAGTAGTTGCTGAACCAACAAGAGGGGATGCCATTTTAGATTTGGTTTTGGTGAGTAGTGAGGACCTCATAGAAGAAATTGTTGTAGGGGACAACCTTGGTTCGAGTGATCATGAGCTAATTCAATTAAAACTAAATGGAAGGATAAACAAAAATATATCTGTGACTAGGGTTTTTGATTTCAAAAGGGCTAACTTAAAAAAATTAAGGAAAATAGTTAGGGAAGTGGATTGGACTGAAGAACTTGTGGATTGCAGAAACTTGCAGAAGACCTGCATCCCAAGAAAGGGGGAAAAAATCATAGGCAGGAATTGTAGATCAAGCTGGATGAGCAAGCATCTCAAAGAGGTGAAGAAAAAACAGAAAGCCTATAAGGAGTGGAAGATGGGAGTGATCAGCAAGGAAAGCTACCTTATTGAGGTCAGAACATTAGAACATAAGAACAGCCATACTGGGCCAAACCAAATGTCCATCCAGCCCAGCATCCTGTCTACCAGCAGTGGCCAATGCCAGGTGCCCCAGAGGGAGTGAACCTAACAGGTAATGATCAATTGATCTCTCTCCTGCCAGACATCTCCACCCTCTGACAAACAGAGGATAGGGACACCATTCCTTACCTATCCTGGCTAATAGCCATTAATGGACTTAACCTCCATGAATTTATCTAGTTCTCTTTTAAACCCTGTTATAGTCCTAGCCTTCACAACCTCCTCAGGCAAGGAGTTCCACAGGTTGACTGTGCGCTGTGTGAAGAAGAACTTCCTTTCATTTGGTTTAAACCTGCTGCCCATTAATTTCATTTGGTGGCCCCTAGTTCTTATATTATGGGAACAAGTAAATAACTTTTCCTTATTCACTTTCTCCATACCATTCATGATTTTATATACCTCTATCATATCCCCACTTAGTCTCCTCTTTTCCAAACTGAAAAGTCCTAGCCCCTTTAATCTCTCCGCATATGGGACCCCTTCCAAACCCCTAATCATTTTAGTTGCCCTTTTCTGAACTTTTTCTAATGCCAGTATATCTTTTTTGAGATGAGGAGACCATATCTGTATGCAGTATTCAAGATGTGGGCGTACCATGGATTTATATAAGGGCAATAAGATATTCTCCATCTTATTCTCTATCCCTTTTTTAATGAGTCCTAATATCTTGTTTGCTTTTTTGACTGCCGTTGTACACTGTGTGGATGTCTTCAGAGAACTATCCACAATGACTCCAAGATCTCTTACCTGATTAGTTGTGGCTAAATTAGCCCCCATCATATTGTATGTATAGTTGGGGTTATTTTTTCCAATGTGCATTACTTTACATTTATTCACATTAAATTTCATTTGCCATTTTGTTGCCCAATCACTTAGTTTTGTGAGATCTTTTTGAAGTTCTTCACAGTCTACTTTGGTCTTAACTATCTTGAGTAATTTAGTATCATCTGCAAACTTTGCCACCGCCCTGTTTACCCCTTTCTCCAGATCATTTATGAATAAGTTGAATAGGATTGGTCCTAGGACTGACCCTTGGGGAACACCACTAGTTACCCCTCTCCATTTTGAAAATTTACCATTTATTCCTACCCTTTGTTCCTTGTCTTTTAACCAGTTCTCAATCCATGAAAGGATCTTCCCTCTTATCCCATGACAACTTAATTTACATAAGAGCTTTTGGTGAGGGACCTTGTCAAAGGCTTTCTGGAAATCTAAGTACACTATGTCCACTGGATCCCCCTTGTCCACATGTTTGTTGACC
>NW_020664418.1:5782914-5820979 GCF_002925995.2 Terrapene triunguis | reverse complement strand
GGATTGTTTAGTCTCCAGAAGAGAAGAATGAGGGGGGATTTGATAGCAGCCTTCAACTACCTGAAGGGGGGTTCCAAAGAGGATGGAACTCGGCTGTTCTCAATGGTGGCAGATGACAGAACAAGGAGCAATGGTCTCAAGTTGCAGTGGGCGAGGTCTAGGTTGGATATTAGGAAACTCTATTTCACTAGGAGGGTGGTGAAGCACTAGAATGCATTATCTAGGGAGGTGGTGGAGTCTCCTTCCTTGGAGGTTTTTAAGGCCCGGCTTGACAAAGCCCTGGTTGGGATGATTTAGTTGGGAATTGGTCCTGCTTTGAGCAGGGGGTTGGACTAGATGACCTCCTGAGGTCCCTTCCAACCCTGATATTCTATAATTCTATGATTCTATGGTGTTTTTCACCAGTAGATCTCAAAGGGCTTTCCAAAGAATGTCAATATCATTGTTCCCATTCTTTTTACAGCTGGGGTGTGACTGGGTGCTCACCCACATGAGCCCTGAGTGAGTCAGGGGGCCAATTAACTGTATATGCTGCACCTTGAGGGGAGCCAAGGCTTGATCACACTTAAGGGCAGAGGAAGCCCAGCTGGGAGGAGCTGGGCTAGGATTATAAAGCCAGGCAATAAGAGCAGCAGGAAGTGCAAGGAAGGTCCTGCAGTCACTCTCTAGGGAGATAGGGTGCTAGGTAGGTAAAATGAGAGGATCCGGTCTAGGGAGTCTTACAAGAGGCCTACAGGGGTGGAGTAGCCATGGGGAGTGGAGGAAGCTCTGGTGGCAAACCCAGAGATAAGGGAGGAGATAAAGGCTGAATAGGAAGGACCCCCAGGGAATCAGCAACCAAGACTGAGAGTGAGCAGAGCTGGATTGCTAGTCAGATGGTCCCTGGTCTGGAGCTTACAGTAGTGGGTGGGCCTGGGTTCCCCTGCCAGCCACTGGGACATGGCCTAGGACCTGTAGGTGAAATGGAAGGCTGCCTAAGGCAGCATGTGGACAGCTGTTACTGAAGTCATTGGTGCCCAGCCAGCTCTCCCTGCTCATCTTGGAAGATGCTCTTACATTTACATGGAGGTGATGGGATTTGTCTGAGGAGCCCTGCCCCTATTATGGAATAATTTGAAAAGAAGACTTCTAAGCATACAGCCAGTCTTAAGATTTGTAGGTGTGTACATAAGAGACCTCTGCTCATCTAGAACTGCAGCCCTGGAACTTATTGTTATTTAAAAAATAAACCTCCAACAAATCAAAACATTTGAAAGTCAGGAAATTGTAGTTGTTGTTCAATACTATTTATTTCTAGTCAATAGTGCTTGGTAAGCATTCCCACCCAAGATCAGGCCCCCCAGCACTAGGTGCTGTGCAAGCACAGAGTAAAAAACCATCTCTGCCCCAAAGAGCTTATAGTCTAGACAGACAGGGTAGATAAACTGTGGGAGGGGAAACTGAGTCATGGAGAGGAAAGGTGATTTGCTTAAGTTCACACAGCAGGTAAGTGGCAGAACTGGGACTATAACCGAGGAGGCCTGACTCCCAGTTCTGTCTGTATTCACGTTAAATCTGCGGTCATTGATATTTTGCAGAACTCTACATTCTCAATGAAAAATACTTTTAAAAACCCCACAACAACAATAATGCTGTTCTGTTCTATAGCACTGTTTTCCTGAGGATCTCAAAGCACTTTACAAACATTAGCCAATTAAGCCTCAAAATAGAGCTCTGTGAGGTGAAAAAGGGATCAGAAGGAACAGCATCACCCAACACTAAAATGGAGCTACTTCTGACATGGAGCACTGCAGCTGTTTAGCAGAACACACAACATATAACAATTTGTTTTTTTTGGGGGGGTGGTTGGGAGAGGAGGTGAAGAATACTGCAACCAACTGAAGCTTCAGGTGAGAATGCTGGGAGACAGAATATCATTAATTGCACCCACTGGGGGTTAGCCACGATACTTGGGCTATTATCCAACTTTTGCAAAAAGCGTCATGGGCTTTTTTTAATGACTGCAAATGGCCAGGAGCTTGCTTGGTCTAAAAGACCAATAACACACGATAGGCATGTATTTATGGGAGGGATGGCATGGGGGAGAGAGATAGCTCAGTGGTTTGAGCATTGGCCTCCTCAACCTAGGGTTATGAGTTCAATCCTTTAGGGGGCCATTTAGGGATCTGGGGCCAAAAAAAAAGTTGGGGATTGATCATGCTTTGAGCAGGGGGTTGGATTAGATGACATCCTGAGGTCCCTTCCAACCCTGATATTCTATGATTTCAGAGATGGCTGTTGGGTAAGTGACTTGACTATAAACTATTATGTTCCCTGCCAAATCCCTACCCTGTTTTTTTTTTCTGATGGGCATCAGGCCAGGGTTGCAAAGGTCCCATTCACTCCAGCTTCTGTGCGGTAAATCAAGTCACGTTAATTTCACGCTGCCTTCATCTCAGTCTGCTTTAATGTAAATTAAATTTCATGCTGATCAGCTCGAGTAGTTAATGCACATCATAGAAATCAAGGATTTGGGCTGATGGTTGTAGAAATACAGCCTTCCGATTTGTGCAATTTCATAACAGTTTATCCCTGCCATTTGCACCAGTTCTGTGATATTCAGAGTGGGAGTCAGTCTCGGTTTAGCTCCTCGAGAATTTTGGGCCAAATGGATTCCTGTAGTAAACCCATTAATACCAGTGGTAGTGAATTTGGCCCTACTGAGTTTCTCATACAGGTTTTTCTCATCATTTAATTCTTGTTCCATATTAAATAATACCTGTGGAACAGAGTCTGTGGCTCAGATGGCTTGGTGTGCTGAATAGTTTCTCTGCAATGTATAAAAACTGCTGAATTCATCCCTCAATTAAAGGGACATCGCAGGGTGCTTTGCTTGCACAGCAGCTGCTATTTTTGTCCCACAATTATATCTCTCTGCTCCCCTCCTCCCTGCAACCTTCCCCCTAGAGCTCAGATAATAGAGAGTTAGCAATAACACAGTCTCTGGAGCAGGCCATGGAAATGAAGAATCAGGAAGGCCAGTGACTCTCCTCCCCCATCGCCACCTTCTCATAGTATCTTCTTGCAATGAGATGGGAGTATTGGGCTGACTTTTTTATGATGTCCCTGGAGCCTCCTTGCTCCACAGAATGTTGGCAAAGGAGAGAAAGAAGAATTTATCTCACATCATGGTCCTGCAGGAAGGACTGAAGGCGATGGAAAGTTCTCAGTTCAAATCCAGTCCTTCTCTGATAAAGAACCACCCTGGAACATTCAAGAGAATTAATCAACAGAATCACAAGTCTCATCTGGGGAAGAATCTCTAAGCACACCAAACCAGCCAAACAGAGAGGACTTTGGTTTTACCCCACTGGGTAACCAGAAGTCATACAAGCCACATTGAATGGATGTTTTCAGAGAACTATCCACAATGACTCCAAGATCTCTTTCTTGAGTGGTAACAGCTAATTTAGACCCCATCATTGTATATGTATAGTTAGGATTATGTTTTCCAATTTACATTACTTTGCATTTATCAACATTGAATGTCATCTGTCATTTTGTTGCCCTGTGTAGCGGGGTGGTTACCCCGCTCCTGCCCTGAAGGGCTTAAAACAGCCCTGGGAGAGGGCTGTGGCAGGTGAAAGGCTGGGCTGATTGGAAAGCAGCCACAGCTGTGGCTGGCTTAATGAGGGCCCAGCTGGCCCTTATCAAAAGGCTGTGAGCCAGAGGCCCAAGAGGAGTCTCTCTCCAGGCTGGGAGAGAGCATGGCCTGGCTGCCTGCAGAAAGGGTACTGGAAGTGAAGCAGGGCTGGGGAGAGCCAGAGGAGCAGGGGAGCTTCAGGCTGGCAACTCCCCAGGCTGCAGGGCCTGGTCCAAGGCCCATAGAGGTACTGGGAGGCAGAGGAAGGCAGCAGGTCCGAACCCCCTTGCCTATGATGAGTGGCTTTTACACTGCAGTCTGCCCCAGCGAGTGGGGGCTTGGTGATGACTGGCAGCAGCCCAGACTGAGGCAAGGTGGGGATTAGAGGGTTGGGGGTTTCCCCAAGAGGGGAGACCCATAGAGACTGATGGGGGTATTGCCAGGGGACAGCCCCAGGGTAAAGGGGCACCGGGGTCTGGGTGGTATACGGGGCCAGCGGCAGCAGGACATCAGCCTGCAGAGGGCGCTCTGCACTGGAAAGAGCTAATTCCCTGAGACGACCAGCAGGAGGTGCCGCAGGAGTGAGTCCCGCACATTTACACCCAGTCACCCAGTTTTGTGAGATTCATTTGTAACTCTTCATGGCCAAATTTGGACTTAACTGTCTTGATTATTTTGTATCATCAGCAGACATTGCCACTTCACTATTTAACCCACTTTTCCATATCATTCTTGAATATGCTGAACAGCACTAGTCCCAGAGCATATGCTTGCGAGACCCCACTATTAACCATCTCCATTGTGGAAACTGTCCATTTATTCCTACCCTTTGTTTCCTTTCTTTTAACCAGTTACTGATCCATGAGAGGACCTTCCCTCTTATCCCATGACTGCTTACTTTGCTTAAGAGCATTTGGTGAGTGACCTTTCAAAGCCTTTCTGAAAGTCCAAGTGCACTATGTCAACTAGATCACTTGTTCACATGCTCACTGACACCCTCAAAGAATTCCCCTACACTTTCCAAAAACTTCCTGGATTGTCTGTGCATTGCTGTATTGCTCTCCCAGCAGATATTAGGGTGATTGAAGTCTCCCATGAGAACCAGGGCCTGTGATCTAGTAACTTCTGTTAGTTGCCGGAAGAAAGCCTCGTCCACCTAATCCCCCTGTTCCGGTGGCCTATAGCAGACTCCCACCATGACATCACCCTTGTCCAACCCACATTTAGTCCAACCCCCTACTCAAAGCAGGACCAACCCCAACTAAATCATCCCAGCCAGGGCTTTGTCAATCTGGGCCTTAAAAATCTCTAAGGATGGAGATTCCATCACCTTCCTAGGTAACCCATTCCAGTGCTTCACCACCCTCCTAGTGAAATCATTTTTCCTATATCCAACCTAGACCCACCCTTCCTCCTCCCCCACTACAACTTGAGACCATTGTTCTGTCATCTGCCACCACTGAGAACCACCGAGCTCCATCCTCCATTATGGTCACTATTACTGAGCAGTTCAGCTATAGTCACATCTTGGACCAGACCCTGTGTACCACTTATGACTAAATCAGGAATTGCCTCTCCCCTTGTGAGTTCCAGAACTAGCTGCTCCAAGAAGCAGTCATTAATGATGTCTAGAAACTTTATCCTTAACACTTCCCTAAAAATCCCCACAAAGTTTGATAAGGTATGGATGTGCTGGATTGCTAGCAAAAGAGGTCCATATGGATTTTAAAAATATAGTGAGGAAAGAACATGAAATGGAATCTGTAAGGCTACGGCAGAAAATGTCGCCTTAAAATGTAGAATATTGCAAACTATAACCATGGCTGTTAAATGGTTAAGACAACACTCCACAAAATTGGCAGAGCAAGTAACAAAAACTAAGGCCTGGTCTACACTAGGGTTTATGTCGAATTTAGCACCGTTACATCGAATTAACTCTGTCCACACCACGAAGCTATTTAGTTCGACATAGAGGTCTCTTAAATTCGACTTCTGTACTCCTCCCCAACGAGGGGAGTAGCGCTAAATTCGACATGGCCATGTCGAATTCAGCTAAGTGTGGATGGAAATCGACGGTAATAGCTCCGGGAGCTATCCCACAGTGCACCACTCTGTTGACGCTCTGGACAGCAGTCCGAGCTCGGATGCTCTGACCAGCCACACAGGAAAAGCCCCGGGAAAATTTGAATTCCTTTTCCTGTCTGGGCAGTTTGAATCGCATTTCCTCTTTGGACATCGTGGCGAGCTCAGCAGCACTGGCAACGATGCAGAGCTCTCCAGCAGAGATGGCCATGCAATCTCAGAATAGAAAGAGGGCCCCAGCATGGACTGATCGGGAAGTCTTGGATCTGATCGCTGTCTGGGGCGATGAGTCTGTGCTTTCCGAGCTGCGATCGAAAAGACGGAATGCAAAGATCTACGAGAAGATCTCTAAAGCCATGGCAGAGAGAGGATACAGCCGGGATGCAACTCAGTGCCGTGTGAAAATCAAGGATCTGAGACAAGGCTACCAGAAGACCAAAGAGGCAAACGGACGCTCCGGATCCCAGCCCCAGACATCCCGTTTCTACGAGGCACTGCATTCCATCCTAGGTGCGGCCGCCACCACTACCCCACCACTGACCGTGGACTCTGAGGATGGGATATTGTCGACGGCCGCTTCCTCGGAAATGTTAGCGGACGGGGAAGATGAGGAAGGAGATGAGGAGGACGAGGCAGTCGACAGCGCTTACAACGCTGATTTCCCCGACAGCCAGGATCTCTTCATCACCCTTACAGAGATCCCCTACCAACCGTCCCCAGCCGTTAACCCGGACACAGAATCAGGGGAAGGATCAGCCAGTAAGTGTTTTAAACATGTAAACATTTATTTTTAACAGAACAGGAATATTAAGAATATTAACAATGGGTTGTGCATGATTACTTTGCCCTAGGCGCTTAACGTTTCAGTCCTTGGCAGTGCAACTACTGAAAAAAAATCTAACAATGTCTGGTTTAGCATGATTGTTCTACCCTAGCCGCTCTACTGTTTAGTCCCTGCCAGTGCAGCTACAGTAAAATCCGGTCTATATGTCCGAGGATAGAGCTGAAATCCTCCAGGGACATTTCCACGAAGCTCTCCTGGAGGTAATTGGAAAGCCTTTGCATCAGGTTCCTGGGGAGAGCGGCCTTATTGGGTCCTCCGTAGTAGGAAACGTTTCCGCGCCAGGAGACAAGCAAGTACTCTGGGATCATTGCCTTGCAAAGCATGGCGGCATACGGCCCTGGTCTTTTCAGGCTTTCCCGAAGCATCCTTTCTTTCTCCGTCTCTGAAATCCTCATCAGAGTGATGTCGCTCATGGTGACCTGCTTTGAATTAGGTAGGGGAATGTTAGTATTGGGACTGCTTGCCTGTTCCTTTACAGAACTGTAACCAGCGGTTTACAGCCACAGCGGTGGAGGCGGGAGAGGGGCAGCATACAGGGATCTTTCCCTGGGACAGCTGCGAGGGGGTGGGACAGGGGCAGAGTTCATGCTTGCCGGATTGCTGGCAGCAGGGACTGGCATTGCTTTCAACGTGAAAGGAGGCCAGTGCTATTATTAAAGTTTTAAGCAGCCACAAGTCTACGGCTTACCATGTCGGCCTGCTACACAAATTCCGCTGTCCTGCCCCGCTTCTCTGATCTGCACTGCAAGACCCCAGGCACTGAATGCGAAGGCCGAAAATTCGACCTTATCCTGAGTGCGCATGTGATAGGTGCTGTGCATGGTCTTGTTCACAGAGAAAGACTATGTTCTTTGTTCACAACTAAATTTATCTTTCTGAGGAATTCACTCCCTTTTTCCCATCCCACAGCTGCGACTGTCTCCCGACCTAGCCTGGCATCACACTCCCAGAGGCTAGCGCAGATGAGGCGTAGGAAGAAGAGGACACGGGAGGACATGTTCTCGGAACTTATGGGCTGCTCCCGAGCCCAGGCAACCCAGCAGATCCAGTGGAGGGAGAACTTGTCCCAAATGCACCAATCACACATGGAACGGGAGGAGAGGTGGCGGCAGGAAGACCAGCAGGCAACTCAAACGCTGTTTGGACTAATGAGGGAGCAAACGGACATGCTCCAGCGCCTTGTGGATGTTCTGCAGGTCTGGAGGCAGGAGGACAGAGCCCTGCTGCAGTCTCTCTCTAACCGCCCTCCCCCGCCACCAAGTCCCATACCCAAAGTCCCAAGAAGGAGGGGCAGCAGAGTCCGTGAAAACTCTCATTCCACCCCTGCAGACTGCTCAAGTACCAGAAGGCTGTCATTCCCCAAAATTTGATAAGTCCTTTCCTTCCCGCCTCACCCAAGCCCCCGTCCAAGTTTCATCCCCCAGTTTCATGTGTAGTTGCTAATAAAAAAGATGTTTCTGTTAATTACTGTTTCCATCATGTTCTTTTACAGGAGAGTCTGTCTGAAGGGGAGGAAGGGGGTTGGTAATTGGACAGGACAGTCACCTTTACCAGGGTACAGAGGCGGGGGCAGGTTCAGCAGCAGGGCACACACACATTGCAGTCACTAGTTACCCTGGTCAGTCTGGGAGGTGGTTTTCATGTTCTGTGTGTGTGGGGGGGTATGTGACTTTGTGGCAGGGGAGGGCGGTTAGAGATCTTATGCAGCCACGCAGCAGGGGATCTGTAACCGTCCTCCCCCTGCCACAAAGTCACATAGCCCCCACACACAGAGTCCCGAACAGGAGGGGTGGCAGGCTCCATTGAAACAACCAGTCCACCACTGCGGAGCCTGTCATTCCTGGAGTTTAGAAGCGTCCTTTGCATCACTACACTACACCCGCTCCCCACCACAGTCTGTGTCCCAGGTTCAACACTTTACCGAGAAAACAGTAATAAAGAAAACGGTGTTCATTAACAAAATTCAAGTGATTTTATTTTGAAACGTGTGTTGGAAGGGTGGGGAACGGGGTATGTAACTGGAGAGGATAGTGAATATTTACTTGGTAAAGAAACGGGGTCAGGTTCAGCTTCTCTGTACACAAACTTAATAGTCACAGGTTACCCTGCTCACTCAGGAACCTAGCTTTCAAAGCCTCCCGGATGCACAGCGCGTCCTGCTGGGCTCTTCTAATTGCCCGGCTGTCTGGCTGGGCGTAATCAGCAGCCAGGCTATTTGCCTCAACCTCCCACCCCGCCATAAAGGTCTCCCCCTTGCTCTCACACAGATTGTGGAGCACACAGCAAGCTGCAATAACAATGGGGATATTGGTTTCGCTGAGATCCGAGCGAGTCAGTAAGGTTCTCCATCTCCCCTTGAGACGTCCAAAAGCACACTCCACCACCATTCTGCACTTGCTCAGCCGGTAGTTGAAGAGTTCTTTTTCAGTGTCCAGGGCGCCAGTATAGGGCTTCATGAGCCAGGGCATTAGTGGGTAGGCTGGGTCCCCGAGGATGACTATAGGCATCTCCACATCCCCAAGAGTTATTTTGTGGTCTGGGAAGTAAATACCTTCCTGCAGCCGTCTAAACAGACCAGAGTTCCTGAAAACACGAGCGTCATGAACCTTGCCCGGCCATCCGACGTTGATGTTTGTAAAACGTCCCCTATGGTCCACCAGTGCTTGCAGCACCATTGAAAAGTAGCCCTTTCGGTTAATGTACTGGCTGGCCTGGTGGTCCGGTCCCAGGATAGGGATGTGAGTTCCATCTATAGCCCCACCGCAGTTTGGGAATCCCATCGCGGCGAAGCCGTCTATGATGACCTCCACGTTTCCCAGGGTCACTACCTTTGAGAGCAGTAGCTCAACGATTGCGTTGGCTACTTGCATGACAACAACCCCCACGGTAGATTTGCCCACGCCAAAGTGGTTCGCGACTGACCGGTAGCTGTCCGGCGTTGCAAGCTTCCAGAGGGCTATGGCCACTCGCTTCTGGACAGTCAGGGCTGCTCGCATCCAGGTGTCATTGCGCTTCAGGGCAGGGGACAGCAACTCACAAAGTTCCATGAAAGTCCCCTTCCGCATGCGAAAGTTTCGCAGCCACTGGGATTCATCCCAGACCTGCAGCACTATGCGGTCCCACCAGTCCGTGCTTGTTTCCCGGGCCCAGAATCGCCGTTCCACAACATCCACATGACCCATTGCCACCATGATGTCCTCGGCGCGGGGTCCCGTGCTTTGTGACAGGTCTGTGCCACTCTCAGACTTCAGGTCCTCACCACGCTGCCGTAGCCTCCTCGCCCGATTTCTCAGAATCTGCCTCTGGGAAAGGTGGATGATAAGGTGCGAGGTGTTGACAACAGCCATAACTGCAGCGATGGTAGCAGCGGGCTCCATGCGCGCAGTGCTGTGGCGTCCGCGCTGTCACTGACCAGAAAAGTGCGCAAACTGATTTCCCGCCGGCGCTTTCAGGGAGGGAGGGTGGTAGTGACGGTTGGATGACGACAGTTACCCAAAAGCACCCTCTACACATTTTTTTACCCAGAAGGCATTGGCGGCTCGACCCAGAATTCCAATGGGCAGCGGGGACTGCGGGAACTGTGGGATAGCTGCCCACAGTGCACCGCTTCCAGTGTCGACGCTTGCCCCGTTAGTGTGGACTCACAAAGTTGAATTACTGTCCTTAGTGTGGACACACACGTTTGACTTTGTAATATCGATTCCACATATTCGATTTAAGTAAAATCGAACTACTCTCATAGTGTAGACATACACTAAGAAAGAGTTAAAAGAAGCAGGAGAAGCCACAGAGCCCTGGAATGCTCCCGCTCTCCTAGGAGGGGTGCAAGCCGTCAAGCACAGGAACAAAATAAAACTTTGGAAACAGCTGTAAAAAAACTACAAAAAAGAGATATGCAATCTCCTGTTATAAATATTTGTGGTCAACAGCAGGCTTCAGATAGCTACCCTGTGCCTGAAGAATGGGGACAGAAATGGAAAAAAGTGGCCCTAGCAAAATTAAAAATTGAAACGGGGTCCACTGCATTGCAACCACCGCCATATGATAAAAGCCAGGTTCTGGTAAAACTTAAACCATGACCTAGACTGGTTCCTGTCAGAATGGGACAAGTAAGTGCATAGAAGGAAAAGGTAGCAAACACAACTTTTCACTAAATTGGTAAATCACATGAATGAAAAAATGGAATGGTTCACAGAGAACATTAAGATATAGGAGCTGCGACTTGATCGTAGGGAATGAATAAAAAAGAATTTCAAAGTGAAAAACCAAAATTGAGCAGATTAACACCTAAAATTAATGCATTAACAAATGGAGTCACCCAAAAACTGGAGCATGGAAGGGCACTCCCACAATCCATTTGGCATGCAAACAAAAGCAACAGATACTGGGGGGGACAAAGTCAGGTTTTTCAGGAGCAGGTAACGACCCCCACTCTCCTTTCAAAGCCATGATAAAAACCAGAGTACAGGTTCCCAACTGTGGACGTTCCCAACTGCTTTAACCCATGGAGCCACATTCCTTGCTCATGGCTAAAAATATAACCTTCTTTGTCAAATATTTTTGCATACTGGTTAAGTTTTGCTTTATTTCCTTTCTCAGTTTGCTAAACTTGCTGCTGCTGCCGCCTGTACTTTAAGATACCTTGACAGAGTTAATCTCTCTTGTCTCAGATCTCCGTACCTTCCTAGAAAAAAGAACAGGAGTACTTGTGGCACCTTAGAGACTAACAAATTTATTAGAGCATAAGCTTTCGTGGGCTACAGCCCACTTCTTCGGATGCATACCTTCCTAGGTTGCTCTTTAACTCTTCACCCTCCTCTCTCTCTCTCTCTCTCTCTCTCTCTTTGTTCTTAAAAATCATAACTTTCAACTTTTCAGAAACCTCCAAAAGATAAAGCAATTGAAAACCGAACAAAACAACAATCAAACAAAGAGAAAACAAGGTAAAACTTTTACTTTAAATAAATCCAATACATTAATTATTTTAACTCTTCAGGAATGCAACAGCTGGAATTACTCTTGAAGATATGGTTGCCAAGCAACAGAAATGCAGACTCGGTGTCTAATCCTAACTACTGACTAATATTTGAAACATGGGCTTTCCTTATGACCACATAGCACAGTTTTAAAATACAGTTTAATATAAAGTAATAAAAATGAGTTAAGTGACTCAATTTATACAACAAATTTAGCAAATAACTTAATATAAATTTTTAATAGAAGTTTTAAATGAAAAGGTAATGACTTGTTTATTTAAATGTTGTGTGTGTCACATGAGTACTTTTTACATTATTTTTATTTTGTTGCAACAAAAGTCAATTTTATATCCCTTTTTTAAAAAGAAGTGGTACCACACTATTTTAAAATTATGGTTAGGTTATAACCATCATAATATTATTAATGCCATTTTTTTCAAAGTTCAAAAAGTTCTCAGTTATAAATATATGTACATATATTTCTGCCTCAACAAATAATGCAATTGCAAACAAAAATAATTCTCTTTTAGTAATCACATTTTTTTTATTATTATTTGTTTGTTTTATGTTTTAATTTTTTTTTTAATTCAAAATAAAAAATGTAAGGGGAAACCTCAATATTAAGATAAAGGTAATATTAACAAAACGTCAATTCATGTTTCGGTTTTTATAAATTTGTCTACACTTTTAAATATAGTTATAAGAATATCATAGCAAAAATGTTTTAAAATAACAATTTATGCATAAAGCTAACCAAACAATTTCAACAGGTTTCCACCTTTTGTCTCCCAAACACAAAAAAGCATCATGAAAATTGAATAGCCTTCAAGTGTTTGCATAGACTTGCATTTAAAATTTATTTTGGTTTAATTTTATACTTGGTTTAATTTTATACACTTTTCTTTTAAGTTATTTTAAAGGGAAGCAGTGGTTGTTAACATTTGTGCTTCTAAACAGTTAACAAAAGTGGAATTGGTATCACAAGCTGTCAAGGCTGAATCCCCACTCTATCACGATGAGTGCAGAAGGTGGGGGCCTGCAAGGATTCTAAAAATTAATACTGGCCACTCCAGGCTTGTATTAAACTCCAAAGGTTACAGCTTTTCTCTGACCTTGGCTTGGTAAATGCTGCCACCACCCAAATGCAACAAAAAAAAACAAAATAAAACAAAAAAAAACCTTTAACCCAGGAAGGGGCACTTGGGAATTCCTCCCTGTGGGGTACTCTCAAGCCCTTTCACCCCCTCTCCAGGGAAGAGCTGAGAAAGGAAACAAAGGAAATTAGCTGTTGCCACCAGCTAATCAAACAGCATACACACAAATCTCTTAGGACACCAAAAATCCAATCCTGTTCCTAAAAAAGGTAAATTTTATTAAAAACAAAAAGGAAGAAAATACATCTGGAACTTAGGCTTTTGCTAGATTTTAAAAGAGCAATTCCAAAAATTAAGCACTCAAAATAGCTTTCTTGGGGGTTAGCTTAAAGTTTACAAGCAAACAAAAGCATCTGGGGTTAGTAGAGAAGAATCCACAAGCCTTAAAAAATGAACAGAAATAAACTTAATCATATCTTCCTCAACATTCCTAATTTACTTACATATATGGGTTGTTAAAAGTAGTTCTAGATATGATCTGATGGTTTTCATATCTGGTTCAAACTTTACGCAGCATTTCTGCTTATAGTATTGCTATTCCGTGTCTCCTTCTCGGGAGAACAACAGACAAAGAGAAAGTTTCTTTCCCAATTTTAAAAAGTTCTACCTTCCCATTGGCAATTTTGGTGAGGTGCCCACTTCCTTTTCTTTACCCGGGGGACTTTTAACCCTTTACAGGTAAAGCAAGCAGAGAATAGCTACCAAGAGGGATTTTACAGCCAACTGGCTGGGTGGGTGTCCATCAAAGGGAGCTACCCCACACACACTTCATTTATCACATGCCCCCCAAAGCACAGATGGTGCTGGCCAGCCTGGTTCAGGTCAGGTCCACACCAACTGGGATTTCTTCCTGGAGGTTTAGGAAACAGAGCTAATAAGATACATGCACCTCTAATTTTACCAATAATTACATGAAGAACTAAACAGTACTTTTTAGATTTCAAGGACTACAATGACTTAGAATACAGGGACATTTTTACCTGGCTGATTCTGGGAAACCTTCCCGGGAGAGTGCATCAGCCACTTTGTTAGAGGCTCCTGAAATGTGTTGTATTTTAAAATCAAAGTCTTGGAGAGCTAAACTCCACCGAAGAAGTTTTTTGTTAGTCTCTTTGACTGTGTGAAGCCACTTCAGTGCAGCATGGTCAGTCTGCATGTGGAACCGCCATTCCCAAATATATGGGCGTAGCTTCTCCAGAGCATACACAATGGCATAACATTCTTTTTCTGAGACTGGCCAGTGGCTTTCCCTCTCAGAAATGTTTTGCTGAGAAACATGACAGAATGGAATTGTTGATCTGGTCCTTTCTGCATTAAAACTGCTCCTAAATCACACTTGTACACATCTGTGGTTACGACGAATGGTTGGTTGAAGTCCAGGATCCTTAGTACAATGTCAGACATAAGGGCCGCCTTAAGCTGGTTAAAGGTTTTTCTGACACTTTTCTGTCCACTGAACTGCATTTGGCTTTTTTTTTTTCTTTTTTCTGGTTAGGTCTCTCAGTTGAGTGACAATTTGGCTATAGTGTGGTACAAATGGTCGGCAATACCTGGCCAAACCCAAGAAGAATTGGACCTGCTTCTTTGACTTAGGGACAGGCCAATTTTGGATAGCATTTTCCTTAGCCAGTAGGGGGTTGATAGTACCTTGACCCACCTGGTGTCCAAGGTATGTTACCCCGTTTAGGCCTATTTGACACTTTTTGACCTTAACAGTTAATCCTCCCTCCCTTATGCGCTGGAAGACAGCTTGGAGGTGTTCCTGGTGTTCTGCCCATGAATCTGAGAAAACAGCCACCTCGTTGAGGTAGGCAACTGCAAATTCCCCAAATCCATCCAGAAGGTTATCTATCAATCTCTGGAAGGTGGCAGGTGCATTTCGCAATCTGAAAGGGAGCACATTAAATTCATACAGCCCTACTTTGGTGATGAAGGCTGACCTTTTCTTGGCTGGGTCATCTAGTGGCACTTGCCAATACCCCTTAGTTAAGTCTAAGGTGGAGATGAACTGGGCACATCCCAGTTTCTCCAATAGCTCATCTGTGCATAGCACTGGATAGCTTTCTGGGTGAGTTACAGCATTTAGTTGATGGTAGTCCACAGAAAAGCGTATTTTCCTGTCTGGTTTGGGAACCAGAACCACCAGAGAGTCCCATGCACTCTCAGAGAGGCGGATTACACCCATCTATAACATGTCCTTGATCTCCCTTTCTATTGTGGTTTTGGCTTGAGGAGCCATCCAGTAGGGTGGGGCTCTAATTGGGTGAGCATCACCTGTGTCAATAGAGTAGTACACCCGTTCTGTCCATCTTGGGGTGGCTGAAAACATTGGCGCGAAACTGGTGCACAGCTCCTGGATTTGCTGTCGCTTACGCCCAAGGGTCATGGAAAGGCTCACCTCTTCCACACCACCATTGCTTTTTTCATCTCTCTTCTGGGCTGTAAACTGGAGAACCTTGATTTCTCAGGAATAAAAGGGCTTTAGAGAATTAACATGGTATATTTTATGTTTTAGGGTAGGGTCTGGGAATCCTGAGGTAATTAACAACTCCCAGGGTCTCTCCGACCATAAATGGCCCCTCCCATAATGCTTCCATCTTATTGGCCTGGAGCGCTTTCAGGACCATGACTCGGTCACCTACTCTGAAGGAATGCTCTCTGGCATGTTTATCATACCAGGCCTTTTGCTCTTGCTGAGCATCCTGTAGGTTTTCTTGAGCAAGGGCGAGAGAGTTTTTGAGGGTGTATTGCAGATTGGTTACAAAGTCCGAAATGTTAGTTCCTGGAGAAGATGTAACGCCCTCTCATCGTTGCTTTACCAGCTGTAATGGCCCCTTAACTTCGTGACCGTAAATTAGTTCAAAAGATGAAAATCCTAAACTGGGATGCGGTACAGCCCTGTAGGCGAAGAGCAACTGCTGCAACACTAGGTCCCAATCATTGGAGTTCTCATTCACGAATTTACGAATCAGGGCCCCCAAAGTCCCATTAAACTTTTCCACTAGGCCATTTATTTGATGGTGGTAAGGGGTGGCAGCCAAGTGGTTTACCCCATGAGCTTCCCAGAGACGTTTCACGGTCCGTGCCAGGAAGTTAGTTCCCAAATCGTAAGGATGTCGGAGGGCCAAGCTACCTGCCAAAAAGGTCTGTCAATGCCTGGCTCACGCTTTTAGCCCTGATGTTGCTTAGAGCTACTGCTTCCGGCCATCAGGTGGAAAAATTCATGGAAGTCAGTATGTACAGCTTTCCTCTGGGTGTCTTCTTAGGGAAAGGTCCCAGAATATCCACCGCTACACTCTGAAATGGAACCTCAATCATGGGGCATGGCTGGAGAGGGGCCTTGACCTGGTCTTGGGTCTTTCCAACCCTCTGGCACACCTCACAAGACCGGACATAGGTAGAAACATCCTTACCCATCCCCTCCCAGTGAAATGACTTCCCCAAACGGTCCTTGGTCCTGTTCACCCCAGCACAGCCACTAGGGTGATCGTGGGCTAAGCTCAAGAGCTTTTCCCTATACTTAGTTGGAACTACCAACTGTCTCTGAGGATGCCAGTCCTCCTTGTGCCCACCACAAAGAGTCTCCTTGTATAAGAGTCCTCCTTCTTTAACAATCTTGGAACTGAGCGGTGGTGGGTCGCTCCGTGCTGCCGTCCAAACTCCCTTGAGTCTCTCATCCGCTTCCTGCTCTGCCTGGAGCTGTTCCCTTGATGCTGGAGACATTAGTTCCTTGCTGGGTTGTGGATTTGGGCTTGGTCCCACTGGAAGCGAAGCAGGTGACAGGGTTGTTTCCGTTGACTGTGAACTGCTCTCTGCTGGTGCACTAGATGGTATTTCAGCCTCCAGTTAAGCCTCTTGCGCCGGTCTAGCTGCTGCTGCACGTGCAGACTCTGTGGCGCCCTTTGGTGCTGGCTCCCCTGACTCTGTTGGGGTTGCAAGCACAGGCTTTGGTGCTGACTGCTCCACCAGTTCTGATCCTTGGGCTGTTTCTGGCTGGGTTCCAGGAACTGGATTTACAACTGCTGCCATAGACTCTGGTCTGGAGTCTCATTCCACCACCTCTGGCTGGGTTCCTGTAGGAAGCTCAGGAATGTCGTTAGGTGTGGAGGCCTGTTTAGCCTGGCTGCGGGTGACCACCCTCACCCTTTTTGTTAGCCTCACGTGGTTGGCTAAGTCTTCTCCCAGCAGCATGGGAATGGGATAATCATCATAGACTGCAAAAGTCCATATCCCTGACCAGCCCTTGTACTGGACAGGCAACTTGGCTGTAGGCAAGTTAAAAGAGTTGGCCTTAAAGGGTTGCACCATCACTTGGGTCTCTGGGTTGATGAATTTGGGGTCCACCAGGGATTGGTGGATAGCTGACACCTGTGCACCAATGTCTCTCCATGCAGGAACCTTCCTCCTGCCCACAATCATAGTTTCCCTTCGCTCTGGGGGTATTTGTGAGAAATCTGGGCCTGAAGGCTCTTGGTGGGACTCAGGGGTGATGAGTTGCAGTCAGCTGGTTCTCTTGGGGCAGTTGGCCTTCACATGCCCCAGCTCATTAAATTGAAAGCATCGCCCAGCTGACTGTGGGCTGGGGCGAGGTGGATGGTTAGAGAGTGGGGTGGTGGGATGAGAGGGCATCTGGGGTCTCCCTGGCTTCATGGAGGGTTCCTCCTTGCGAGGTGGGGATTTGGGCTGACTCCGATGGTGGGGTGTTGTCTCAGGTTTCCCCTTCTGTTATCCACACCAACTGCTACTAGCTTTCTTCTTCTCCGCCACCTCCACCAATTTGGCTCCGATCTCCCCTGCTTCTATTAAAGTTTTGGGCTTTCCATCTAGGATGTACCTTTCTATTTCCTCAGGAACACCCTCTAAGAACTGTTCCATTTGCATTAGGAGAGACAGATTTTCCAGAGATTTAACACTTGATCCTGATATCCAGGCATCCCAATTTTTTAGCATGTGGTAGGCGTGTCAGGAAAATGCCACACCTGGTTTCCACCTTAGGGCTCTGAACTGTCGACGGGCATGCTCAGGTGTTAGTCCCATTCTAATTCTGGCCTTTTGTTTAAAAAGGTCATATTCATTCATGTGTTCTTTAGGTATTTCAGGTACCACCTCTGCTAAGGGTCACTGAGTTGCGGCTTCAGCTCCACCATATACTGGTCTATAGAGGTGTTGTATCCAAGGCAGGCCCTTTCGAAATTTGCTAAGACGGCCTCTGTATCATCATCTACCTTGTATGTGGGGAATTTCTTGGAATGGGGAGCGGTACCTGGAGAAAGACTGTTAGGGTTACCTGATTGATCCAGCTTAGCCTTTTCCAGCTCTAAGCGCTTCAGCTCTAACTCCACCTCCAAGTGCTTCACCTGCATTTCCACCTCCAAGCGCTTCACCCCTCTTTCCGCTTCTGCCATCCAGCACTTCGCCTGTCTCCTCTCCTCCACTTTCAACTCCAAGTGCATCACCTCTCTTTTGTCATCTGCTCCCAGGCACATCATCTGTAGGAAGAAATCCCTGTCTTCCTCAGTCAGAACTCAGTCTGGGTTAAGGGCGTCCCTCCAGCATGGCACTTGGGTCTTGGTTGGGGAGGGCTGACCCTTCCCTCCTGGGAAGTTCCTGTTCCCTCATCCCCTCCCTTCATTCCGTCATGGAGCTGGATGTCTGGGCTTGATCTGGGTCTGTCTTCTCGTGGCGTTCCGCTTTGGGAAGACTGGTTTCTCTAGGGTTTCGGTGCCTGACCTCAACCTCATGCGCAGGTTGCCCTACTCTAGCCTAACTGTTTCATTGCCATGAAACTAGAAAAGAAAAAAAATAAACTGCTTGTTGGACTTCCTGGCTTTGCAGGCTAATCCTTTGTGCCTGTTCCTCCTCAGGCAGCAAAGAAAAGAAAAGAAAAACCTCCCTGGCTTTCAAGCAGCCAAAAGGGAAAATGTGTCCTTTTAAAATCCTGAGGTCTGTGCTTCTGGTTCAAAATGATCCCACCACTCAGCCACCATGTCAAGACTGAATCCCTACTCTGTCACTTCGAGTGCAGAAGGTGTGGGCCCGCACGGATTCTAAAAATTAATACTTGCCACTCTAGGCTTGTATTAAACTCCCAAGGTTACAGCTTTTCTCTGACCTTGGCTTGGTAAATGCTGCCACCACCCAAATGCAAAAAAACAAAACAACAACAACAAAACCAGGAAGGAGCTTAGTGGTGTGTAAGCTTCTTGGGTCCTTATGTGGTGTGTAGTTGCTGGTGAGTATTTGCTTCAGGTTGGGGAGCTGTCTGTAAGCGAGGACTGACCTGTCTCCCAAGGTCTGTGAGAGTGAGGGAGGTAGGTTGTAGATCCTTGATGATGTGCTGGAGAGGTTTTAGTTGGGGCTGAAGGTGACGGCTAGAAGCATTCTATTACTTTCTTTGTTGGGCCTGTCCTGTAGTAGGTGACTTCTGGGTACCCTTCTGGCTCTGTCAATCTGTTTCTTCACTTCAGTCTCCCTGGACAATCAATAACAGACTTAAAAGGGGCAATTCTTCGACAAAAAATCTTCAAAAACAGACTCCAACGATAAACTGTGAACTGGAATTAATTTGCAAACTGGACACCATCAAATTAGGCCTGAATAAAGACTGGGAGAGGATGGGTCACTATAAAAACTAATTTCCCCATGCTAATTTCCCCCTACTGTTACTCACACATTCTTGTCAACTATTTGAAATGGGCTACTCTGATTACCACTACAAAAGTGATTTTTTTCCTCCTATTGAGAATAGCCCACTTCCACTTTAATTGAATTGTTTTGTTAGAACGGACCGCCCACTTGGTAAGGCAACTCCCATCTTTTCATGTACTCTGTGTGTGTGTATATGTATATATTCTGCCTACTGTATTTTCTACTCCATGCATCTGATGAAGTGGGGTTTAGCCTACGAAAGCTTATGCCCAAATAAATTTGTTAGTCTCTAAGGTGCCTTGTTGTTTTTGCTAAGTATCAAAGGCAACAGAGCAGCAGGTGACTAGTGGGTATCGAACAAGAGACTGTGAGGTAGGGCTGGAGATGGGGAGATTGAAGAGGCAGGGAATGGGCCTGATGAGGGGTTGAGTGGAGAGCAATGGAACCACAGGTGGGCTGGGAAAGGGCAGCCAGTGGGACTCACAAGCTTTTAAAAGTTCCTTTGTTAGCAACATTGCTTGAACTCCCTGCTGCTGCTCTGACACTTCCCACCACAATGCTTGGGGATGCTGGCTCTTTCCACGAGTGTAGGGCACCTTAGTGTCCCTGTGCTGGCTGCTTTTGTATCACACACACACACACACACACACACGGCTGTTCACACATGTGTTTGCATGTGAACACACACACACACACGTGCACTCACAGGCTTTATAAACACCTGGGGCTGCATCTCCATATTAAATAGGAGGGTGGCTGCAAACTGCTCCATTCATGCCACTAGAGGGAGGTCTGTGGGCTTTTAGAAGACTGCTCATTGTACCCTTGGTAAAGCAAAGGCTGGGCAACCCCTGGCAGACAGAGACAGAAGAGTCACTGGGATGGGACTGCATTGGCACTGTGAACGCATTGGCAGTCACCCTGCTGCTTCTCCTTAAAGAGCCAATTCAGCAGCCCCCGATCTGATTTACAAGCAAAGACTCCAAAGACATGTAAAACCAGCCACCTTATTTATATATTGCCCTGTGTTTTCCTTAAAGTATACAGGGAAGAGAGCATCAATTTATCAATCTAAAGAGAGATCAATATCTATAAGGGGCTGGTGTAGCTTGTCAAGTGAAGAGCAGGGCTTGGTGGTTTTGGAAGTATGGGATGAATTCTGTTTCCATGTCTGACTCATTACTTCAAGTAACTTTTTACCAGCTCTGGCTGGTTAGGAGACTCTCTTCCATCCTGGCAGATGATGACCTGGCCTTGGTTATACTCTCCTTTGTCACCTTCTGCCTGGACTGCAGCAATGTATTTGACCTGAGCATGAGGTATCATTCCTTGGGAAACTCCAACTAGCAGTAATAATCAAACCATCAATTTGTAAACATCTAGAAGATAATAAGGTGATAAATAACAGTCATCATGGACTTGAAAAAACAAATCATGTTAAACCAACCTAATAGTTTTCTTTGACAAGGTAACAAGCCTTGTGGATAGGGGGGGAAGTGGTAGATGTGGTATATCTTGACTTTAGTAAGGCTTTTGATACTGTCTCACATGACCGTCTCATAAACAAACTAGGGAAATACAACCTAGATGGAGCTGCTATAAGGTGGGTGCATAACTGGTTGGAAAACCCTTCCCAGAGAGAAGTTATCAGTGGTTCACAGTCAAGCGGGAAGGACATATTGACTGGGGTCCTGCACGGATCAGTTCTGGATCCTGTTATGTTCAATATCTTCATCAATGATTCAGATAATATCATAGAGCATACACTTATAAAGTTTGTGGATGATACCAAGCTGGGAGGGTTGCAAGTGCTTTGGAGGATAGGATTAAAATTCAAAATGATCTGGACACATTGAAGAAATAGTTGGAAGTAAATAGGATGAAATTCAATAAGGACAAATACAAAGTACTCCATTTAGGAAGGGACAATCAGTTGCACACATACAAAATGGAAAATGACTGCCTAGGAAGGAGTACTGCAGAAAGGGATCTGGGGGTCATAGTGGATCACAAGCTAAATATGTGTGAACAGTGTAAAACTATTGCAAAAAAAGCAAACATCATTCTGGAATGTATTAGCAGGAGTGTTGTAAGCAAGACACGAGAAGTAATTCTTCTGGCTGTACTCTGCACTGATTAGGCCTCAGCTGGAGTGTTGTGTCCAGTTCTGGGCACCACATTTCAGGAAAGATGTGGACAAATTGGAGAAAGTCCAGAGGAGAGCAACAAAAAATGATTAAAGGTCTAGAAAACATGACCTACTAGGGAAGATTGAAAAAATTTGTTTTGTTTCGTCTGGAGAAGAGAAGACTGAGGGGGGACATAACAGTTTTCAAGTATATAAAAGATTGTTACAAGGAGGAGGGAGAAAAATTGTTCTTGTTACCCTATTAGAATAGAACAAGAAGCAACATAGTCCACATCTTCTGCTTCCACGTGCTCCTGAACGGGAGCCAAGAGGGTTGCAATAGAGCGAGTCCGACTCTTTCCTTCCTCGCACAGCCAAAGCACCAGGCAATTCCAGACTCTCTCTCTCTGCTGAGACAAAACGATTGCTTTGGTCCCTGGGTCCGAGTGTATCTAGTGGAAATGATATACGATCAGACTCCTCAACATCAGGAGGGGGAGCTGTCTGAAAGTCACTAGAGGAAGCAGAAACAAAGGACAATGGAGAAGTATTTTAATAAGCATCATACCAATTAATTGGCAATATTTTGCTCTGAGCACCTTCCATTCAAGGATCTCAAGGCACTTTACCAGCATGAATGAGCGCAAGCTCCTGGTGTTTAGTTATATGATGTCATGCCCTTATTTTTCAGATAAGCAGATAGATATAGCGCTCAGTTAGTTGGCTTACCCATGATCATGCAGCAAGTGAGTAGCATTGCTGGGAACAGAACCCAGGAGTCCTGGTGCCCAGATAACAGCTCTCCCTAGCTACTCAGGACAGTCTCCAGTCACATCTGTTGAAATTTACTGGAAGGCTCCTTCTGTTTCAAAGCATCTGGCAGGCCACTGCATATTAGTGACACACACACACACACACACTTTCTCTCTCTCTCTCTCTCAATTATACCAACCCACACCTTTGGCTTACTAGCTGCCTCCTCACCATGTTAGCCTCTAAGTACCATGAATGATTTCCCATCCTTCAGCATGTGAGGCCCAGCAGATCTGCTAGCACAGAGTGTGTGTAATTTCACCAGAGAAGGGGCAGTGAATGAATGTACACATTTGCTTTGGCTTATCAATGTTATCCCATTTCCTGTCCTAGGTGTTTCTGAATGGCGGCCAATTGCATTGATTAAACATTCATCTGCTGGGGCTTTGTGAATGCCCTTAACACAGATGCACAGGGAGTCCCTGGAAGCACTGGTCTCAGCAGCTCCCCCTCCCTCTGTGGTATAGTGAAGACCCTCTGGCCTCAAGGGTGACTCTAGGAATGGAGCTGATGCCACAAGGTCATTGCACACAGCGTATGAGAAGGGATCAGCTTTTGGTTACCATTTACTGGGGCTGATACTAGAGGTAAATGGCTCCAGGTCTCATTAGCAAGCCTGGGAAGCCACCAGTGCCATATGATTGCACTGGGTTGGATGGGCACATTTTACACACACTGAAATAGCTGTAGTTCTGGAGTCAGGACTCCTGGGTTTTATTCCCAGAGCTGCAACTGACTTATTAATACTATTATTTGTGGTACAGTAGTGGCCAGAGTCTGAACTCGTATTGGATTCCCATTGTGCTAGGTGCTTTACATACAGGTGGTGAGAGACTGTCCCTGGCCCCAAGAGCTCCCAGTCTATCTAGGAAAAGGGTATGGGACGGGAGCAGAACTGAAGCGATGGCAGGTCATGGCAGAGCTGGCTCCCAGCTGTATCCACTGGGCCACACTGCCTCTCTGACTAGCTCCCTGTGTGACCTTGGGCAAGTCAGTTACCCCTCCTGAGCCTCAGTTTATTGCATTTGTAACATTATTACCACCAGAAATGAAGGGTCCTAGCTGCAGCGTGGCCCAGGGGAGACAGGTGCACTCTTCAGCACTGGCTAAGCTGCCATTTGCCAGCTGAGTTTGACATTTGATGGTACAATAATATATTAAATCCAATCACCATTGCAGGGCCTTCCTGTCTAGGGGCCCTGGGCCTTGCCCCATTTCCCTGTGGTGAGTCTGACTGTGTCTAGATCTTTGTCTAGATCTGCTGATGAGCCTGCACCTGCACATGCCTGTAAAAGCTGTCTAGTCCAGCTGCCGAGTGCAGCCTGAAAACCTACAGGCCACACAAGCCAAACTCTTCAGAAATGGCCACTTAGTTGCATCCTCTACATTTCTTGATGCCCAACTTTAGATGTCTAGGGCTAGATGTTCAGTGGCACTGAGGCCTCACAGATTCTGCTGGACTCAACAGGAGTTGAAAATGCTCAGCAGCTCTGAAAATCAGGGCCTAGGTGTCTCACATTGGACCCCAAATCTGCAGCCACTTGAGAAAATGTTGGCCAGCCACTTTGTAATGGGGTAGCCTGCTCCTGTGAGGGCTGGTGCCCGAAGCTGGCCAGTCCTGTACCATTAGCCCTGCCTGCCACATCTGGGGTGGGGAGGGTTTAATTAGTGCAGGGGATCTCAAACTGGAGGTTGAGACCCCTCGGGGGTCATAAGGTTATTACATGGGGGGAGGGTCACAGGCTGTCAGCCTCCATCCCAAACCCCGCTTTGCATCTAGCATTTATAATGGTGTTAAATATATTAAAAAGGATTTTTAATTTATAAGGGGGGTCGCACTCAGAGGCTAGCTATGTGAAAGGGGTCACCAGTACAAAAGTTTGAGAACCACTGAATTAGTGGAACCAACTGGGTCTGGAGGAGCTGATTTTCCTATAAAGAGCTGCAGGAAGCTGCAGGGGGTAATGGTTAGGGAGACAGATTGCAGAGTTGGTTGAGCAGACTCCAGCAGGGAACCCGGAGTTCTCAGGCAAAGACTCCAGGCAGGAAGGCTGGGAGACTCCCAGCAGGAAGACTGGGAGCAGGGATTTGATGAGGATTTAAGAACCTTTTTTGGGGAATATTTTGTTACGTTGGTACATCCAGCCCCTGGGAGCAGTGCTGCTGAACTTGAGATGAGTTGAACTTGAGATGTTTTTGATTGAGAGAAAAGTGGGGCAGAGGCAGAGCTGCTGCACAGTCTCTTAAGCCCATGAGGGGGCGCTTGGCCCATTTCCACCCTGGTATTGACATTCCCATTGGCGATTAGTGTGAGAGGAGCTCGACTCCTGAGGCTGACTCCTCAAACAGGTCCTGTTTCAGCACAGCATTTAACCATGTGCTTAACTTTAAGCACTGGTATAACCCTGCCCATATTTAGTGAAGGATTAGTGTGTACTGTGACCCCTTGGCCTTGAAGATTCCCCATTCCCTCATGTAGTTTATTTATAGCAGTGCAAAGCAGGTATTGGTAGTATTTTATGCCCACTTGGCACTAGGGTAAATGACTGCACAAGTGCAGTGTGCTGGTGAATCGTGCCCATTAACTTCAAAGAAACATAAACACGTGCTTAGAATTGAGCCTGTTCTTAAGCCCCATGCTGCAGAGGGATGGGATTCCTTGTGCACCTAAAGGTAAGCATGTGTTTAAGTACTTTGCTGGGTCAAGGCCAAAAATCAAAACTCCCAGATTCTCTGGCCCATGTGCAAGACAAGTTGCAATTGCAAAGAGGTTCCATGGAAGCAGTTTGAATGTTCTCTGAATGCTTTTGCATGTCCCTGCTCTGAGGACAGGGAGGGCACTGTTACAGGAGTTCCTGGCTTTGTAGCCAGCTGGAACCGAGACTGATGAGCAGCGGTGTGTCGGGTTTCCTTTGAGGATCAAACGTTCCCTCTGAACTGTGGGGAAGGTTTGAATGTGGCTTCCCACATGGCTTTTAGATGTCAGTTTCACACTACTACCTGCACTTAAGAAGTTCAACCTCTGCCCCATGCAGTGGAGGTGGAAGCCACCTCCACTGCAAATTGCTACTAAGGCCTGGTCTACACTATGAGTTTAGTTCGAATTTAGCAACATTAAATCGAATTAACCCTGCACCCGTCCACACAACGAAGCCATTTACTTCGACATAAAGGGCTCTTAAAATCGATTTCTGTACTCCTCCCCGATGAGGGGAGTAATGCTGAAATCGACATTGCCATTTCGAATTAGGGTTAGTGTGGCCGCAATTCAATGCTATTGGCCTCCGGGAGCTATCCCACAGTGCACCATTGTGACCGCTCTAGACAGCAATCTGAACTCGGACACACTGGCCAGGTAGACAGGAAAAGCCCCACGAACTTTTGAATTTCATTTCCTGTTTGCCCAGCGTGGAGAGCACAGGTGACCATGCAGAGCTCATCAGCACAGGTAACCATGCAGTCCGAGAATTGAAAAAGAGCACCAGCATGGACTGTATGGGAGATACTGGATCTGATCGCTATATGGGGAGAGGATTCCATGCTATCAGAACTACGTTCCAAAAGACGAAATGCCAAAACATTTGAAAAAATCTCCAAGGGCATGATGGAGAGATGCCACAATAGGGACTCACTACAGTGCCGTGTGAAAGTTAAGGAGCTCAGACAAGCCTACCAGAAAACCAAAGAAGCAAATGGAAGGTCTGGGTCAGAGCTGCAGACATGCCGCTTCTATGCTGAGCTGCATGAAATTCTAGAGGGGGACGCCACCACTACCCCACCTCTGACCGTGGATTCCGAGGAGGGGGTAATCTCAGCCATGCCTGAGGATTCTGCGGACGGGGAAGATGAGGAGGAGGAGGAGGAGGACGAGCTTGTGGAGAGCACACACCACTCCATTCTCCCTAACAGACAGGATCTTTTTCTCAGCCTGACTGAAGTACCCTCCCAACCCTCCCAAGGCGTTATCCCAGACAATGAGGCCATGGAAGGGACCTCTGGTGAATGTACCTTTGTAAATATAAAACATGGTTTAAAAGCAAGCGTTTTTTAATGATTAATTTGCCCTGAGGACTTGGGATGCATTTGCGGCCAGTACAGCTACTGGAAAAGTCTGTTAACGTGTCTGGGGATGAAGCAGAAATCCTCCAGGGACATCTCCATGAAGCTCTCCTGGAGGTACTCCAAAAGCCTTTGCAGAAGGTTTCTGGGCAGGGCAGCCTTATTCCGTCCTCCATGGTAGGACACTTTACCACGCCACGCTAGTAGCAAGTAATCTGGTATCATTGCATGACAAAGCCTGGCAGCGTATGGTCCCGGTGTTTGCTGGCATTCAAGCAACATCCGTTCTTTATCTCGCTGTGTTATCCTCAGGAGAGTGATATCGTTCATGGTAACCTGGTTGAAATACAGGAATTTAATGAAGGGGACAGAGGTGGCCGTTCCTACTGGGCTGTTTGCCTGTGGCTGAAAAGAAATCCTTCCCTGCAGTTAGCCAAGCCGGGGGGGAGGACATTGATGCTGAGCTTTTCGCGTTTGGTTAGCAGGGATCTTCCCTGATACCAGCCACGTGGTGCGGGGGGAGGGGTAAAGCGATCATCCCAGAGAATTGGATGGGGGGGGAGGTTAGTTTGCTTTCTGCAGGGATCTTCCCTGATACCAGCAACTCGGTGGGGGGAGGGGTAAAGCGATCATCGCAGAGAATTCGATGGGTGGTGGGAGGGTTTAGTTTGGTTTCTGCTGCTGCACGTTAACAGGAAATCCGCAGCACTCAATGGGCTTTGCTTGGTATGGGAAAGGAGGGCACTGCTTTTATGAAGGTTGCAGAAGCCGAAAAACAATGGCTTACCATGGCTGCATACAAGCTGAATTCTGTTGCCCGGCCCTGCGTCTGTGATCTCTAACACCAAAGCCGCAGGCACTCAATATAAGATGCAAAATGCGACCTTGTACCGAAATCACATGTGCTATGTAATGTGAATAGTGTTGTTCACTGTGAAAGAGTATAAGCATTGTTCTGTAAAATGTATCTTTTTAAATACTTCTCTCCCTTTTTTCCCTCCCTTCCGCAGCTGCAAATTTTTCAAGCCTCCCTCCTCCGTCCCGAAGGCTATCTCAGATAAGGCGACGAAAAAAATGCACACAAGACAACATGTTTTCTGAAATCATGCAATCGACCCGCGATGAAAGAGCTCATCTGAATGAATGGAAGGACACGGTATCAAAGTACAGGAAAGATGCCAGTGAACGTGAGGCCATGAGGGACACTCGAGAGGAGAGGTGGCAGGCTGCAATGCTGGGGCTGCTGCCTGATCCGACGGACACGCTCCGGCATCTGGTGGAGCTTCCGGAACGGCAGCAGGATCACAGAGTGCTGCTGCAGCCCTTGTATAACCACCCTCCCCCCTCACCATGTTCCATAGCCTCCTCACCCAGACGTGTAAGAACACGGGGGGGGGGGGCTCCGTGCACCCTCCCACTCCACCCCAGTGGACAGCCCAACCAAAAGGCTGTCATTATTTTGAACTTTTGAAGTGGCCTTTTCCTTCCCTCCTATCCTCCTCCCAGACCCAACCCAGGCTACCTTGTCAGTTCTCTCCCTATGTTTATAATCAATTAATAAAGAATACATGATTTTTAAACGATAGTGACTTTATTTCCTTTGAAAGCAAGCTGTGATGGAAGGGGGGAGGGCGGTTTGCTTACAGGGAATGAGTCAATCAAGGGGGCGGGTTTTCATCAAGGAGAAACAAACAGAACTTTCACACCGTAGCCTGGCCAGTCATGAAACTGGTTGTCAAAGCTTCTCTGATGCGCAGCACTTCCTGGTGTGGTCTTCTAATCGCCCTGGTGTCTGGCTGCGTGTAATCAGCGGCCAGGCGATTTGCCTCAGCCTCTCACCCCGCCATAAAGGTCTCCCCCTTACTCTCACAGAGATTGTGGAGCACACAGCAAGCAGCAATAACAATGGGAATATTGGTTTGGCTGAGGTCTGAGCGAGTCAGTAACGTGCACCAGCGACCCTTTAAACATCCAATGCACATTCTACCACCATTCTGCACTTGCTCAGCCTGTAGTTGAACAGCTCCTGACTACTGTCCAGGCTGCCTGTGTATGGCTTCATGAGTCATGGCATTAAGGGGTAGGCTGGATCCCCAAGTATAACTATAGGCATTTCAACATCCCCAATGGTTATTTTCTGGTCTGGGAAGTAAATCCCTTGCTGCAGCCGTTTAAACAGATTAGTGTTCCTGAAGATGCGAGCGTCATGAACCCTTCCTGGCCATCCCACGTTGATGTTGGTGAAACGTCTCTTGTGATCCACCAGTGCTTGCAGCACCACTGAAAATGTACGGTTTATGTACTGGCTGCCCTGGTGCTCCGGTGCCAAGATAGGGATATGGGTTCCATCTATTGCCCCACCACAGTTAGGGAATTCCATTGCAGCAAAGCCATCCACTATGACCTGCACATTTCCCAGAGTCACTATCTTTGGTAGCAGCAGTTCAGTGATTGCTTTGGCTACTTGCATCACAGCAGCCCCCACAGTAGATTTGCCCACTCCAAATTGATTCCCAACTGACCGGTAGCTGTCTGGCGTTGCAAGCTTCCAGAGGGCTATCGCCACTCGCTTGTGAACTGTGAGGGCTGCTCTCATCTTGGTATTCTGGCACTTCAGGGCAAGTCAGGCAAGTCACAAAGTTCCATGAAAGTGCCCTTACGCATGCAAAAGTTTCGCATTTTCTATTATAATAGAATAATAATTATTAACAGCATGATCTCCAAAGCGCCGGGGCCCGCGGTTTGAGAGAATTCTGTGTCCATGTCCTCATCACTCTCGTCGCTGCACTGCCATAGCTGACTCCTCCTCACCTGGTTTTGCAGGTTCTGGTTCAGCACAAACTGCACGATAATGCGCGAGGTGTTTACAATGTTCATGACTACTGTCTTGAGCTGAGCGGGCTCCATGCTTGCTGTGGTATGGCGTCTGCACTGTTCACCCAGGAAAAAAGGTGTAAAATGGTTGTCTGCCGTTGCTTTCCCTAGGGAGGGGGAGGATGTACCCAGAACCACCCGCGACAATGTTTTTGGCCCCATCAGGGATTGGGATCTCAACCCAGAATTCCAATGGGCAGAGGAGATTGCGGGAACTATGGGATAGCTATGGGATAGCTACCCACAGTGCAATGCTCTGGAAGTCGACGCTAGTCTCGGTACATGGACGCACACCGCCGAATTAATGTGCTTAGTGTGGTCGCATACACTTGACTTTATACAATCGGTTGCCAAAAATCAAATTCTGTAAATTTGGAGTAATCCCGTTGTGTAGACATACCCTAAGAGGGAAGGAGCTTCTGTAACAATTGGCTGCAGTGCCACTCCAGTGAGCCAGCAGTGGAGACCCATATGCTTCCTACAGGAGCTGTGGGACATACATTCACACAACAGACAAGGGAAAGGGGGAGGATGCAGTGAATTTCAGACAGCTGTGCTCATAGGGTCTATGCAGACACAGTCAATTAATGGATGAGTGCTTTGCCCGAGTTCAAATCTGGCTGTCGCACTTATCAACATCCTACCACCACACAGTTCAACATAATTTGTAGTTCCCTGGATTGCCAGAGCTGTGTGTGGGGAGCTCAGCACTTGAATAGCAGGGAGCTCTGGGGCTGGATTCAGGTGCCTTGCCAGAGCTGTGCATGGGGAGCTGAGCAGTGGAATAGTAGGGGGCAGTGGGGCTGTGACGTGCACCAGCAGAACTGCATGGTGGCAGGTTGCCCGGTACCTGGTTGTGTCGTTGGCTTTCCCTTTCCTTTACCTTAGAACGTATCTCGAGCTAAGTGTCCAATTGCCCCACTATGGGAACAGGCCCGGGGCACCTTGTGGAGTTGTTTTCACTTTCTTCCATCAGGGCTGATGTTTGCTCTCACACCTCCCCCCCACAACGGGGCCCAAATCCCTACACAAGAATACCCTGCAATCTTGGACAGGATTCAACGGGTCATCGTGTGCCTCTGGGTCTCCATGGTTCCTCTCTAGCTCCCTGGCTAACATGGGCCTTGGGGTGGATTTCACCTGCTGACCTAGGCCTAAAGGCCTCAGTGCCGTATTGCCAAGCTCCTGAGCCACCCAGTGCCAACATCCCTGCCCCATTTAGCAGAGTAAATGGGAATAACACCACATCTGCCTGGCACATCACATAGCAGTCAAGGCACAGAAAACCTCTTCCTTGCCAGTTGATGATGGTGCTGGAGGGACGTCTCTGAGAAGAAGAATGAAATCCATGTTTAAAGCTGTCATTATTTTCTGCCTCTCAGACCTGTCAGACAGGGGTCTCCCATGCCAGCCCACTGAGCCAGCAGGGATGGCTGGAGGCCTCTGGCACATACCTACAAAGGCAGGTTAATGAGGGATTTCAGGGGAGGGGTAGGCGGAGACACTTTGTAATTACTGGCCACAGATCCTTTTCAATATGGAAGTAAGTGCCATTTGTTTATCCCCTTTTATCAGTGTGTTAGGCACAAATGAAATGTTTGGGTTTAGCAGCAGAAGAAGGATGGGGGGAGGAGGGGCAGGTTAATAGATAGTTTTTGATTCCTGCAAGTGTGGGACTCCTCGGTACTGCAGAGAAAGCTCTTCCTGGCTGGTTTGCGCACCTCTCTCTTCACAAAGCTTCCCTTGGAAGTCCAGTGTAATTAGCTCAGCAGGCCTATTTTTGGCAGCTTTCGGGGGTCAGTTTTCTTAGTGCTGATAGAGAGGTTCTGAAACACATCGGCTGTGGCATTAAGGACAAGGCTGTTGGTGGGGGGTGAGTGGTTGCAGTGGCAGAGAAGTGGCTTGTTGCATTGCTGGTGGGCTTGGTAGGGGATATCAGGACAGACCCATAGCTGGTGTAAACAATTGCTGCTTCAGATCCGGCCCATTGTCCTTTCCTCTCTGATTGAGCCAGAAAGCTCATGTCAAATATAAACATGCCCATGAAAACACAATCTGTAACAGAGAAGGAAAAATACACCCTGTCTCAGAGCAATGAGCTATTTTCATCCAACGCCCATGGCTCTCTTGGGATGGAGGGACAGTAGAGGACCGATGGACTTTGGAAGCCCTTGAGACAGAGGGCTTGAGTCTCCACTGCTTTCTACCATGTGCAATCCTGTGAAGTGGGTGTGAAAGACTTTCCCCTCTATAGGTGAACGGAGACATAAGATCTGGTAGTGTTTCACACCCACTTTGACACTGTGTCTAAGGCAATAGAGGATCAGGCCCTGACATTCTTTGAGTTTTCACTCAGATTTCTCCAAGGAGGGGGGGAAACCTAGGAAATGAGATGCAAAAGAGATTTGTTAATGAAACAATCAGCGGCACCTGGCAAATGTCTTATACAAAACGAAGGCAAATGTTTGTTTGAATCCTTGAACTTATTTGCTTCAACTCTGTTTGTCCTGCAAACTTTCCGGGTTTACTTGTGGACAAACTTGGAGAAAAGTGAATTTTGAGCTTGAATAGGCATAGATTGCCAGCTGCAAAATTTCCTCTCAAATATGCCATTGAAACCATGCTGTAGTTAGCCATTAGTTGAATATTAGAGATCAGGAGGAGATGTAATCAAAGTTGGGGGAGATTATCCCATATTTGCTACTGCAGGTTTCTGACCTCTTCCTCTGAAGCATCAGAGACAAGTGACTGGGCTAGATGGACCAGGCATCTGACACAGTGTGACAATTCCCCCCCCCCTCCATGGAATGGTGAATAAATACCCAGGCTGACCCACAAGAGCCCCAGTCACTCTTCCTTTTCATCATGGTCTATTACAAGCCCCACATGCTCATGCGGGTGCTCAGCAATCTGCTGTTTCCCTGACTTGAAAATTTACTTTCTGGGAAATTGGATTTGTGGTGCTCGGCAATATTAATCTTTCTTGCTGCTGCTTGTATCAATTTCTGTTGTGCAAATAGACTTAATCTGCATGTGGTTCACTCAGAGGCTGACCTGGATGGGTTTTGTTATTGAAAGAACCAGAGCTTTGTAGAGCTTTTTAAAAAAAAATCTGAAATTGCTTTGCTGTGACTCAGGTATAAGCATGTGCTCTGTTAGCTAGGGGCCAGCAGGCCTTCTGAGAGTAGTCTGCAATTCAGATGTCTCCAGACACTCTCTGGGCTTAAAAGATTCCTGATTTTGCCTGAAGACTTGCACTAGATTAATAAGCAACCCAAGACATTATTTGGGTCAGCTGGTGTGAGTCAACATTGCGTTGACTCCATGGTTCTGCCCTGATTTATACCAGCCAAGGGTTTGGCCTAATAAACCGGGTGCTAAGATACGGGATGTGGACCTGAGGCTGAAGAGAATCCTAATAGGAGCGGGAAAGAATCCACTGATTGTCCTTCATGTGGGAACAAATGATACAGCTAGATTCTCGCTGGAACGTATCAAGGGAGACTATGCCAGACTGGGGAAGATGCTTAAGGAAATCGAAGCTCAGGGATCTTCAGTGGGATTCTCCCTGTTCCTAGAGAAGGGCAACAAAGGTGTGACAAGATTATGATGATCAACAGGCTCAGGTAGTGGTGCTATAAGGAGGGCTTTGGGATGTATGGCCACTGGGAAGCATTCATGGACAGAGGACTGTTCTCTCAGGATGGACTTCGCCTGACTAGGGAGGGAAATAGACTTCTAGGATGGAGGCTGGCACAACTGATTAAGAGAGCTTTAAACTAGGAATTTGGGGGAGATGGTTGGGAGATGTCCAGGTAATCTCCACGCCGGATTTTAACATTGAGAGGGAAGAAAACAAAGTAAGAAAGGATACAGCCGTGGGTAGGAGAATGGACATATGGAGGAAGGGTAGTGTAGATACCAGTCTAATAGGTGATACTGGCAGTAGAATGTCTGTGCCTAATCAGGTAAAGAATGTGAGAGAAACCAAACAGCAAAAATTAAGATGTTTGTACACTAATGCGAGGAGCCTAGGTAACAAAATGGAGGAACTAGAGCTCTTGGTGCAGGAAGTGAAACAAGATATTATAAGGATAACAGAAACATGGTGGAATAGTAGTCATGACGGGAGTACAGGTATTGAAGGGTATGTGCTGTTTAGGAAAGATAGAAATAAAGGCAAAGGTGGTGAAGTAGCATTGTATATCAATGATGAGGTAGACTGTAAAGAAATAAGAAGTGATGGAATGGGTAAGACAGAGTCTGTCTGGGCAAAAATCACACTGGGGAAGAAAGCTACTAGATCTTCCCCTGGGATAATGTTTGGGGTGTGCTATAGACCTCCGTGATCTGATTTGGATATGGATAGAGACCTCTAATGTTTTTAATGAAGTAAATACTAATGGGAATTGTGTGATCATGGGAGACTTTAACTTCCCAGATATAGACTGGAGGACAACTGCTAGTAGTAATAATTGGGCTCAGATTTTCCTGGATGCGATAGCTGATGGATTCCTTCACCAAATAATTGCTGAACCAACAAGAGGGGATGCCATTTTAGATTTGGTTTTGGTGAGTAGTGAGGACCTCATCGAAGAAATGGTTGTTGGGGACAACTGTGGTTTGAGTGATCATGAATTAATTCAGTTCAAACTAAATAGAAGGATAAATAAAAATAGATCTGTGACTGGGTTTTTTGATTTCAAAAGGGCTAACTTAAAAAAATTAAGGAAATTAGTTAGGGAAGTGGATTGGACTGAAGAACTTGTGGATCTAAAGGCGGAGGAGACCTGGATTTACTTCAGGTCAAGGTTGCATAAACTTTCAGAAGCCTGCATCCCAAGAAAGGGGAAAAAACTCATAGGCAGGATTTGTAGACCAAGCTGGATGAGCAAGCATCTCAGAGAGGTCATTAAGAAAAGGCAAAAAGCCTACAAGGAGTGGAAGATGGGAGGGATCAGCAAGGAAAGCTACCTTATTGAGGTCAGAACATGTAGGGATAAAGTGAGAAAGGCCAAAAGCCATGTAGAGCTGCACCTTGCAAAGGGAATTAAAACCAATAGTAAAAGGTTCTATAGCCATATAAATAAGAAGAAAACAAAGAAAGAAAAAGTGGGACCGCTAAACACTGAGGATGGAGTGGAGGTTAAGGATAATTTAGGCATGGCCCAATATCTAAAACAAATACTTTGCCTCAGACTTTAATGAGGCTAATGAGGAGCTTAGGGATAATGGTAGGATGACAAATGGGAATGAGGATATGGAGGTAGATATTACCACATACGAGGTAGAAGTCAAACTCGAACAGCTTAATGGGACTAAATCAGGGGGCCTAGATAATCTTCATCCAAGAATATTAAAGGAACTGGCACATGAAATTGCACACCCATTAGTAAGAATTTTTAATGAATCTGTAAACTCAGGGGTTGTACCGTATGACTGGAGAATTGCTAACATAGTTCCTATTTTTAAGAAAGGAAAAAAGGTGATCTGGGTAACTACAGGCCTGTTAGTTTGACATCTATAGTATGCAAGGTCTTGAAAAAATTTTTGAAGGAGAAAGTAGTTAAGGACATTGAGGTCAATGATAATTGGGACAAAATACAACATGGTTTTACAAAAGGTAGATCGTGCCAAACCAACCTGATCTCCTTCTTTGAGAAGGTAACAGATTTCGTAGACAAAGGAAAAGCAGTGGATCTAATTTACCTCGATTTCAGTAAGGCATCTGATACGGTTCCACCTGGGGAATTATTAGCTAAATTGGAAAAGATGGGGATCAATATGAAAATTGAAAGATGGATAAGGAACTGGTTAAAGGGGAGACTAGAACAGGTCATATTGAAAGGTGAACTGTCAGGCTGGAAGGAGGTTACTAGTGGAGTTCCTCAGGGATCAGTTTTGGGACCAATCTTATTTAATCTTTTTATTACTGACGTTGGCACAAAAAGTGGGAATGTGCTAATAAAGTTTGCGGATGACATGAAGCTTGAAGGTATTGCCAATACAGAGAGGGACCAGGATATCCTACAGGAAGATCTGTCTGACCTTGTAAACTGGAGTAATAGTAATAGGATGACATTTAATAGTGCAAAGTGCAAAGTGCAAAGTGAAAAGTCATGCATTTAGGGATTAATAACAAGAATTTTTGTTATAAGCTGGGGACGCATCAGTTGGAAGTAACAGAGGAGGAAAAGGACCTCGGAGTATTGGTTGATCGCAGGATGACTATGAGCCGCCAATGTGTTATGGCTGTGAAAAAAGCTAATGCGGTCTTGGGATGCATCAGGCGAGGTATTTCCAGTAGAGATAAGGAGATGTTAGTACCATTATACAAGGCACTGGTGAGACCTCATCTGGAATATTGTGTGCAGTTCTGGTCTTCCATGTTTAAGAAGGATGAATTCAAACTGGAACAGGTACAGAGAAGGGCTACTAGGATGATCCGAGGAATGGAAAACCTGTCTTATGAAAGAAGACTCAAAGAGCTTGGCAATTTTAGCCTAACCAAAAGAAGGTTGACGGGAGATATGATTGCTCTCTATAAATACATGAGAGGGATAAATACCAAGGAGGAAGAGGAAATATTTAAGCTCAGTACCAATG
Source organism: Terrapene triunguis (assembly GCF_002925995.2). Taxonomy (NCBI): domain Eukaryota; kingdom Metazoa; phylum Chordata; order Testudines; family Emydidae; genus Terrapene; species Terrapene triunguis. The sequence continues at coordinate 5,785,173 of NW_020664418.1, read as the reverse complement.
TGGACACACAAACAAATGGATATAAACTGGCCATCAGGAAGTTTAGACTTGAAATTAGACAAAGGTTTCTAACCATCAGAGGAGTGAAATTCTGGAATAGCCTTCCAAGGGGAGCAGTGGAGGCAAAAGACATATCTGGCTTCAAGACTAAGCTTGATAAGTTTACAGAGGGGATGGTATGATAGGATAGCCTAATTTTGGCAATTAATTGATCTTTGACTATTAGCAGTAAATATGCCCAATGGCCTGTGATGGGATGTTAGATGGGGTGGGATCTGAGTTACTACAGAGAATTCTCTCCTGGATGTCTGGCTGGTGAGTCTTGCCCACATGCTCAGGGTTTTAGCTGATCGCCATATTTGGGGTCGGGAAGGAATTTTCTTCCAGGGCAGATTGGCAGAGGCCCTGGGGGGGTTTCGCCTTCCTCTGCAGCGTGGGGCACGGGTCACTTGCTGGAGGATTCTCTGCACCTTGGAGTCTTTAAACCGCAAGTTGAGGACTTCAATAGCTCAGACATAGGTCAGGGGTTTGTTACAAGAGTGGGTGGGTGAGATTCTGTGGCCTGCGTTGTGCAGGAGGTCAGACTAGAAGATCATAATGGTCCATTCTGACCTTAAAGTCTATGCGTCTATGAATTCTATCTGTCTTGGGTACGTTATGGTTAGCACGTGACAACCTGTAATGGCTTTTTCCTGATGTGACGGGGCGCCTGCCCCGCACTGGCCCTGAGAGGGTTAAAACCAGCCTAGGGAGGCTGAGCGGCAGAAAGCCAAAGGAGTGGCTGGAGGGGAAACAGCCAATTACTGTGACGGCTGTAGACAATGAGGGCAGTGGCTGGACCAGCCAATCGAGGCCCAGCCGGCCCATGTGAAAGGAAGCTCCAGACCGGAGTCAGTTAGTCTGCTGTAGGGAGAGCCCTAGGGAAAAGACTGGCTTCCTAGGACGCTCCTGATGGGCTGCCAGGACTTACAGCCCCCCCCCCGACCCCCTTCAGCCCCCCCCTCCACACACACACACTAGCTGATTAAGGAGCAGCCCATCTTTGGATTGCCAAGCCACTCTGAGGAGTGACTGGACTCTTGTTGGAGGAGTCCCATGGAAGAGGGAGAGACCGGATGGTGACATGGCTGGAGGGCTGTGCCACAAAGCAGACGCCGAGAGAAAGGAGCTGTAACTGGTCTGCAGGTGGAGGCGAGGAGGGGAGCCACCACCACCTGAGGGTGCACCTACTGGGACTGATCTAATTCCCAAAACACCCAGCAGGAGGCGCCAGTGTGGTGAGTGACACCATGACACATGGTGGAGAATGTGGGCACATGGTCACCGCCTGATTTGAGGGGAGGATTGAGGACTGTGAGGGGATTGCCCAGGGATAATGTTTTGAGAGACTCACAGACTATGGGACTGCAATACGAGGAAGCCTACTTTGTGAAAGTCTTGTGTACCCTCCCAGTATGGGCTCCAGAGAAGCAGCCCCCACAGAAAGAGGGACTGAAGGCACTGCTAAGGCAGTTATTCAGGGCCCAGCAAAGACAGTAAGAGGCCCAAGAGTACCTGTGGACCTATATGGCCCAGGTAGCCGAGCAGCAGCTGTGTATACTCCAGCTGCTATGGGAGGAGATCTGGGAAAGTTGCAGGTATAGAGAGGGAAGGCAGGATGCCAGGACCAGGTGCACAGAAGCGGTGAAGGTGCCTTGTTATACCTGTGGGCAACTGGGAGCAGGGAGGAGTGAATGCCCCTATCGAGAGGAAAAGGGGAAGCCCAGGAGAGCCCCACCTGTGAAGAGAACAGGGTGGGGATGGGTGTGTTGGGCCTGTGGGTGACAGGGGCACGGGAATACGCAGGGCTTGGACAGGAGCCACAGAGCCAGGCCTAGCCCAAAAAAGCCTGATGAAGAGAAGGTCACTGTAAGACCGATAGCTAGGCAGAATCAGAAGAGGTGCCCAGAAAGTGGGCCACCTAAAGAGACATTGCCCTCTTAACGAGAAATGGGCTAAGAAAGGGGTGTCCAGGAAACAGGCCAAGTCGAGGACTGACCAGGGAGATGGACCAGTGAAGACCGTGGCAGAGAGTGATCTCCCACACCCGTAGGGGGTGGTGGGGAGAAGATAAATGAAGAGACTGTGATGGAGAGGACCCAGGAGGAGAGAGGGGCAAACCCAAGGGCACAAGAGACTGCTGCAGAGTCCCCAACTAAGGAAGAAAAAGGACTGGTGAGAGATAGATGGTGATGGGTATATATGGTGAGAGATAGATGA
>NW_020664418.1:5688146-5782904 GCF_002925995.2 Terrapene triunguis | reverse complement strand
TTTGGTGAGAGATAGATGGTGATGGGTATATATGGTGAGAGATAGATTGGGAGGTGTATGTATGGTCATAGATAGATAGATGGGGAGGTGTATATGTGGTCATAGATAGGTGGGGAGATGTATGTATGGTGATAGATGGGGAGCTGTACGCATGGTGATCGATAAATGGGGAGATGTACGTATGGTGATAGATAGATTAATGGTGAGGTGTATGTATGGTGAGAGATAGATGGGCAGGTGTATGAAATGTGAGAGATAGATAAATGGGCAGCGGTACATGTGGTGAGAGATACATGGGGAGGTGTATGTATGGTTATAGATATGGAGGTGTACATATGGTCATAGTCAGATGGGGAGGTGTACGTATACTAATAGCTACATAGATGGGGAGGTGTGTGATGGTGATAGGTAGATAGATTTGGAAGTATATACTGGACAGCACAGTATGGGGAGGAGGTGACCAGCCCTCTGTGGAGAAAGAAGTGGTTTGGGACTATTTAGAAAAACTGGACGAGCACAAGTCCATGGGGCCGGATGCTCTGCATCCGAGGGTGCTAAAGGAGTTGGCGGATGTGATTGCAGAACCATTAGCCATTATCTTTGAAAACTCATGGCGATCGGGGGAGGTCCCGGATGACTGGAAAAAGGCTAATGTAGTGCCCATCTTTAAAAAAGGGAAGAAGGAGGATCCGGGGAACTACAGGCCAGTCAGCCTCACCTCAGTCCCTGGAAAAATCATGGAGCAGGTCCTCAAGGAATCAATTCTGAAGCACTTAAAGGAGAGGAAAGTGATCAGGAACAGTCAGCATGGATTCACCAAGGGCAAGTCATGCCTGACTAACCTAATTGCCTTCTATGATGAGATAACTGGGTTTGTGGATGAGGGGAAAGCAGTGGATGTGTTATTCCTTGACTTTAGCAAAGCTTTTGATACGGTCTCCCACAGTATTCTTGCCAGCAAGTTAAAGAAGTATGGACTGGATGAATGGACTATAAGGTGGATAGAAAGCTGGCTAGATCGTCGGGCTCAACGGGTAGTGATCAATGGCTCCATGTCTGGTTGGCAGCCGGTATCAAGCAGAGTGCCCCAAGGGTCGGTCCTGGGGCCGGTTTTGTTCAATATCTTCATTAATGATCTCGAGGATGGCGTGGACTGCACTTGGCTCTTTTGGTCGGGTACCCACTTCCTTTTCTTTACCTGGGGGACTTTTAACTCTTTACAGGTAAAGCAAGCAGAGAACAGCCACCAAGAAGAATTTTACAGCTAACTGGCTGGCTGGGTGTCCATCAAAGGGGGCTACCCCCCCACACACACTTCATTTATCACGCGCCCCCCAAATCACAGATGGTGCCGGCCAGCCTGGTTCAGGTCAGGTCCACACCGGCTGGGATTTCTTCCTGGACGCTTAGGAAACAGAGTTAATAAGATACATGCACCTCTAATTTTACTAATAATTACATGAAGAATTAAACAGTACTTTTTACATTTCAAGGATTACGATGACTTAGAACACAGGGACATTTTTACCCAGCTGATTCTGGGAAACTTTCCTTGGAGAGTGCATCAGCCACTTTGTTAGAGGCTCCTGAAATATGTTGTATTTTAAAATCAAAGTCTTGAAGAGGTAAACTCCACCGAAGAAGTTTTTTGTTAGTCTCTTTGACTGTGTGAAGCCACTTCAGTACAGCATGTTCAGTCTGCAGGTGGAACCACCGTCCACAAATATATGGGCGTAGCTTCTCCAGACCATACACAATGGCGTAACATTCTTTTTCTGAGACTGGCCAGTGGCTTTCCCTCTCAAGAAGTTTTTTGCTGAGAAACATGACAGGATGGAATTGTTGATCTGGTCCTTCCTGCATTAAAACTGCTCCCACACCACGCTCGGACGCATCTGTAGTTATGATGAATGGTTGGTTGAAGTCCGGGGCCTAGTTAAAGGCTTTCTGACACTTCTCAGTCCACTGAACTGCATTTGGTTGTTTTTTCCTGGTCAGGTCTGTCAGTAGGGTGGCAATTTGGCTGTAGTTTGGTACAAATCGTCGGTAATACCAGCGAAGCCCAAGAAGGATTGGACCTGCTTCTTTGACTTAGGGACAGGCCAGTTTTGGATAGCATTTACCTTAACCTGTAGGGGGTTGATAGTACCTTGACCCACCTGGTGTCCAAGATCGTTACCCTGTTTAGGCCTATTTCACACTTATTGGCCTTAACGGTTAATCCTGCCTCCCTGATGTGCTGGAAGACAGTTTGGAGGTGTTCCAGGTGTTCTGTCCATGAATCTGAGAATATAGCCACATTCTCAAGGTATGCGAATGCAAATTCCCCAAATCCAGCCAGAAGGTTATCTATCAATCTCTGGAAGGTGGTGGATGCATTTCGCAATCCGAAAGGGAGCACATTAAATTCATACAGCCCTACATAGGTGATAAAGGCTGATCTTTCATTGTCTGGGTCATCTAGCAGCACTTGCCAATACCCCTTAGTTAAATCTAAGGTGGAGATGAACTGGGCCCATCCCAGTTTCTCCAATAGCTCATCTGTGCATAGCACTGGATAGTTTTCTGGGCCAGTTACAACATTTAGTTTACAGTAGTCCACACAACAGCGTATTTCCCCATCTGGTTTGTGAACCAGAACCACTGGAGAGGCCCATGCACTCTCAGAGGGGCGGATTACACCCATCTGTAACATGTCCTGGATCTCCATTTCTATTGCGGTTTTGGCTTGAGGAGCCATTCGGTAGGGTGGGGCTCTAATTGGGCGAGCATCACCTGTGTCAATGTAGTGGTACGCCTGTTCTGTCCATCCTGTGGTGGCTGAAAACATTAGTGCAAAGCTGATGCACAGCTCCTGGATTTGCTGTTGCTGCTTATGCCCAAGGGTCATGGAAAGGCTCACCTCTTCTACGCCACCGTTGCTTTTTCCTTCATAGTAGACTCCTTTAGGCCACTCAGCGTCATCTGTCTCCTGGGATGTAAACTGGAGAACCTTGATTTCTCGGGAATAAAAGGGCATTAGAGAATTAGCATGGTATACTTTAGGTTGTAGGGTAGGTTCTGGGAATGCTGTGAAGTAATTAACAGCTCCCAGGTGCTTTCGAACCATAAATGGCTCCTCCAACGACGCTGCCATCTTATTGGCCTGGAGCGCTTTCAGGACCATGACTTGGTCACCTACTCTGAAAGAACATTCTCTGGTATGTTTATCAGACCAGGCCTTTTGCTCTTGTTGAGCATCCTGTAGGTTTTCTCGAGCAAGGTCTAGAGAGTCTTTGTGGGTGTTTTGCAGGTTGGTTAGAAAGTACAAAATGTTAGTTTCTGGAGGAGATGTAATCTCCTCCCATTGCTGCTTCACCAACTGTAATGGCCCTTTAACTTCGTGGCTATAAACGAGTTCAAAGGGTGAAAATCCCAAACTGGGATGTGATACAGCCCTGTAGGCAAAGAGCAACTATTGCAACAATAGTCCTAGTCATTGGAGTGCTCATTCACAAATTTACATATCATGGACCCCAAAGTCCCATTAAATTTCTCCACTAGGCCTTTCGTTTGATGGTGGTAAGGGGTGGGAACCAAGTGGTTCATCCCATGAGATTCCCAAGGATGTTTCATGGTCCCTTCCAGGAAGTTAGTTCCTGAATCCATAAGGATGTCAGAGGGCCAAGCTACCCTGGCAAAAATGTCTGTCAATGGCTGGCTCATGCTTTTAGCCCTGGTGTTGCTTAGAGCTACTGCTTCCAGCCATCGGGTAGCAAAATCCATGAAAGTCAGTATGTACAGCTTTCCTCTGGGTGTCTTCTTAGGGAAAGGACCCAGAATATCCACAGCTACACATTGAAATGGAACCTCAATAATGGGGAGTGGCTGGAGAGGGGCCTTGACCTGGTCTTGGTGCTTTCCCACCCTCTGGCACACGTCACAAGACCGGACATAGAAAGATCCTTGCTCATTCCCTTCCAATGGAATGGCTTCCCCAAATGGTCCTGTTCACCCCAGCAGGGCCAGTAGGGTGATCGTGGGCTAAGCTCAAGAGCTTTTTCCTATACTTAGTTGGAACTACCAACTGTCTCTGAAGATGCCAGTCCTCCTTGTGCCCACCACAAAAAGTCTCCTTGTATAAGAGTCCTCCTTCTATCACAAATCTGGACCTATTAGAAGAGCTGAGAGGTGATGGGTCGCTCCCATGCAGCCGTCCAAGCTCCGTTGAGTCTCATCTGCTTCCTGCTCTGCCTAGAGCTGTTCCCTTGATGCTGGAGACATTAGTTCCTTGCTGGGTTGTGGACTTGGGCTTGGTCCCACTGGAAGCGAAGCAGGTGATGGGGTTGTTTCCGTTGACTGTGAACCACTCTCTGCTGGTGCACTAGGTGGTATTTCAGGCTCTGGTTGAGCCTATTGCGCCAGTCTAGCTGCTACTGCAGATGCAGGCTCTGTGGTGCCATTTGGTGGGGTTGCAAACATGGGCTCTGGTGCTGAGTGCTCCACCAGTTCCGATCCTTGGGCTGTTTCTGGCTGGGTTTCTGGCTGGGTTCCAGGAACTGGATTTACAGCTGCTGCCATAGACTGTGGTCTGGGGTCTGGTTTCACCACGTCTGGCTGGGTTCCTGTAGGAGGCTCAGGAATAGAGTTAGATGTGGAGGCCTGTTTAGCCTGGCTGCGGGTGACCATCCCCACCTTTTCTGTTAGCCTCACCATCTCCCAGCAGCATGGGAATGGGATAATTGTCATAGACTCCAAAAGTCCATATTCCTGACCAGCCTTTGTACTGGTAAAGCAAGCAGAGAACAGCTACCAAGAGGGATTTTACAGCTAACTGGCTGGCTGAGTGTCCATCAAACTGAGCTTGACCCCCACACACTTCATTTATCACATAGATAGATGGGGAGGTAAACATATGGTGATAGATAGATGGAAGGGGAGGTGTACACATGGTGATAGGTAGATGGGGAGGTGTACGCATGGTGATAGGTAAATAGATTTGGAAATATATGCATAGTGATAGATAGATGGGGAGGTATACGTGAGTTGAGAGATAGATGGGGAGGTGTATGTATAGTGATAGGTAGATGGATGGGGAGGTGTGCGTATGGTGAGAAGTAGATAGATGGGCAGGGGGATGTTTGGTGAGAGATAGATGGCGAGGTGCATGTTCGGTGATAGGTAGATAGATGGGGAGCTGTACTCATGGTGATATATAAATGGGCAGGTGTACCCATGGTGATCGATAGATTGATGAGGAGGTGTATGTATGGTGATAGGTAGATGGGGAGGTATACGAATGGTACACAGATGAGATAGACGGATGGGCAGCACTACGTGTGGTGAGAGATAGATGGTGAGGTGTATGTATGGTGATGGATACGAAGGTGTACATATGGTCATAGACAGAAGGGGAGGTGTGCATATAGTGATAGATAGATAGATTTGGAGGTATATGTTTGGTGACAGATAGGTAGACAGGGAGTTATGTGTATGGTGATAAATAGATAGATAAGGAGGTGTACGCATGGTAATAGATAGATGGAGAGGTGTGCATATGGTGAGAGATAGATGGGAGGTGTGTGTATGTTGATAGTAGATAGGTATGGTGAGAGAATGATGGGGAGGTGTATGTCTGGTGATGAATAGATAGACGGGAAGGTGTACATATGCTTTATAGCCAGATGGGGAGGTGTATGTATGCTTTATGGATAGATGGGGAGGTGTACGTATGGTGAGAGATAGATAGGGAGGGGTATGTGATAGGTAGATAGATGGGTAGGTGTACATATGGTGATAGGTAGATAGATATGGAGATGTGCATATGGTGATAGGTAGATAGAATGGGAGGTGTGCGTACAGTGGAGGGTAGAAAGAAGGGGAGTTAAACGTATGGTGATAAATAGATAGATGGGGAGGTGTACACATGGTGATAGGTAGATAGATTGGGTAGTATACGTAGGTGATGGATAGATAGATGGGGAGGTATACGCATGGTGAGAGATAGATGGGTATGTGTATGTATGGTGAGATATAGATTGGGAGGTATAGATATGGTCATAGATTGATGGGTAGGTGTGCGTATGGTGATAGGTAGATAGATGGGGAGGATGTGCATATGGTCATAGATTGATGGGTAGGTGTGCGTATGGTGATAGTAGATAGATGGGGAGGTATACATATGGTGAGAGATAGATGTGGAGGTGTATGTATAGTGAGAGATAGATGGGGAGCGGTATGTATGGTGATAGGTCTATAGATGTGTGACGTTGCACCACATAATGCTTTATGGGAATATGTTTATGAATGTATAGATAACATAACTGAAATATATTTTTATGCTAAGTATGCTATGTAACATATCTCTGTAAAGGTTATGATCTACTGAATATATTCATCCTTTTGTATGCATGTGTCATTTTTGTACTTGAAGTTATGAATATTGTCTGTGTACTTGCTTGATTTTAAATAGCCTTAGTAAAGCATTTGGTCAGCTTATTGAGAAAGGAATGTGCAAATTAAGTGCCCAATCAAGAAACACTTAATGAACAATGGATCTTGGAAGACTCCAATCCACATAAGAAGTCTTCCTGGGGACATTCAAGATAGCATGTGGGTAATGGCTGCTGCCTGTAAAAACTGAGTCATGCATGGACATGTGACTTACCCATGTGACTCCAAAACTCCATTTTGTAGCTGGATTCTACACAGGGAGAGGGAGGGGTGTCCACCCACAAGAGAAAGTCTATTTAAACCCTTGGGAGACCCCCTCCATTTTGTCTTCAGCTGGCTCCACCCCAAAGGATACCTGAAGGAAACTGGGACAACGGACAGTAACTACAGGGGGTGTGAGTAATTGCTGGACCCAGACTAGAAGGAGACTAGTCTGAAAAAAAGAAGCTTACTGGAACACCTCTGAGGGTGAGGTTTTATCTGTATTCAGTTTTCTTACTGTATTAGGCATAGACTTGCGTGTTTTGTTTTATTTTGCTTGGTAATTCATTTTGTTCTGTCTCTCATCACTTGGAACCACTTAAATCCTACTTTTTGTATTTAATAAAATCACTTTTTACTTATTAATTAACCCAGAGTATGTATTAATACCTGGGGGAGGTAATGTCTGGTAATGGATTGATAGATTGGGAGGTGTACGCATGGTGATAGTAGATAGATAGGGAGGTGTACACATGGTAATAGATAGCTGGGGAGGTTTACATATGGTGAGAGATAGATAAGGATGGGGATGTATGGTGAGAGATAGATGGGGAGGTGTGTGTCTGGTGATGGATAGATAGATGGGGAGGTGTACGTATGGTCATAGAGAGATGGGGAGGTGTGCGTATGTTGATAGGTAGATAGATTGGGCGGTATACGTATGGTGATAGGTAGATGGGGAGATGTACATATGGTGATCTATAGATAGATGGGGAGATATATGAGTAGTGATGGATAAATAGATCGGGAGGTGTACGAATGGTGATATATGGGGAGGTGTGCGCATGTTGATAGTAGATAGATAGGGCGGTGTATGCATGGTAATAGATAGATAGATAGGGAGGTATTCATGTGGTGATGGATAGATAGATGTGGAGGTGTACGTATGGTGAGAGATAGATGGGGAGGTGTGTGTATGGTTATAGGCAGATAGATGGGGACGTGTACATATGGTAATAGGTAGATAGATGGGGAGGTGTACGTATGGTCATAGATAGATGGGGAGGTGTATGTATGGTGATAGATACATGGAGAGGTATGGGTATGGTGATAGGTAGATAGATGGGGACATGTAGATATGGTGATAGATGGGGAGGTGCATGTATGGTCATAGATGGTGAGGTGTACACATGGTGATAAGTAGGTAGATGGGTTAGTGTTCATAGATAGATAGATAGATAGATAGATAGATACCACTTTAAATACTGGGCCTCTGGTTGCTACTTTCTTACAAAAATAATGAAGTGACTTGCCCAAGATCTGTGGTAGGGTCAGGCCTTGGAACCAGCTCTCCTAAATCCCACTGAGTACACTACCCAGGAGACTCTCCTTACTCCCCACTGTGGCCATCACTGCAGTACTTATGTGCCAGACCGTGGAGGAGCTGGTGCTCTCTCATTACATTCCTCCCCAACTCCCTCCAACCATACTCCTGCTTCTCCCATTCTCTACTCCAAACACGCCTGCTCTTCTCTGCAGCATCATGCTGCACTGGGCTTTGCAATTGGCAGTGTTGCCCCTCAACACGCAAACCATCACCTCTCCAGGCCTGAGATCCTCACATACTTTGCCTGTCTTCAAAATGATCCTTCCTGGAGGTGTCTAGTCCTACAGTGGGGTGAGGAGCGGGGGAAGGGACAGAGTGGAAGAGCAAAAGAAAAGAGAGCCTCAGCTAATTACAGCAACTTCACAGCCCATAAACACTGACAAAGCTCCCTGCAGCCAGGATGGAAAGCAGGCAGGCCTGGCTCCCTTTTCTTCTAGTGCCACAGGACCTCCTCTTGGATAGTCATGGTATTTGCACATCCCTCCAAGCCACGGTATCTCCTCTAGTAAGGCAGGAACACCAGAGTTGGCTCCTGGAAGGAGATGCATCCATTTATTTGCTCGGTGCCTGTTCCTTTCCCCAGCTTGTGTGCTGAGAAAAAAAAACAATTGTTTTTATCTACGGGTCCCAAATGAGAGTGGAACTCTTTGTGCTAGGCACAGATGAGGTAAAGACCGTCCCTGGCTCAAAGCACTTACAATCTAAGAGATAAGACTGCATGTAAGACATGCTCCTGTGCTTCATCCGTTGTCTATTTGATTGTAAGGTCTCTGGGACATGGGCTTTCTCTTACTAGGTGCAATGGTCTACCAGCTTCCATATTTCATTTAGGAGGTCAGACTACATGATCACAGTCTGGTCTTAAAAATCTATGACTCTAAAATCTACAAAAGGTGATGATACTAAGGGCATGTCTACACTACCCGCCGGATCGGCGGATAGTGATTGATCTATCAGGGATTGATTTATCGCGTCTAGTGTAGACGCGATAAAATCGATCCCTGATCGCTCTGCTGTCGACTCCGGAACTCCACCATGGCGAGAGGTGGAAGCGGAAGTGGAGTCGACGGGGGAGCGGCAGCGGTCGACTCGCCGCCGTCCTCACGGCCAGGTAAATCGACCTAAGATACGCCGACTTCAGCTACGCTATTCGCGTAGCTGAATTTGCGTATCTTAGGTCGACCCCCCCCCCCCCAGTGTAGACCTAGCCTCAGATGAGGGTGTTCAGAACTCATGCTTAAGGGCATGAGTGGATCCCTGTGGAAATGGACCCCCAGATACAAAATGGCACAATAGTACAGGGGCGTTACTGGGGAAAGGGAGTGTTGCGCTGGCCTCTGAAACATCAGCCACTAGTTGCTGGAGACAAGATACCTACAGGACTTGATGCTTCAATGAGAGTAGAATGGAGATTTCCCTCTCCTGTCTGAGTCTTCTCTTGCCAGAGCTTGTCTCTCCCTCTGCTTCAGTGGTGGGACAGTGCTAATGTAACTCCAGCTAACACAGGGAGACTCTTGGTTCCTCTTTAGTAGCTGGACCAGGTGCAGATATTGTTTGCCTCTAGTCCTAAACCCTTTTCATCTGCATTCCCTTTCCATCCTGGAGCCGCCCTGCTATTCCAGCTCAGGGCTCCCCAAACATAGCTCTACCAGTGCATCTCCAAACTATCCTGCAGCCCCCTGTGTTGTTTGACTCCTCAGCTCTCCACACACTGACCTGATGATACGCAGCAATTCTGACCTGTGGCCCCTATTGTTCCAGTCCTGGGCTCCCTGCACATCTCGATCACTTTTAATCCTGAAAGAAATGAGGAAATGTCTCTTGTCTTCTCTAGCTCAGCCAGTGAGCCTCATTTCTGATTGGTAGACCCCTCCTCCTCTCTGTACCCACACAGGGTATGTCTGCACTACGATAAACCTGCAGCACCAAGTCACAGAGCCCGGGTTCCAGCCTGAACCTGAGTGTCTACACTGCAGTTTTATAACCCAGCAGACCAAGCCCCTATGAGCACAAGTCAGCTGACCCAGACCAGCCACGGGTCTTTCATCACAATGTAGACATACCTTTAGAGTCCTGCTGATGCCTCTCAATCCTGAGCTGTAGGGGACCTTCATGTTCCAAGCCTAGGCATCTCCTAAGTAGACACAGCCCCATCTGGAGTGAGTCCTACCTCAGTTCCCTCCTGTATAGTAACCTCAGTAAGCCAAAGTCCTTCTAACCCTTCCTCAGCCAAAGCTCCTTGATCTCAAAGCTCCTGTATCCTACTCCTGGGCCTCTGACCGAGCTGCCTGCCTGGGCTTTATGGGGTAGACACATATGTTCTCCCCAGGATGGGAGACTTTGCCCTATCTCTTTGCTTTCACAAAGCTGCTAGAATGGAAGCTCAGCTTGCTGATTTGGTTCCAATTACTTACTTTTGTGCTCAGCAAGCAGCCAAGCAATAGCACCTTCCTTTATGGCAGGATATTAGCTGGGTTTCATTTCAAGGGGAAAATTCCTGTGTCCTTTGTGTTTGACTGCAGCAGAACATCTGGTTAATTTCCATGCATCCTCCAGTTGCTAGAGCTTGCAGGACATGTGGAAAAGGCTCAGATTATGGATCTGTAACTGCATGAGATTTTCTGCTATGACCTAGCTGGGCTCTGATGAACATGGCAGGAATTCCGCTCTGTTCTCTGGCATTCTATAAAAAGGGGAATAAAGACAACCCAGGAAATTAAAGACCCATCAGCTTAACTTCAGTACCCAGAAAGAATATGGAACAAATAATTAAGCAATCAATTTGCAAACACCTAGAAGATAATGTGATAAGTAACAGTCAGCATGGACTTGTCAAGAACAAATCACGTCCAACCAAGCTAATAGTTTTCTTTAATAGGGTAACAAGCCTTTGTGGGTGGGGGAAGCAGTAGATGTGGTGTATCTTGACTTTAGTAAGACTTTTGATACTGTCTCACAATGGAAATATAACCTAGATGGAGCTACTATAAGTGGTTGCAAAACTGGTTGGAAAACCTTTCCCAGAGAGTAGTTATCAGTGATTCACAATCAAGCTGTAAGGGGATACAAGTGGGGTCCCACAGAGATCAGTTCTGGGTTTGGTTCTGTTCAATAACCTCATCAATTTTAAATAATATCATAGAAAGTACACTTATAAAGTTTGTGGATGGTACCAAGCTGGGAAGGGCTGCAAGTGCTTTGGAGGGTAGGATTAACATTCAAAATGAACTGGACAAACTGGAGAAATGGTCAGAAGTAAATAGGATTTAATTCAATAAGGACAAATGCAAAGTACTCCATTTAGGAAGGAACAATCAGTTGCACACATACAAAATGAGAAATGACTGCCTAGGAAGGAGTACTGCAGAAAGGGATCTGGGGGTCATAGTGGATCATAAGCTAAATATGTGTGAACAGTGTAAAACTGTTGCAAAAAAAGCAAACATCATTCTGGGATGTATTAGCAGGAGTGTTGTAAGCAAGACATAAGAAGTAATTCTTCCACTCTACTCCGTGCTGATGAGACCTCAACTGGAATATTGTGTTCAGTTTTGGGTGCCACATTGCAGGAAAGATGTGGACAAATTGGAGAAAGTCCAGAGAAGAGCAAAAAAATGATTAAAGGTGTAGAAAACATGACCTATTAGGGAAGATCGAAAAAATTGCACTTGTTTCGTCAGGAGAAGAGAAGACTGAGGGGAGACAGGATAACAGTTTTCAAATACATAAAAAGTTGTTACCAGGAGGAAGGAGAAGATTTTTTCTTCTTAACCTCTGAGGATAGGACAAGAAGCAATGGGCTTAAATAGAAGCAAGGGAGGTTTAGGTTGGACATTAGGAAAATCTTCCTGTCAGGGTGGTTTAGCACTGGAATAAATTGCCTAGAGAGGCTGTGGAATCTCCGTCACTGGGAGATGTTTAAGAGCAGGTTAGACAAACATCTGTCAGGGATAATAATATCTAGTCCCTTAGTATCTAGTCTAATACTTAGTCCTGCCTTGAATGCAGGGGACTGGACTAGACTAGAAGACATCTCTAGGTTCCTTCCAGTCCTACATGTCTATAATTCCATGTCCAGGGGTTTGGGGTAAATCTTGGTGTCCCTGAGCATAAGGGACTGATAGCTCAGGCTGAAGTCATCATAACAAGGCACTGCAACATATGCTTGTACTGCCAAATAACAGGGTGACTTCTGCAGTCCTTGGAGGCGATAAGGGGTCTCGAAGCTCTTTATAAACCCCTCCTCCCCTAAATACACACAGTCCCTGTCAACAGTTGTCACACCTAGATCATCTTCCACAGATCTCAAAGCACTTTGCAGAGGAGGTCATTATCATGATCCTCATTTGTTACAAATGGGGAAACTGAGGCACAGGCAGGGAAGTGACTCTCCTGGTAGGACAGTGATAGAGAAAGGAATATAACCCAGGTGTCCTGAGTCCTAATGCAGTGCTCTGTCCCCTAAGCCACACTGGGACTTTCTTACCCATGTCCCACTGTTGCACTAGCTAGTGCAGTTCCAGCAGCAGTATTGCTAGTGAGAACACTAGTGTAGACTGGCTGCCAGTGTGTTAACCCCTGTGTCCAGGTAAGCTGAGAGATCTACAGACCCATCTAAGGGTTTTATACTGCTGCTATTACCATAGCATCTGAGCACCTTCCATGTAAAATTGATAGCAACAGCCCACTCTCTAGTGGATTTCATGGCATCTCTGCATGACTTTGTGGTTAAAATCTTGCCACTGGCAGAGGCTAGTCTTCATAGTTCTCCCACCACTGGTGGAAAATTGGAAGAAACATGCGAGTATAGACAGGGCCATACACGTATGTACATGCACGTATCCTGGTGACACTGTAAAAGTGGTAGGCATGACTGTATATAACATGTTTTTGTGCAACATCCTCTTCTTTCCAGAGGGCAGGGCTCTTTAAGCTTTTCCTGGACCCCTTGGCTCAGCCAGCAGGTTGAAGAGAAGGTAAGATGGTGCAGTGGT
This sequence comes from Terrapene triunguis, assembly GCF_002925995.2. Classification (NCBI taxonomy): domain Eukaryota; kingdom Metazoa; phylum Chordata; order Testudines; family Emydidae; genus Terrapene; species Terrapene triunguis. The sequence continues at coordinate 5,769,890 of NW_020664418.1, read as the reverse complement.
ACTTTATACAAATCAGCCATGTCTTCTACATATTTTCATCAGTTCCAAGGCCATCTAGTTGACCTCCTAGGTAACATGGGCATAGAACTTTCCCCAAATCATTCCTTTTGAATTAGATCATAGCTAGTTTTTAAATTCAATCTTGATTTAAGAATTGCCAGTGATTGGATAATCCGTCATGATGCTCGTAAATTGTTCCAATTGTAAGTTACCCTCACTGTTAAAAAAAATTATGCCTAATTTCTAGTCTGAATTTGTCTAGTTTCAACTTCCAGTCATTGAATAGCTTTATTATACCTTTGTCTGCTAGCTTGAAAAGTCCATTAACAAATACTTGTCCCCACATGTAGGTGCTAATAGACTGTGATCAAGCCAGCCCTTAACCCTCTCCTTGTTAAATAGATTGAGCTCCTTGAGTTTATCACTGTAAGGCAGGTTTTCTAATCCTTTAATCATTCTCATGGCGCTTCTCTGAACCCTCTCAAATTTATCAACATCCTTCCTGAATTGTGGGCACCAGAACTGGACACAGTATTCCAGCAGCACTCGTGCCGCAGTGCCAAATACAGAGATAAAATAACCTGTTTATGCATCCCAGGATCACAGCGTCACACTGGGAGCTCATGTTCTGTTTCTCCCTAGGGAGTTTCCAATTTAGGATATGTTTATGAATGGGGGGGTGGTATGATGGAGTTGTCTGTGATAGCTGGGGACTTGATTTGATGCCCCAGGATATCCCTTCAAGTCCTTTGTTCCCATGAGGTGTAGCAAAGAAATTAGATTGTGACCAAGCAGGCGCAGATGCTCTCAGAAGTAATAGCTGAAGTAAGTTAGTCCCTTCAGACTGGAGATTTTTATCCCTTATGGGAGCTGACCTTGTTCGTGAAGACAGTGGCAAAAAAAGCATTGAATACATTAGCTTTTTCCACATCCTCTGTCACTAGGTTGCCTCCCTCATTCACTAAGGGGCCCACACTTTCCTTGACTTTTTTCTTGTTGCTAACATACCTGAAGAAACCCTTCTTGTTACTCTTAACATCTCTTGCTATTTGCAACTCCAAGTGTGATTTGGCCTTCCTTGATTTCACTCCTGCATGCCTGAGCAATATTTTTATACTCCTCCCTGGTCATGTGTCCAATCTTCCACTTCTTGTAAGCTTCTTTTTTGTGTTTAAGATCTGCAAGGATTTCACTGTTAAGCCAAGCTGGTCGCCTGCCATATTTACTATTCTTTCTACACAGCGGGATGGTTTGTTGCTGCAACCTCAATAACGATTCTTTAAAATACAGCCAGCTCTCCTGGACTACTTTCCCCCTCATGTTATTCTCCGAGGGGATCCTGCCCATCAGTTCCCTGAGGGAGTCAAAGTCTGCTTTTCTGAAGTCCAGGGTCCGTATTTTGCTGCTCTCCTTTCTTTCTTGTGTCAGGATCCTGAAATCGACGATCTCATGGTCACTGCCTCCCAGGTTCCCATCCACTTTTGCTTCTCCTACTAATTCTTCCCTGTTTGTGAGCAGCAGGTCAAGAAGAGCTCTGCCCCTAGTTGTTTCCTCCAGCACTTGCACCAGGAAATTGTCCTCTACACTTTCCAAAAACTTCCTGGATTGTCTGTGCACCATTGTATTGCTCTCCCAGCAGATATCGGGGTGATTGAAGTCTCCCATGAGAACCAGGGCCTATGATCTAGTAACTTCGGTTAGTTGCCGGAAGAAAACCTTGTCCACCTCATCCCCCGGTCTGGTGGTCTATAGCAGACTCCCACCATGACATCACCCTTGTTGCTCACACTTCTAAACTTAATCCAGAGACTCTCAGGTTTTTCTGCAGTTTCAAACTGGAGCTCTGAGCAGTCATACTGCTCTCTTACATACAATGCAACTCCCCCTCCTTTTCTGCTCTGCGTGTCCTTCCTGAACAGTTTATATCCATCCATGACAGTACTCCAGTCATGTGAGTTATCCCACCAAGTCTCTGTTATTCCAATCACATCACAATTCCTTGACTGTGCCAGGACTTCCAATTCTCCCTGCTTGTTTCCCAGGCTTCTTGCATTTGTGTATAGGCACTTAAGATAATTCGCTGATCATCCTGCTTTCTCAGTATGAGGCAGGAGTCCTCCCCTCTTGCTCTCTCCTGCTTGTGCTTCCTCCCGATATCCCACTTCCCCACTTACCTCAGGGCATTGGTCTCCTTCCCCCAGTGAACCTAGTTTAAAGCCCTCTTCACTAGGTTAGCCAGCCTGCTTGCCAGATGCTCTTCCCTCTCTTCGTTAGGTGGAGCCCGTCTCTGCCTAGCACTCCTTTTTCTTGGAGCACCATCCCATGGTCAAAGAATCCAAAGCCTTTTCTCCAACACCACCTGCGTAGCCATTCGTTGACTTCCACGATTCGACGGTCTCTACCCGGGCCTTTTCCTTGCACAGGGAGGATGGACGAGAACACCACTTGTGCCTCAAACTCCTTTATCCTTCCCAGAGCCACGTAGTCTGCAGTGATCTGCTCAAGGTCATTCTTGGCAGTATCATTGGTGCCCACATGGAGAAGAAGGAAGGGGTAGCGATCTGAGGGCTTGATGAGTCTCGGCAGTCTCTCCATCACATCGTGAATCCTAGCTCCTGGCAAGCAGCACACGTCTCGGTTTTCCCGGTTGGGACGGCAGATAGATGACTCAGTCCCCCTGAGGAGGGAGTCCCCGACCACCATCACCTGCCTCCTTCTCTTGGGAGCGGTGGTCGTGGAACCCCCATCCCTAGGACAGTGCATCTCATGCCTTCCAATCGGTGGAGTCTCCTTCTGCTCCCTTCCCTCAGATGTATCATCTAGTCCACTCTCCGCATTAGTACCTGTGAAGCCCTAATGGATAGAGCTTTGCTCTGACAAGTGATGGTAAAGTGCTAGAATGGGGGTCGATGCTACTTGTCCTGGGTGCTGAAGCCCAAAGGGCTTTGCATGGGGTGTAAGCCCAAGCAGATTTTGGCCCAAGTTTACACACAGGTTTCTTTTTACTAATTACCAACTTTATAAACTCAACCTGGGCCCTGAAAGGTAGGTGATGTGTGTATTCCTTCTCATGCATCATCTTCAGAAACCTACTTCAAATGAGAGGTAGCTACGGAATGTCTATGTGCATCTGATTTTGGGTCAGGATCACAGGTGATGACAAGAGGATAAAAGACCCTAGCTTGAACTTCAGCTCCCAGATTGGCTTTCCAATGGTGGCATCTTGTAAACTGAGCTAATGCTGAGATGGAGTCCTTAGGCCAAAACCTGCCTGGGTTTATGTAGTGACCACCATCTTGGTCATGACCAGTGACTGAAGTTAAAACACCTCATGCTATAGGACTAACCCCCCACCCTCCAGCTAGGAGCTGCAACAGACTCTAATCCTCTATGGAATGAGCAGTGAGAAGGGGACATGTCACGCTCACTGAAAAATGGTGTGATGGGGTAGTCTGCCCTTAAGGGTAGATATAGGGCTGGCCTGAGGAAAAATGGCACCCTGGGTGAATTTCTATTTTGGAGACCCTGATCCCTGCGGGCTCCCCCCCCCCCAATTATCCATGACCCCCACAGGTTCCCCCCCCCAAGAAGTTAGTTCCCAAATCTGTAACATGTCTGAGGTCCAACCTACCCTGGAAAAAATGTTTGCCAATGTCTGGCTCACACTTTTAGCCCTGGTGTTGCTTACAGCTCCTGTTTACAGCCATCAGGTGGCAAAATCCACGAAGGTCAGTATGTACAGCTTTCCTCTGCATGTTTTCTTAGGGAAAGGACCCAGAATCTCCACAGCTAAACGCTGAAATGGAACTTCAATTATGGGGAATGGTTGGAGAGGGGCCTTGACCTAGTCTTGGGGCTTTCCAACTCTCTGGCACACCTCACAAGACCCAGAGGAGTTGCCAAGCCTGCCCGGCACCAGCGATCCCGAGGAACCTATGGTGCTGGACCCCCCTGAGGACATCACCCTGACCCAGGTACCTCAAGACGGGGAGTCCGGAAGTAGCCGGGGACAGCCAACCCTAGTCTGGCTGCAACACTGCCAGAACCCATGTCAGTGTGTTGCAGCCAGGATCCCCACTGATGCAGCAGCGGGTCTTCTGCTGCCACTAGGGCCCCAGGCTGGGCCACAGTGGAGTAGGAGGGCCTGTGTGCCCCCTGCCACTCAACTCGTGGTGGCAGTCTCCACCTCTCCCAGGCCTTCGAATCTAGGGCCTGGGCTCACTGTTTATATACTGCTATTGCTCAGCACCTGCCTGAGGGCCTGAGCACCTGACTCACCATTGCCCCGCCCTGACCTAGGGCCTGGGCTCATGACTAACTGTTTATTTCTGTCCTCACAAAGGCCATGGAGGAAGACTCCTGCAGCTGGACTAATTCCCTGCTAGGCCTCATCCCAAACTTAGTAGAGCGGTGGGGGTCCCCGCTGCCCCAGCGAGAGACAAGCCCCAGCTAACCTCTCTACAGTGCCTTACATCACCCCTCCACAGTTAGGGAAACCCATTTCTGCAAAGCCGTCCACTATTTCATGCACATTTCCCAGAGTCACTGTCCTTTGTAGCAGAATGCGATTAATTGCTCTGCACACTCGCATTAATGCAGCCCCAACGGTCAACTTCCCGACTCCAAATTCAACTGCTACCAACTGGTAGCAGTCTGGAGTCCCCAGCTTCCACACCGCGATAGCCGCAAACTTCTCTACCAATAGGGCAGCTCTCATGCTGAGGCGAGCGCCGCACACAATTCCAGGAAGGTGGCTTTCTGCATCTGAAAGTTCTGTAGCCACTGCTCGTCATCCCACACCTGCATGATGATACGATCCCACCATTCAGTACTTGTTTCACGAGCCCAAAAGCGATGGTCCACCCTCTGCAGCTGTTCTGTGAATGCCAAAAGCAATCTAAAGTTGCTTCTATCCATATCACACAGCATGTCAGGCAACTGGGAGTCTTCTGCAGTTAGGAACTTTGCGATTAACTGCACTGCCATCTGCGATGTCTTCATGACAGTTATGAGAGCATAGGAGAGAAGTGCAGGATCCATCCCTTCTCGCAAGGATGCTGGGGTGCACAGCAAAGAAGGGCCATTGAAAAATGCTGTGAAAGAAAACTGGAAGCCCATGGAATGCTGGGACAGAAAGCAATGCATCAGGGGACATTGAGCCTGGTCCCAAGTTGCACCATGATCCGCTCTGCCTTCCCACAAGTCTAGTGGCAGAAGGTGTCAAGCTGGACTGTGGGATAGGTACCCACAGTGCACTGCTCACACTGTCGATGCTAGTGCCCCAACTGTGGATGCGCTCTGCTGAAAGAGGGAGGGAGTGTGATGCAATACTGATTTTTATTATAGTGCTTTTTGAGTGTCGACATAACATCCAATCTTAATTCAAAAATTGCCAGAATTGGAGAACCCACCATGAGCCTTGGGAAGTTTTTCCAATAGTTAATTATTCGCACCCTTAAAAATGTACAGCTTATTTCCAGTCTGGATGTGTTACTTGCTGGGGAACAGCTTGGAACAGCTTTGTTGCTTGCTGAAGAATACCACCAATCTGAAGCATCTGAGGACGGAAGATGGGCTAGTTTGTTTCTGATGTTGATATCCCCAGGAATAATGGAGAGCCTTTTACCATAGGGGAGCTGCGACTGCCTGCGGAGCCTGAAAGACTGCATCCCCTCCTTGGTGTGAGAAGGGGACCTGGCTCCTGGTGGGCCTTGAAACATTTTTCTTTGGGCTTGTCTACACTGGGAAGTTTTTTCGATTAAATTAATGTCGCCAAGGAAAAATCGACAAAAGCAAATGTCAAACCAGCAGGGTGATCCTCAGAACAGCAGGTGTTGGCCAGCCTGGCAGAGTAGGTAGCACGGCAGATCAGAGCGGACTCTGTGAGAACACCATTGTCTGGAACTCACCAACATGGTCACCGGATAGAACTTTTCCTCTCACTTTCCTGATAGAGTTCTCTGACCTGCTCTGACCCAAATAGCAGCTCCACCCTCTCAGCAAAGTACAGTGTGTGTGTGTGTGTGTCTGTGTGTGTGTGTGTGTGCGCACGAGGATGCATTCAGTAAATAAGCCATCAAGATCACACATTTCCAGCAACCTCACTGGTGAGAATTGATGGGTGCGAGGAGCACCCTCCCCAGCTAGTGACTCAAAAGCCATATCAGGGAAGAGTGGTGATTTTCCACTCCCACAACCATTCCAGCATCACAGCTAATCACTGCATGCATTTCTTTTCCATTAGGCAGAATTACTGAACATTAAATAATGTGTGGCAAAGTGCAGAGAAGCAGATGGCTTAGCAGTGGTTGAGTGCCTCTGCTAGTCGCATACATTCTAGTAATGGGAGGGAAGGAAGAAGGGAAATGGTCTAATTAGAGGACTCTCTTTCTCAAACTACCCACTGAAGTAGTGGTGCCAATGTAGAAGTCATGTAATTGTATGGAGATGTATGATATGGCCTGGCAGGGAGGGCATTCAGTGCTGGGGAAAGATGCCAAGACAGAGAGCCCTGGAGAATGAAGGTGCTATTTATCCACACAGCCTAGACAGAGGAAGTTCAGTGGCTGGGATGATACTCCAGAGACTTTGCTTCAATTCCTAGCTATGCCATACACTTCCTGTATGACTCTGGGAAAGTCACTTTGGGTGCGTCTACACTGCAATTAGACACCTGCACCTGGCCGGTGCCTGCTGACTTGGGCTCACAGGTCTTGGGCTGCAGACCTATTTAATTGCAGTGTAGACTTCTGGGCTCGGGGTGGAGCTCTAGGAACCTGCGAGGTGGGAGAGTCCCAGAGCTCATGCTGGAGCCCGATCCTGGTAGACTTCACAAAAAGCAAAGTTGCCAAAGTTTGTCTACATTTGCTCCCTCTGTCGACAGATCATGTCCACATTTGGGGCAACTTTGTTGACAGTGAGAGCAATGGACTGTGGGTATGTATTCCACAGTGCCCGGTGACAAACATCTGTTGCTAGGTGTTGTGGGAATGCGGAAACTGAGCGCGGCGCATTCTGAGATATGCAAAATGTACCCGCTTTGTGTCCCACCCCTCCAAAGGTCTCTGGCTTCCTTTCGCGCCATTTTTCCAACTGTCATTCTTTTGTAGTGCGCGCCAGCATCTGCAGTGAGAAAGGATGGATCCCGCACTTCTCTCTTATGCACTGTTAGCTGTTGTGAGGACATCGCGCATGGCAGCACAGTTACTTTCAGAGTTACTCGCAAAGTTAGCAGAGGATGAATCGCAGGCACCCGAGTGTGATATGGACAGCAGCAATTTATCAGTGCTTTGTGCATTCACAGAGCAGCTACATACAGTAGACCATCACTTTTGAGCTAGGGAAACAAGCACTGATTGGTGGGATCGCATTGTCATGAAGGTGTGGGATGATGACCAGTGGGTACAGAACTTCAGGATGCATAAAGCAACCTTCATGGAACTATGTGCTGAGCCGCCGCCGACCTGCAGCGCAAGGACACCAGATTGAGAGCTGCCCTTCTGGTAGAGAAGCAATCGCTGTGTGGAAGCTGGTGAATCCAGACTGCTACTCGTCAGTCGCAAATTAATTTGGAATAGGAAAGTTCACTGTTGGGGCTGTATTACTCCAAGTGTACAGGGCAATAAATGGCATCCTGCTGCGGAGGACCATGACTCTGGGAAGTGTACATGAAATAGTGGATGGATTTGCAGGGATGGATTTCCCTAACTGTGGTGGGGTGATTGATGGCACGCACATTCCAATTTTAGTGCCAGACCACCTTGCCTCTGAATACATCAGTAGGAAGGGATACTTCTCCATGGTATTGCAGGCGCTTGTGGATCACTGGGGGCGTTTCACAGACATCAATGCAGGCTGGTCTGGAAAGGTGCATGATGCACGCATCTTCAGGAACAGTGGCCTGTACAGAAAACTGTAGGTGGGGACTTTCTTTCCAGACCACAAGTTCACAGTGGGGGATGTGGAAATGCCCATAGTAATCCCTGGGAGACCTGGCTTACCTCCTACAGCCCTGGCTCATGAAACCTTACACAGGGCACCTGGACAGCAGCAAGAAGCATTTTAACAACAGGCTGAGCAGGTGCCACATGGTAGTCGAATGTGCCTTTGGCCGTTGAAAGCCCACTGGAAGTGTTTAAATGGCAGGCTAGACCTTACCGAGGATAATATTCCCGTGATCATAGCCGCGTGCTGCACTTTGTATAATCTCTGTGAATCTAAGGGTGAAATGTTTGCTCAGGTGTGGAGCACTGAGGCAGCGTGCTTGGCTGCACAGTTTGAACAGCCAGATGCTAGGGCTGTCAGAGGAGCCCAGAGGGTGCTATTAACATCAGAGAGAACCACTTTGACAATGTGGGGCAGTAACACCTCTGCTTTGGAGTTGCTTCCCTGTTGCATCCATGTACAATTTTGGGGCCCAACATATGTGCAACACAATGCTTTAGGAACACAGAATAAAAGCGCTATACCATTAAAAACCTTAGCCAGTGGTGAGCTGGAGCCGGTTCCCACTGGTTCACAGGAACCGGTTGTTAAATTTAGAATCCCTTTTAGAATCTGTTGTCCCAACTGGTTCTAAAAGGGCTTTTAAATTTAACAACTGGTAAAGCTCCGGCAGCTTTCCGCCCCGCCCCCGGCCCCAGCTCACCTCCCCCTCCTCCCCTGAACGCTCCACCCCCTTCTCCTCCCCCTCCCCTGCTTCCCGCGAATCAGATGTTCACCCGGGAAGCCTGGAAACAAGCAGCGGCAGGTAAGCTGGGGCAGGGAGGGCACGAGGAGGTCTCCAGGGAGGCGCGGCGCGGCGCGGCACAGCGCAGCCCAGTCCGGCCCCAGCCGAGCGGCTCCCTCCGTCCCGGCCCCATGGCTCTGTCCCGGCCCCGGACGAGCGCCCCGGTCCCGGACGAGCGGCTCCAGCCACGCAGCATGGCTCCAGCTCGGCCCCGGCCCCGATTCTGGCCAGGCGGCGCGGCTCCGGCCTGGGCCAGGCCAGGGAGGTTGGATAAGGCAGGGGCAGGGAGTCCCGGGGACAGGGAGTGGGTGGGGGTGGTTGGATTGAGCAGAGGTTCTGGGGCGGGGGCGGTCAGGGGATGGGGAAGGGGGGGTTGGGTAGGCGTGGGAATTCCGGGGGTCTGTCGGGGTGGTGGTGGATGGGGTCGGGGCAGTTAGGGGACAGGGAGCAGGGCGAGTTGGGTAGGGGGTGGGGTTCTGGGGGGCAGTTAGGGTGGGGAGTCTTGGGAAGGAGTGGTCAGGGGACAAGGAGCGGGGGGGTTGATGGGTTGTGGTTTCTGAGGGGGGCAGTTGGGGGCAGGACATGGGTGGGGGTCGGATGGGGGGGCGATGTACTCACCGGGCGGTTCCCTACCGGGTCTTCGGTGGCGGGTCCTTCACCTGCCGGAGCCGTGCCACCGAAGACCCGGTAGGGAACTGGTTCCTAAGATTTTGGCAGCTAATCACTGACCTTAGCCTTTATTTATTGTTAAAAAGGGTAAAACTTCACAACTGTGTGTAGCTCCAGCTATCATTATGCAAGCTGTGAGAGGGGGTGGAGTGATGGAGAAACTCAGGAATGCTGTAAAGTGAAAAGGAATGTGTGGGCATAGAGGGGGGTTGGGTTGGCAAAGAATTGTGCATCTGCTGCAGTGGCACTCGAACTCAGATCTGTTCAGTCTGCAGCTGTATCCAGGGCCGGCTCCAGGCATCAGCTTAACAAGCAGGTGCTTGGGGCGGCCAAGGGAGAGGGGCGGCACCTGTAGCAATTTGGGGGCGGCAGGTCCCTTGCTCCCTCTGGGAGCGAAAGACCTGCTGCTGAACTGCCGCGGCCGATCGCGGCTTTTTTTTTTTTTTTTTTTGCTTCGGGCAGCAGAAATGCTGGAGCCAGCCCTGGCTGAATCAGAGACTTGAGCATCTCTGTCTGATCCTCCATAACTTTTATCATCTGCTCTGTCGCTTGCCTAGCAAAAGCAGCATTCTCTTTTCTGTCCTGTCTTTCGGCTTCCCATCACTCTATCCGTTCCCTGGTCTGTCTCTCATCACACTGTATAACCTTGCGAAACATGTCTTCTTTGCTGCTCATAGGGTTTTTTCTTATCTGCCGCAGCCAGTCCGCGGGGGTGCATGGTGTGTTTTTCAAGGTCTGTGCTAAACAGAAGAGAGATTGTTACATTCCAGCAAACAATTGAAACATTTTAGTAAAAAGGGTATTTTCCTAGTAGAAATCACTTTCTCTCTGATGAGACTCTAGGCAGGCACACAGCTCCGCGAGCACTCCAATCATGGTGAGTTTTGGGAGTAGGGGGAAGGCAGTTGTGCATACAGACAAAAAGGTAACGGCTTGCAGGGCAGCTTTTTAGGGGACTCATTCTAAAATTATCCCACAATTTTTCACAGGCAGCCAACCTGCTGGCTGACATCTCGCTGTTGAGGGTGACCAGGGAAACCAGGGCTCAGCCTCTGAATGCTTGCGGCTTTCACCCTGGTCTATATGCAGCTCAGCTATGTGCTGCTTTGGTCCCACCTCCAGTGATTGCTAAATGGCATGGTACAGTTTCCTACAATGGGAGAACTAACAAAGCTGCAATCCCTTGGAATCTGCAGCAGAGGATTAACAAGTACCTCTTGGAAATTTTCCACAGCTTCTCTCTGGAGGATTCCCTGAAGGTCTCTTGGCCATCCAGATTAGCTACACAGGGCAATGTCCAGTTCACAGAAAACACTACCTGCCTCCCACTTTTTGATTCCCTACACAGGCCAAAGCAACTTACCTGGCATCTCATCTACTTCCTGCTCCCTGTTGAGCACTTCTGGAGTGGAGAAAAGTTCCTGGCTGCCTGCCCCACCAGCCGACCCCGCTGGGAGCACCACAAATTCTTCTAGCTTGACTTCTTCATCCACAATTTCAGCCTCCAGGTTACCCCCTCTTTAAGCTGCATGCGAAGTATCCACGGGTCAATCAGTGACGGAAGTGGGGTCACCACCGAGGATAGCATTCAGCTCCTTATAGAAGTGGCAGATCTTAGGTGCACCACCGGAGCGATGGTTCGCCTCCCGTGCCTTATGGTACGCCTGCCTCAGCTCCTTTATCTTCGCTCTGCACTGCTGCGTGTCCCGATCATAGCCCTTTTCACACAAGCCCCGAGAAATTTGCCCATATGTGTCCCAATTCCTACAGGTCACTCGCAGCTGCAACTGAACAGACTCCTCTCCCCATATACTGATCAGATCCAACAACTCAGTGGTGGTCCAAGTGGGAGCGCGTTTGGTGCGATAGCCAGCCATGCTCACCTAGGAAGCCACCTGGGAAGCTCCTCTGGGAAGCCAGCAAACAGGAAATGAGATTTAAAAATCCCAGGGCTTGCAAGGGGGAGGGGTGGGTTGGCTGCAGGGCAGCGGAGTTCAAACCGCTGACCAGATCGGCAGCATGGGAATTGTGGGATACTTTCTGAAGGCCAATAAAATCGGGGAAAAAACCTGTGGTGTCTACACTGGCTGTTTGTTGACAATAAAGGGAGGGGGAAAGAGGGGAAAATTCTCTCTAAGGGGTGAAAGTTTTTTGTCGCCAAATCTAGGTGGGTTTTTTTTTTCGAAAAAAGGGAACTTGCAGTGTGTACGCTATAGCTGTTTTGTCACCAAAAGGCAGTTTTTGGCGACAAAACTTGCCAGTGTAGACAAGTCCTTAGTTTGGACTGTTTTTACAACCCCTGCTCTGCCCCTCTTACAAAGGGGTGGACTTGCTAAGAGAGAGAACTAGATGGTATACACCAGGACCAGTGGCAGAACTGCTGTTATCCAGGGAACAAAATATGAGGTAAGTGGGGTGTGACCTTGAGACAACCTTTAAGAGCTAGTTAGGTCCATATTGTCCAATATTCTGCTTCCAAAAGTGGCTAATGGCCGAGGATGACGAGGACATAACATAAGACGTCTCAGTGAGTAAGATCTTGCCTTCTTCAGGAATTTACCCTTATTCCCACAATCAGGGTCCAGATACTGATGTATCTGTACCAATGTGAGCCCTTCTTGCAAATCAGCAGATCTGTGATCGCCCATCCTTGCTTGGAACCAGCCTTAGCTCCCAAGATACAAGTCGACACTCTCCCTGTCCACACTCAGGCTTGCGCTGGTGAAATCCATATGAGAGCTGAGGCACATTGGTGGGGAACAGAATGGAGCCAGCTCAGGTGCGAAGCCCACCCCTTCTTGACAGCACAGTTCTGTGTATCAGGATACAATGTGGCAGCTCCATGTACCGCGATCTGACAATCGTTGGCAAATGATGCTGTTTAATTGGTGAGCCTTGGAAGTTATTTGACTGGCCATCAGCTGGTGGAAATGAAACACATTCTCAGTGAAGACAAGCTGTGAAGTTATCTGATTAAAATATGACCATGTATATCATTGTTGCTACCATTGTTATACATTGCAACAAATCTTGTACAAAGTATGTCATGTAAGGTATCAATGGAAAAGTTATGGTTTGCTGAATAAGATTATTCTATGTGTATGTATGTATGATTTTTGTATCTGAAATTATGAATATTGACTATGTACTTGTATTTCAAATGTGTTTGCTCATGTGGTAACACCCACAAGGCAGTTTGCATCCAGTCTAGCCAGCACATCGTGAATGGACTATTCAAGTTGATGGCCTATCAGCGAACACAATGGGCATGGAAGAAGCTTATCCCCACCTGATGGACTTTCCTATGCATGTTCCAACCAGAATATGGGAAATGGCTGCTATGACTCATCGAAACATGAAAGGGTATGTGACCAGCTCACGTGATAGTGGACTCCATCTTGTACCTGTACTTTTCCACAAACTGTGCTGAGGGCTTTCTTGGAACAATGAAGTTCCCTCCACATGGCAGAAACTATAAAAGGTCCTGGGAGCATCACCATTTTGCCTTTTTCCTGCTCTGATCTCTGGACTATGGACTTACACTAATGGGAGCATTATAACACAAGGGATTGAGGACCTTCCAATCTTTTGGAAGCAACCAGAGACTTAACAAGCCAGGAGTTTATTCCATCACTGATACAAGCATGATCCAAGAACTTTGCAATTACTGTATGTATTTGATTCCTTTAACTAGTTTATACTCTCATCTCTTTCTTTTTTCTTATAAATACCCTTTAGATATTAGATACTAAAGGATTGGCAACAGTGTGATTATTGGGTGAGATATGAGTTATATATTGACCTGGGTGTGTGGCTGGTCCTCTAGAATCAGAAGAATCCTTTGGTTGATGACATTAGTTTTAAATAACCACTTATCATTAAGTCTAGTGTCTGGGTGTTGAAACAAGGACTGGAATACTTAAGGAGGCTGCATTTCTGACTTGTTAGACAGTGTGGTGAGACAGTTTACTTTTGTTACTGGGTTGGTATATCTTATGGAAGAATAACTATCAGTTTTGGGGTGTGTCTGCCCTATTTCTCAGCAGTTTGTCCTGAATTTGTGACCCACTGAGACACGATGGCCCAATATTCATAGGGGGCTAAATTCCCTCTTGACCCTAGCCAGTGGCCAGGTTATGGCCTGAAGCATAAAGATCAGCAGCTCTTCTTAGCTTGATCCAAACTACTGAGGTTGATTCATCTGTTTCATCTTTTCTTACTTTAAAGACAGAAAATGCAGGGCTTCAGTAATCTGCACCAATGAGTGCCATGGGGTGTGTGAAAAGGCATTTCCTTTGGTCACATTTTAAATGGTTTGACTTTCCTTCCATAGTTACATTTCCACAACTACTCTCCACTTCCCTTTTGTTGTTGTAAATTCAGGACCAGACTCCCTGATACAATTTGTGTTTCATCTTCCCAATGCTGCAAAGTGACCATAAACCCAACTGCTGCCATGTTTACAGCTGCTACTCATTACCAGACAGGCATAAAGCTGTTAGAGAACTACTAGGGAATCCAGCCCTGCAGTTCTTTCCTGAATGTCTTCTTTACACCATTCTCCCAGCAATAGATCAGATCCTCAGCTGGTGCAGGTCAGTCATAGCTCTGCTGACTTCAGTATAGCTATGCCCCAGCTGTGGATTTGGTCCATTATGTGGAGCAGAATACAGTCCTTGGGTTCTTCACTTGGTTTTTATATGTTTTGTGTTTCCCTTGGCACTCACCTGTCTAAGAGCTATCAGATTGCCCTTGGCCAGATCCTTGGGGTCTGGCTGGCTGAGAGGGGAGGGTGGTTCTTCATTTGGAGTGTAATGATTTGTAAAGGTTCACTGCACAGTATTTAGAAGCCCTATAAATGGATAAAATGATAAATATTTAAAGACCCCGATGCCAGGTAGTAAGCTTGTAAACTGTGAATTCATTCCCAACCTACTGAGATGAGTGAAATTTACAATTATGGTAAGCAAGAATAACAACAACAACTAAACCCATGGAGAGTTGAGTTAAAGTGCAGAACACTTAAGCTGTATTGGGACAGACAGTGTAGTCCAGTGGCGAGCGCCTGGAACTCATCAGGCCTGGGTTCTATTTCTGGCATGTGTTGCTATCTGCAGGGATGTGTTTTCAAACACAGTGTCCCAGTGTGGGCCCAAAATGTCACATACATATACTGGCTGTTGATGATGTACCCATTTTGTCTAGACAAATGGATACCTGATCATGTGCCAAGGAACATAGGACTTGTCAGACTGGATCAGACCTTTGGTCAACCTTATCCAATGTCCTATGACTGACAGAGGGCAGCCCCAGATGCTCAGAGGCAGGTGCAAGAAACCCTGTAGTAGGCAGTTGTGGGTTCATCATCTTGATGGCAAATCCCAAAGGGGCTAACTTCCTTGCAGACTGAGTGCCACCCTATCAATCTCTAGCTAGCTCTTTAAAATGCTCTGGCTGGATATTCAGTTTACGTCCATCACTGTCAATCTTACTGTGCCCTAAAAGCAGGAGGGCTTAGATCCCTTCCAAAGCTCTTGTTTGTTTTGGTCGTATTTACTATTCTAATCCTGAGTATTCTTGTCATCCAGATGAACATCTAATCCCTTTAGGAAACCTGCAAAGCTCTTGGCATTGATAATACACCTCTACCTCGATATAACGCAACCCGATATAACACGAATTCGGATATAACGCAGTAAAGCAGTGCTCTGGGGGGGGCAGGGCTGCGCACTTGGATGGATCAAAGCAAGTTCAATATAACGCTGTTTCACCTATAACGCGGTAAGATTTTTTGGCTCCTGAGGACAGCGTTATATCGAGGTAGAGGTGTATCTTTACACAAGGTGATCCGCAAGCTACCCATGCCCTGGGTGATGAAGTATTTCCTTCAGTTTTGAATTTACCACCTTTCCATTTCCTTGACTGTCTTCTTATTCTGGTATTAATAATAAGGATGACTAGTCATTCCTGAGCTATCTTCACTATTTTGAATGTTTTCATCATGTCCCCTTCTTATTGATCTTAATCAGGTAACTGAGTCCCCAATTTCAGTCCATAAGCAAGCCCCTTCTGGGTCCAAATGTGTGTGTTTGGGGACAGGGTGGTGGTGGTTCTGCTGTGAACATGGAGCCTGCTTGGAGGTCAGTTGTGAATGAGTTCTCTGTGTCATTAGTGCTGAGGGGCTTATGAGCTGGACAATGATCATTGTTCACTTTCATATCAACTCTGAAAAGCAACCACATGCTACAACTAGAGCTGGGAGAATGTCTTCACAAACCATTTATAGGGCTGGCCGGAAAATAAGAATTCTACTCTGCAAATGTTATTGAGATTTCAGCATTTGGTTTTGTTCCACATTAGGATGAAACTGAGACCTTTGAAAACATTGAGTGCTCACTCCAGACTAGCCAGTAGCCCAGTGGTTAGGGGACTGATGTGAGAGACCCAGGTTCAAGTCCCTACTGCACATCAGGCGGAGCAGGTACTTGAATCACACTCTCCCACATCCCAGATGCTAAATTCTGACCATTGTGGGTCACTGGAGAAGTTCTTCTGTCATCCAACTTCAGTCCACAAGAGACATGGCAGATGCAATGGGCAGGCTGTGATGTAAACAACAAGTGCATCATAGATGATGCTACAGCCGAACCGCCTGGTCCTGTGCTCTGCCAAAGACAGAGGATGACTAATAAGCATGTCAGGACATCATATAGAAGATGCACCTGATGTACAAATGTTGAGACCTCCAAATCATTGAAAATATTGTGAGCAAGAGTCCCATTGTGTTAATTTTCAGGAGGTATAGCACAGGTATAGCACTGGGCATCTCCTGAAGCCCTCAGATGGATTTCAAACCTTTCTATCAACTTGAAAATGTTGCTATTGCCATACGAAAGAAGGATTACCATAGCCACCCGGGCTATTGGCTATTCTGCCATGAATCTATCTCCCTCCCTCTGGTTTTGACTGTAAATTCCATCCTGGAGCTGTGAAACTTTTCTGATTAAAATTTCACTTTTGACAAATCGGCATCTTCTGACAAAAAATTCCTGACCAGCTCTCATAATTTATTCAGTGAATTTACCTTTTTTCCCCCCTGTTCACAAATTGGCCATGGAGAGATGGATTTTTCTTACATGCGTTCATTACTCTAAACAATTCACTGAATAGCGCCTGCAACTAAATCCTGCTCTGTAAATTAATTGCAAGCAATTAGTTATGAGTTTTCTAAATTTAACCTGTCTCGCTTAGTGTGAATGGTGCATGTGGGTCACATGCTGTGTTTTCCACCCCCTGATTGGGTGAGTTTGACTCTTAGAACTAGTGTGAAAATGCATGTTTTGAGAACAAAATTTGCTTTCCCGAATAATATGCAATAGCTAATTAAATTTTGCTATTTCCAAGGTTCCTGTCAGTAAACTTGCTTGCTAGAATATTTGCAGGAAGGAGCCACAAAAGGAGAAGCAAACTGAGAGTTTTGTTGCCATCAAGTGGCTGGAGGTGTTCTGAAAAGGCAAGATCTAATACTACTAGAAGCTAATGAAGGTTTTTCTTTAGCTCAAGTGGTGAGTGATGTTTTTTTAAACAGAATATCTTTCATTCTACTCTTGTGGATGAGTGCCAATATTTTGTTGTGAGAGACAAGGTAGGTGAGGTTATAACTTTTATTGGACCAACTTCTGTTGGTGGAAGAGACAAGCTTTTGAGCTACACAGAGCTCTTCCTCAAGTCTGGAGAAGGAAACACTTCTAAGCTAAATGTGAGATGGGACAGAATTGTTAATCATAAGGGGTTCACACATGTTGTAGGTGACCACTTAAAATTAGTGGGCAATTAAAACCTCTGCAGTCGTAGGACAATGAAGGGTTAGTAGGCAGCAAGGTGTGTTGCAAGTTGTTGTAATGGGCCATAAAACCAGTGTGTCTGCTTTTTGTGTAAAAGTTATGCCAATATTTCAAAAGGGTAAGCGGGAGGACTCAGGTAATTATACGCTTGTCAGGGTGATCTACACTGGGAACTTATATCAGCATAGCTCCATCTCTTGTGGTAATCCACCCCCAGATAGATGTGACTATGCTGACCTAGTTCCCGATATGGGCAATGCTAGGTCAACAGAAGAATTCTTCCATCACCCTAGCTACCACCTCTTGGGAAGGTGGATTACCTCGGCTGAAAGGAGAACCCCACCCCTCAAAGTAGGTAGTGTCTATACTGTCGCATTTCAAGTGAAGCAAAGCCTTCAGTCTGACATTGATCCCAGGAAAGGTAATGGAGTGGCTGATATGGGACTTGATTAATAAAGAATTAAAGGAGAGTAATATAATTAATGCAAATCAACATAGGCTTATGGAAAACAGACCCTGTCAAACTAATGTGATATATATTTTTTGAGATTATATATTTGGTTTATAAAGCTAATAGTGTTAATGTCATATACTTATACTTTTGTAAGGAGTTTGACCTGGTACTGCATGACCCCAAACAGGCTAATGTGATCCTGGGATGCATAAACAGGGGAATCTGGAGTAAGAGCAGAGAGTTTGTTTTACCTTTTTAATTTTGCACTGGTGTGACCACTGCTGGAATACTGTGTCTGGTTCTGGTATCCTCAATTCAAGAAGGATGTTGATAAATTGAAGAGGGTTCAGAGAAGAGCCATGAGAATGATCAAAGGATTGAAAACCTGTCTTATAGTGATTGACTTAAAGAGCTCAATTCATTTAGCTCATCAAAGAGAAGGTGAAGGGGTGACTTGAGCACAGTTTATACATAGCTACTTTGGAAAAAATATTTAGTAAAGGCTCTTAGGTCTAGCAGAGAAAGGTATAATGATGCAGTGTCTGGAAGCTGAAGCTAGACAAATTCAGACTGGAAATGAGGCATACATTTTTAATAATGAGTATAATTAACCATTGGAACAATTTACCTATGGATTTACCTGTGGATTCTCCATCACTGGTAACTTTTAAATCAAGATGGGAAGTTTTCATAGGAGAGATGTTCTAGGCATTATTTTGGTGCAGCTTTATGGCCTGTGTTATACAGGAGGTCAGACTAGATAATCAGAATGGTACTTTCAGGCCTTGAAATCTATTAATTTATGACTGCAAAGTGCGTGTAGTGAAAGTCAGTAACACAGTAGAAGATTGAAGCATCTATGCTGCCAGTATTTAAGAAGTTGAATGCCTGTGAAAAAAAATCCTACAGTATCATCAGTGAAAAGAGGCTAGAGCAATGGGTGTTAATGAGATTGATTGGGAGCAGCAGTTGCACAAATGAACTTGGGAGCATATTTGTTCTCTATGGTCCCTGTGCTGGAACTGGGTCAGCTAGCACAGACTGAAATTCCACATGGGCACAGTGTGCTAGTGGATTATATATATATCATAGAATATCAAGGTTAGAAGGAACCTCAGGAGGTCATCTAGTCCAACCCCCCCACTCAAAGCAGGACCAATCCCCAGACTGATTTTTACCCCAGATCCCTAAATGGCCCCTGCAAGGATTGAACTCACAACCCTGGGTTTAGCAAGCTAATGTTCAAACCACTGAGCTATCCCTCCCCTGGATTGGGATCTGTAAGATGGATGTGCCTGTCTTGGATGATCTTATGACCAAGCCTCAGTGCATTTTTTTCATACTTAACTAAATTTTCCCCTCCCCATCTTTTACATTAGCATGTTTGCTGATCGCATCAGAACAAATTGGTGACAAGGCTGCGAGAGAATATGAAAGATTAATGGAGCTTTGTCTCAAAAGACTGAAAATTAGGCTGTTCCAGAATTTTTACTTTTCCACCATCCCTGCTGCTGATGTGGCACATTAAATGTTTAAAGAACTTGCTTCCCATGCATATTCCACAGTGAGGAAAACTGCAACAGGGGATTGAGTCTGAAAAAAGCTTGACATAGTTTTAGCTTTCAGGGTTCAACTATATATGGGGCCATACCCCCAAACCCAGATATCCTTAATATAACCCTTCCTTCCTTCTTTAGTGTTCAAGTCAGGGAAGAATCAGCCCTACAATAAAGTTTTAACTCCAACACAACCACTTTGTCAGCACTCCAACACACATGCATGCATGTAAGCACACGTTGTCAGGTTACAAATACAAAGGACTGGGGGCTTGTTTACATGGCAAAGATGCCCCAATATAAGGTGTGAATTTAGACCAATATAGTTAAACTGGTGCTAATCCCTATGTAGATGCTTTGATTTTGGTTTGAGTTTGGTTTTCTTCATTTTGCTTAAGTCACTTGGAAGCAGTTTTAAATTCACCTCAAATAAATCTCTCTTAATCCAAAATCAGAGTATTTACATATGAGTTTGGACAGGTTTAACTATATCAGTTTAAAAACCAATTTAAGTTCAACCAGTGTAGTTTTTTTCATGTGGACGAGGCCTAGACCACTGGTTCTCAGTAGAGTTGTTTGAATAAGCAGTGTTTTGGTTTGCTGGCCAAATTAGAAGCAGGGGAGTTTGGGGTTGACTGAAACAATTTTGTGAATTTTTGACAAACCAAAAGAATTGGAAAAAATTCACTTGGGGGTCAAACTAAACATTTTGTTTTCAAGTTTTTTGGGTTTTTTTACCTTAAAAATATAAAAATGAAATCAAATTAGAAATGAGAAGTCATTTCAAACTGGAAAATTACAGTGTTTTGCTTTGAAAATGTCAAAATGAAACTTTAAAAAAAATATGGGGGGGAGGTTTCCAACCAAAATAATTTGGATAATTTGACACAAATTCACAAAATATTTTGATCAACTGAAACCTTCATTTTTAGGTGGAAAGCAATTATATCCAAAAAATTTCACCTAGTTCTCAGCCATTTTCACATCGTGACCCCTTTTCCATACCAAGACCCCCCCAGGCTCCCCTCCATTTCTTTCATTAGTAATAAGTGATGTATAAGGCAGGCAGAGTTGTAGGAAAGAGATCTTTATTAAGTATGCTGACTGGCCAGTGATACATACTGGTATTCTATACTTTCAGAGATAGCAGCTTGGCCTCTATTTGCATTCCTGACTCCGAGCTCCCGGTGTCACACCAAAGTAGGTCCCTCCTGAAACGTGACTTTCTTTCTCCAGTTCCACTCCTCATACTCTACATTGGGTGACCACCTGTCCCGAATTGGGCAGGACAGTCCTGAAATGCAGAGTTCAAGTACCAGTCCTGGGCTGAATGACTTTGGGACAGCATTTGTCCCGGATTCCCGGCGGCGTTGCTCTGCACTTGGCCAAGGCTCAGGGGTGGCGCCAGCCTCTTCCTGGAACAGGAGTTGAGGTGGGCCTTAGCCCCCCTTCACCATGAGGCCCCACCCCCGCACCTCTTCTTCTCCCTGGGGCCCTGCCCCCTGGACAGGCCAGAAGCCGGAGCTGGACCGTTGTAATTGCTGTGCAGGAAGCCCAGGCTGCTTTGGGGAGCTCCAGACTCTCCTCTTGCCCTGGGCAGCACACCCTGGGGGTGGGGACATGGGTCAGAGGCTACTCTTGGACACTCCACCCGCCCCCGCCCAGGGCAGATGGAGGGTCCGGGGCTTCCTGGGGGAAGAGGCGGGACAGGGAGCGGAGCCTTGAGGGAAGAGGAGGAACAGGAGCAGGGCCACAGAGGGGATGGGCTTCTGCATGTCTTCTGCTTTTGCCTTTTGAAAAGGTGGTCACTCTAACTCTACATCTATCTGGGATCTAGACAGTGTCCCCTCCCAGTCAGCAGTATGGGAAGGGCAGTGTAGTGGTCACACCCTGACACTTGTTTGCAGCCCCCATCTTGAGAATCACTCGACTAGCACATGCAAACAACTCACTAAGCCAGACCCAAAGCCCATTAAAATGAATGGGAGTCTTTTCATTGGCTTCAATGGACATTGGATCAGGTCTGTATTTAGGTATATTCTACCATCAAATTCAGCCATGGGGGCACTAAAAGATGTTGAGGTCAATAATAATGTGACCTGCTGGTAGAAGGGCTGAATTTAGCATCATATGTCTATATCCTTTGTGTCCCACTGTTGCATGGGCTAGAGAAGTTTAAGGAATGAGTGTTAATTTGATTTTTACTGCACTGACATAAAATATGGATTTTACTTTGGTTTCTTTTAAGGACAAAAGCAAATTGACTTGGTTGTTGATGGGGAAATGACTCAATACAAATGTTTTTTAAAAATTATTGGACATACAAAAGAAAATAGTATTGTGGTCAAGTGGAGAGTCCTCAAAAATGACACACTCTGTGTTCTTATTGGAACTTGGAAAACAGCATCTGCTAATATTTGCAGTTCAATTTGAGTTGAAACACATTTTTTGAAAATTTTCATTGAATCAGAAGCATTTTGAAAAGACTGAAATATTTCTAGTTGATTCAAAATGATTTTTTTTTAGTTTTTTTGTTTAAATTCAGCCATTTCAGGTGTTTTCTCCTTTTGTTTTTAATTGGCCAAATTTGAAATAAAAACACCATTTTGAAACAAAAAAAGGCTAAATGAACTGCTTTGACTCATTTGAAATTTTTTTAACTAAAAGCATTAATCAAGTTCAACTCAAAATCGACAATAGTTTCAGGGCTCCCAAAATGCATTTTTAGATTAAAAACAATTTGTCCATTTTTTTTTGCCCAGTTCTACCACTGATTGATTTGTCCGCATTTGTGCATCTGCATTAGTTGCTGTTTGGGAGCATTTACACTAACACATTTTTGTACATCTGGACATTAAGGGAATAGCCATTCCTCATGCAAACACACAAATCACAAGGGTACCTATAGGAACGTAGGACTGGAAGGGATCTCTTGGGCCATTGAGTCTAGTCTCCTGCCCACTTGTTTATGACCAAGAATATTCACTGTTTGCTATTATAAAAGATCATTCTCCATTCTAGAAGTGGGGCAACATTAGGATCAGATTTTCAAATGAGTGTCAGGTTAGATTTTCAAGGGCTCAGCTGTTTAAGCACTTAAATAAGGGACAGAGTTTCAATAATGCTGAGCACCCAGAAGCTCCCTTAGTGATGTTCATGGCCAGATTTTCAAAGATCTCTGCACCCAATTTGCTCCGCTCATTTGGAAATCTGGCCACTTATTTGGAGCTGAAATTCCTTTGGAGGGAAAAAGGATGATCTAGTTCCAGACTAGGACTCAGGAGACATTGGTTCAAGTCCCAGCTTAGCCACTGACATTTTACAGTCCTGGACAAGTTGTAGAGGGTATGTCAACGCTGCAGCTAAGAGCGAGCCTCCCAGCCCAGATACACAGACTCATGCTAGCGTGGTGCAAGCTAATGTACTTAACACTAGCAGTGTGGATGTGTGGCACAGGCTCTCAAGCCATCCTGACCTCCTGGGCTCAAAATCATGAGCCTCAGTCTGAGCTGCAACATCCACACTGCTAGTTTTAGTGCATGAGCTCAAGCCATGCTAGTCTGCCCGGAGTAAGCGGCTCACTCCCACTTGCAGTGTAGACTTACTCTTAGTGTAACGCCAACAGACCCCTGTCGTCAGCAGGTGGGCTCGAATCTGGGACCTCTGGAACTTAGTGCATGAGCCTCTACCACATGAGCTAAAAGCCAACTGGCTGTTAGCTAAGGCTGTAGAGCAAACTCATTAATCTCTCTCTCTCTCTCTCTCTCTCAGTGCCACTACATGGGACAGAACACCACACCCAGGAGGTGTGTGGGTTACATTAGCAGAAGAATTTTAAAGGTATTTAGGCACCTAATGCCCATTGATTTCAATGGGAGTTAAGCACCAAAATATCATTAAAAATCTGGCCCTTCATCTACCCTGTGCCTTAGCTCCCACTTTGTAAAATGGGGATTAACACTTCCCTACATCCCAGCAGGGCTGTGAGGCTAACTTCTATTAATGATAATGAAGTTATGAAAATCTGAGCCCTTATGATTAGGGATGTAAAATATTAAACGGTTAACCAGTAAGCATTAGTCTTACCAGATAACCCACCCTAACCATTAGCCTCCAGCCCTGGGCTGGCCGGCCGACCCTAGCCCCAGCCACACCGGCTGTCCAGAGTGACCCCGACCCCAGCCACGCACCAGCGGGAGCGACCCCAGACCCTCTCCCTTTAATTGGTTAACCAGTTAAATGGTTTTTAATCATTGAACTGGGTAACTTTTTACAGGATATTTACATCCCTACTTATGATTAATCAGAGGAAAATATTTGCCAACAATTCATATGCTTAAAATGCGTCATTAGTAAGGCTACAGTTTTGTCACAGTGGTCACGGAATTCATGGAATTCGTGACTTCCAAAGACCTCCGTGACTTCAGTCCGGTGGCTGGGAGCTGCAGGGTCCCACCACCTCCCACAGCAGCAGGGAGCTGAGAGGTACCCCCGCCGCCTGAGGCAGCGGGGCCCCCAACCTCTGAGTCGCCATGGTGTCATGGTGACAGCTCCTGCTGTCGTGGTGGGGCAGGGGGCTGCGCGGCGGCAAGGGGACCCAGCAGCTCTGAGCCCCCACAGGTGGCAGGGGCTCCTGGAGCTCCCAGACACCCCACAGCTGCCCAGCCCCTTCTCATTTTATTATGGATATTTTTAGTAAAAGTCACGGACAGGTCACAGGCTTCCATGAATTTTTCTTTATTGCCTGTGACCTGTCCGTGACTTTTACTAAAAATATCCATGACAAATTCTTAGCCTTACTCATTAATGAATAATCTTGAAGACATTTTGATCCACCTGCAAGAAGAAATATTCAGAATTAGAGCTGCTTGGATTATTTTTTTTAAGAAAACATTTTATTGTTGGGAAAAGTGGTTTTGTCAGACAAGTATATTAGAAATTGTACTATGAGAAGGGGTGAGTAGCAGCACATAATTTACCCTCTTTGTTCCATTCATTATTTTGCATACTTCTATCATGCCTTTTCTTATTCATCTAACCATCAGTGGAGTGAAGTTCTGGAACAGCCTTCCAAGGGGAACAGTAGGTGCAAAAAACCTAACTGGCTTCAAGTCTGAGCTTGATAAATTTATAGAGGGGATGTGATGATGGGACTGCCTACAGTGGCATGTGGCCCATCAGCGACTGCTAGTAGCAAATATCTCTAACAGCCAGAGTTGGGCCACTAGATGAGGAGGACCCCACTGTTTGGGGACCACTGGGTTAAAGGGAACTAATGGTACTTTCTTACCTTCCATGGATATGATGTGACATGGTAGGCCAGATCTTCAGCTAGTGTACACCGGCATTGCTCCATTGAAGTGGATAAAACTACACTGATTTACACCAGCTGAAGGTCTTACTCAGTATGTGTAAAGTGCTTTGAGATCTCAAATAAAAAATGTTTCTGAAAAGGCTAGCATCATATACATTGAATGTATCATAATCTTCCTGGAAATGCTAGATTTATTTACATGTGTTTGTGGAAGGGGGAGAGAACAGTGACTGTTTACCATCAATTCATCACAGCACTGTTCCACTCCACTGCTGATGAGCCATGCAAATGCTTGCCAATAAAGCTTTGATTTCAAGTAGGCAAGGTGACTCTACTTTCCTTTATGCTCTGTAAATAAAATATAGCCCCTTTCAAGCATATGATTACCTATATTCACCATCTGTTGATTTTTATTTTGTTTTAACTTGACCAAAAATGATATCTGCAAAATAGACACATTAGATCTGAAGCCAGGCAACCTCCCTCCATGACTGCTCTGGCAGTTCATGCAGGGAAGCAAAAGACCAGCGATGACTGAGGGCCTAGTTCAGATTCCATCGTGATTGTTGAAGAGCCATGCTGTTTGACAGAAGGAAAATGGGTCCTGTTAGGTCTGCGTCGATGTCAGGCACAGGGAGTGGATGGGGAAATCTCCCAGGGAGTATTTCAATGAGCTGCCTGAGAGATTGCACTAGTCATAGATCGGCCTTTATAACAATGACAGCTTTATTAGAAAGAGGAAGACAAAGGGCTGCAAAGTGCTTCCTCGCTTCTTTTTTCTCTGACACTCTTTCTTTCCCACAAGGCCCTTATCTTCACTAGGAAATTCATTTGAGATCAGGGTCCTATTGTTCCTGGTGATGTAGACATCTAATGAGAGACAGCCCTGACCCTGAAATGCTAACAGTAATAGACATGAGAGACAAAGAAAATAGAGGCTCAGAGAGGTGGAGTAACATGACCAGGGTCACCGTCAAAGCCTGGAACAGATCCCAGATCTCCTAATTTGATGTCCAGTCCCTTGTTCACTAGATGACCCTGCCAACTCAATGTCTAGTGAGCCACTTAATGGCATTATGCTGAGTAAGGAAAGGTCATGCTCTGTATGCTAGCTAGTGATGGGTTATGCCTTCCAGGCCTAGGGTTTAACCACAGCTAGTTGGTGCCTTTCTGCACCTGAAATGTGCTTGCATGATCTGGGTCAGGTTTGCTTGTATACCATGGTCGGTCAGCCATGATCTGGGTCAGGTCACCTAGCTTAATGGTTTGAACATGGTTATGTTTCCTAGTGCAAACAAAGCTCTTGGATTTTCCACAGTTCAGTTCTATATATTGGGGGAGCGTTGCTTCAATTTGTCCCATCTAAGCACATGACCCCAAAATCAGGGCTTTTAAGAAAAACACCAAATATTGCAAGAGCTGTGATAAAATCACAAGAGATGGTAACTCTGGACTCTCAGCTTCTAACTGGTCTGTCCCAGTCTTAGATTTTCTTCAGAGACACCCGCACCTTGTGGGAGAAGTCTCTTGAGTTTGGCTGGATAGAGTCCATTATGCAGCCCCTCCGCTAGTTCTGGCACCATTAATTTCCATTCACCATCGTCACATTGATTAATTAGAGGCCAGTGGGATGGAGTAATGGATAGTGGCATATTTCACCCTCACTGATTTGCAGTCTTTTTGGATCCTCTGTTTTTTTCAGGTGAGAAGCATCTGGTGTATCCTTTGTTTTTCAGCTCTTTGGGGCATGGTCTGACTTTTTGTTTTGTGGCTGCATGGTGCCCAGCAGTGGGGTCCCGATCTATAACTATGGCTCCTAGGTGTTACCATAATGCCAGTAAATAATTGCATGGAGGGCCAGATTATTATACCTTCATGCACAACGCATAGCAGCATGTTTCATAAGAAATCCTGTTGACTTCTTGTGAAATAAAGAGGTAATCAATATGTGTAAGGTTATCAGAATCCAGCCCAGACATAGCACTGTTCTCATCTCTCCTCCATTCATCCTCCTTGCCTTGCTGGACTGGTGACATGGTAGATCACACCACGTGACTAATATGACTGGACCTTATTTAAATCTAACATGACTGGAGCTTATTTTTTCAAGGCGGGAGGTGGGCGGGGGGATGCAACTTGATAATAAGGAAGCTGGAAAGTCCTAGACTAAGCCTACATTAGGAGCACTTCACAGTATAGCTACATCAGTGTACTATCCCACGAAGCACTCCTTGTGTGAATGCAGCTGATAGTGGCAAAATGGTGCTTTTGCTGGAATCATTTATCCCAGTGCAGTTTTGCTGCTATAAGCAGTGTCTAAACTAGGGGGCTTTTGCCTGCACAGCTATATCAGAGAGGGCTCCCATCTCTTCACACCCCTTACTGAAAAAGCTATATCGTGTAGACAGAGCCCTAGTCACCAGTGCAATCCAACTCCTTTATTGACCTGCAGGCTGTGACATGCAGGTTGCAAAGGTCAAGTCTATTTCAGGCGATTCCTGTCAAGAGTGAGGAATGCCAGAGCCTGTTCTTGTGGAGATGGGCTGTGGAAGTGATGGCTGCTTTCAGTTTGTGTCATCGCTTGCCTTCAGCAGACAGACCCCCCTGGTACAAGCTAAGGAAGATTGTCACTTTGTGGGGCAGTGTTACTGAGTTGTCAAATATTTGGGAAGCATCACAAACGGCATTGAAGGAGGTTCGAAAGCTGTGTATCCTCATATAGCAGCAGCTGCTGGCATGTTTCAAGTACATAAAAGGTTGGAGGAGGGAGATAAATTGTTCTTTTTAACCTCTGAGGATAGGACAAGAAGCAATGGGCTTAAATTGCAGCAAAGGTGGTTTAGGTTGGACATTAGGAAAAACTTCCTAACTGTCAGAGTGGTTAAGCACTGGAATAAATTGCCTAGGGAGGTTGTGGAATCTCCATCATTGGGGATTTTTAAGAGCAGGTTGGACAAACACCTGTCAGGGATGGTCTAGATAATACTTAGTCCTGCCTTGAGTCCAGGGGACTGGACTAGATGACCTGTCAAGGTCCTTTCCAGTTCTATGATTCTATGTTCAGTGCTCTCTGTGAAGACATGAGGGCATCAAGCATACTACGAACCTGCGGATCGAGAGGACTCTGGTTTTACCGACTCTGTGACTTGGCAGTGAAACATGGGCACTGAGGAAGGCTGATGAGCACTGGATTGATGTTTTCAATGCTTGGGGCCTTTGTCAGCTGCTCCATATTAAGTGGCAGGATGAGATGAGCAATAAAGATATTCATAGCCAAACCCAGCAACCACCTCCATCAGCACTACTTGTTTTTGACAGCTTTCTTGATGTTTATATTTTATTAGGATGGAAGTTCAGGGAATGTCATCACTACATGGCCATAAATCACATGGGCACCAAAAGCTTCAGTGGTGTGATAAGATCGCCAGTGGTGGATGTTGACTGAACATCCAGACTTCCTTAAGGACCTAGCTATAGATGGATCCTGGAGGTGCTAGATCTGCAAGGAGGCTACATCCTTTGGGATTTGCTAGGATGATGATGTAACTGAATTGTATCCACGCTTTAGGTGCAAAACTCAACTCAACCTGCAACTGACCCTTCTATGACAAATGGCGCTGGTTTCAGTTCGCAGGGACTTGCTCAGACAATTTCTTCCATTGTGGCGACATAAGTTCACATCTCCCAGGCTTTACTTTAAGGGTCAGATCATCAGTGAGTAGATTGGCCTAGCTCTATTGCAGTCAATATGAAGCTCAGTTGTCTGCTAGAACTAGCTCCACTGGAGTCAAGAGAGTTATATTAGCAGAAAGTTTGGCCCATCACTTTGTGGTGTGTGTGATGCCCCGATGCCCAGAAGTCACAGTTTTGGGGGCCATCTCCCCAGCTTCACTTTTCTTTGTGAAATAGCTGGGAAAGTGCATAATTTTTTTCATTAAAAATTCATTTTGGAGCGGCTCTGTTTCACAGCACATAATTAACTGAGTTCTCCTTCTCTATTAGCCATCCCCAGAGTCTGCAGGGATCTCACTCATCTCTTTTCCTCTTCATTTCATTCTCTCTCAACCCTTTTATAACTCGCTCTGGCATCTCTGGAGATGCAGGGAGCCAGAGCAGCAGCTGGTGCAACTCAGCTCCACTCTGCAGAAGTCAGTAGAGCTGTGCTGATTTACACCAGCTGAGGATCTGGCTCAGGTATTTCATCTGACAGCTGAAGGGGGAGGGAAGAGATAGCTTCCCTTTCTCTCCTACTATTCTCCTGCCCCCAAGATGCACATTTCTTAGCTCTCCCTTGGAAGGATGGCTTCTAGGGGTGAGAAGGGACAGCTGGACTCATGCCCCATGCAGTCCTCTGCCCCTCTGCTTAGACTAGCTACAAGGGAGACAATTACTGATCCATCCATAGGCTATGTCTACTCTCCACACCAGTGCTGGTGGCACGTAGGCAAGGTGTAGCTTAGGGCAGGGC
Organism: Terrapene triunguis; assembly: GCF_002925995.2. Taxonomy (NCBI): domain Eukaryota; kingdom Metazoa; phylum Chordata; order Testudines; family Emydidae; genus Terrapene; species Terrapene triunguis. The sequence goes on along the minus strand of NW_020664418.1, from coordinate 5,740,857 downwards.
CGGCTTTAAGCCAATTCACCTGATTCCCCGGAATCGGGCCCCGCTCCGGGGGTCTTCGGTGGCATTTCAGGGGCGGGGAGTCCTTCGGTGCCGCGGAAGACCCAGAGCGGACCCCCTGCCGTTAAGTGCCACTGAAGCCCCGGACTGCCGCCGGGTATTGGAATCGGGCCCCGGGGGTCATAAAGCCAGCCCTGGCTTAGGGTGGACACTCACATGTTCCCACAATACCAGACATTCCAGTACTTCAGGGAATGGCGTGGGCCCACCCCTGCTGGTGTGACTCGGTTGCGTGACCTCACATGCACTGTGCCTGCAAAGTTATGTTGTACGGGGGGGCGTGCCATCTGTAAGAATGTGCTGTTCCACCCCCGTAGGTGTGACCTCACATGAACAGTGCTTTTGAGGTCACGCTGAAAGGGGGAAGAGTGGCACGCTCTTAAAAATGGTGTCCCCCATCCAATATCAGACAAAACCAGGTCCAGTTTTGTCCCAAAGCCAGATAGGGGACAAACCACCCCGAAAGAGGATTGTCTAGGTCAAACCAGACAAATGGTCTCCCTAGGGTAGCTACATGCCACCGTGAAAAGCAAGCTGTGTCCACACTGTGGTGTGTAGCAACACATGTCAGGGAAAGGCTCTAGCAGTGGGGCAGCAGCGAGACACTACACTGCTAAAAATAGTGTGTAGACAGGGAGACACGGCTTGGGAGAGTAGAGAGCCATGCAGGGTACATATCCCCAGGCTTCAGGGTGTCTTTACTCTACTTGCCTAAGTCATGACTCACCATCTACACTGCTACTGATACCCATGCTAGGTATTACTAGCCAGGTTGGTACTCTACATGCCACCGAAAGAAGTGTGCAGTGTAAACATATCTATAGATTCAAAGGCAAGAAGGAAACATTATGATAATCTAGTCTGACCTACTGGCGACACAGGCCAGAGAACTTCAGCCAGTGACTCCTGCCTCACCTCATTTCTCTGTGTGTCCGTTTTCCCATCTGTCAAAGGAGGGTAATGATACTTACCACCCTCATAAAATATTTATGGGAAAAGGCTTACCTCCTGTAACAGCTGTGTTCCTGCCCAGATGATCCGCAGTTGAGCTTTGCTCTTTAAAATATCCCCAGAGGGTCTGTTAATACCCCAATGATAGGGCGATTTGCACCTTTGAGATCAGGTTCAGGCTTCCTGCAGACTCAGACAAACATCACTGCAAGGGTTTCTGTTCCTTTCACCTTTGGCAGGTTAGTTTTGTAACTGTAAGTGTGGAGAGACTCAATTTTTTTCTTTTTAAATTTAAGGTTGATTCAGGTTTATTTTTTTAACTGAGAGCCTGGAACCCAACTGTGCAGTAAATTCAAGAAGAACAATTCTGCTGCAGTTCACAAAGCCTCATAATCACATTATAGATGGAATATGGCCCAAGTTGACCCGATCCATTGTAAACAGGTCATCAGCAACCCAATAGAGGGTGACCAAGTTAGTCACCGCTAAGTCCTTGGCTGGGGTATGATTTGAGGTAGTGTCTAGAGATGAGCTCTGTGATAAATGAAGGGAGAGGGTAGCTCCCTTTTATGGACACCCACCCAGCCAGTTAGCTATAAACCCCCTGTTAGTAGCTGTTCTCTACTTGCTTTACCTGTAAAGGTTTAACAAGCCCACAGGTAAAAGGAGTGAGCACCTGACCAAAAGAGCCAATGTGGGGGCTAGAACTTTTTAAAATTGGGAAAAAACTGCCCTTTGTCTGTGTGTTGTGGTTCTCCGGGAAAGAGGGGAACAGGGATCAGTTATGCTGTGAGAAGCTGAAAGCCAGGTATGAAAAACCATCAGATCATACCTAAAGATTTCTTAATTGAAACTGCAGAAATGTAAGTAAATTAGGGAATGTCTAAGAAGACGTGATTAGGATTATTTCTGTTTATTTCTTATTGGCTTGTGGATGCCTCTGTGCTAACCCCAAAAGGTTTTTGTTTTGCTTGTAACCTTTAAGCTGGACCTCAAGAAGGTTATTCTTGATATTTAAATTTTGTAAGAGGGTTTTTTAAATCTAGCAAAAGCCTAAGTTCCAGATATATATTCTTTCTGTTTGTTTTTAATAAAATTTACCATTTTTAAGAATAGTGTCCTAAGAGGTTTGTGCTTATGTTGTTTAATTAGCTGGTGGCAACAGCTGATTTCCTTTGTTTTTCTTTCTCAGCTCTTCCCTGGAGGGGGGATGAAAGGGCTTGAGGGTACCCCCACAGGAAGGAATTCCCAAGTGCGCCTTTCTGGTTTCAAAGGGAAGCTAGTAACAGTTGGTGTGGATACCAGAAGGGGCAACCTGAGATGACACCCCACCATTGGGGTCAGCCCAAAGCCCCACATTGCAAAGAATCATATCAGGATTGGAAGGGACCTCAGGAGGTCATCTAGCCCAACCCCCTGCTCAAAGCAGGACCAATCGCCAGACAGATTTTTGCCCTAGATCCCTAAATGGTCCTCCTCAAGGATTGAACTCACAACCCTGGGTTTTGCAGACCAATGCTCAAACCCCTGAGGTATCCCTCCCTCCCCCCCAGGAGGAGTCCACCACACAGCCAGGGAGACCCCAGATGCCCTCTTGTCCCACCACCCCACTCTCCAACCACCCACCTCGCCCCAGCCCACTGTTAACTGGGCGATGCTTTAAATGTAATGAGCTGGGGCATGTGAAGGCCAACTGCCTCAAGAGCAACAGCTGACTGCAACTCATCACCCCAGAGTCCCACCAAGAGCCTTCAGGCCCAGATGTCTCCCAAATACTCCCAGAGCAAAGGGAAACTGTGAGTGTGGGCAGGAGGAAGATTACTGCGTGGAGAGACACTGGAACACAGGTGTCAGCTATCCACCAATCCCTGGTGGACCCCAAACTCTTTGAATCAGAGTGATGGTGCAACCCTTTAAGGCCAACTCTTTTAACTTGCCTACAGCCGAGTTGCCTGTCCAGTACAAGGGCTGCTCAGGAATATGGACTTTTGCAGTCTATGAGGATTATCCCATTCCCATGCTGCTGAAGAAGACTTAGCCTACCATGTGAGGCTAACAAAATGCGTGGGGATAGTCACCTGCAGCCAGGCTAAACAGGCCTCCACAACTAACTCCATTCTTGAGCCTCCTACAGGGACCCAGTCAGAGGTGGTGAAACCAGACCCCAAACCAGAGTTTATGGCAGCAGTTGTAGATCCAGTTCCTGGGACCCAGCCAGAACTAGCCCAAGGATCGGAACTGGTGGAGCAGTCAGCACCAGAGCCTGTGCTTGCAACGCCACCAGAGTCAGGGGAGCCAGCACCAAAGGGTGCCACAAAGCCTGAACCTGCAGCAGCAGCAAAACTGGTGCAAGAAGCTCAACCGGAGGCTGAAATACAACCTAGTGCACCAGCGGAGAGTGGTTGACAGTCAACGGAGACAACCACATCACCTGCATGGCTTCCAGTGGGACCAAGCCCAAGTCCACAACCCAGCGAGGAACTAATGTCTCCAGCATCAAGGGAGCAGTTCCAGCCAGAGCAAGAAGCAGATGAAAGCCTCAAGCGAGCTTGGACGGCATCACGGAGCGACCTACTGCCTCTTAGCTCTTCCAATACATATAGGTTTGTTGTAGAAGAAGGACTCTTATACAAGGAGACCCTTTCTGGTGGGCAGAAAGAGGACTGGCATTCTCAGAGACAGTTGGTAGTTCCAACTAAGTATAGGGAAAAGCTCTTAAGCTTAGCCCACGATCACCCTAGTGGCTATGCTGGGGTGAACAGAACCAAAGACCATTTGGGGAAGTCAATTCAGTGGGAGGGAATGGGCAAGGACGTTCCTACTTATGTCTGGTCTTGTGAGGTATGCCAGAGGGTGAGAAAGCCCCAAGACCAGGTCAAGGCCCCTCGCCAGCCACTCCCCATAATTGAGGTTCCATTTCAGCATGTAGCTGTGGATATTCTGGGTCCTTTCCCTAAGAAGATACCCAGAGGGAAGCTGTATGTGCTGTCCTTCATGGATTTTGCCACCTGATGGCCGGAAGCAGTAGCTCTAAGCAATACCAGGGCTAAAAGCATAAGCCAGGCAATGGCATACCTTTTTGCCAGGGTAGGTTGCCCTCAAACATCCTTACAGATTTGGGAACTAACTTCCTGGAAGGGACCATGAAACATCTTTGGGAAGCTCATAGGGTGAACCACTTGGTTGCCACCCCTTACCACCACCAAACAAACGGCCTAGTGGAGAAGTTTAATGGGACTTTGGGGGCCATGATACGTACATTCGTGAATGAGCACTCCAATGATTGGGTGTTATAGCAGTTGCTCTTTGCCTACAGGGCTCCACCACATCTCAGTTTGGGGTTTTCACACTTTGAACTCGTATATGGCAACAAAGTTAAGGGGCCATTACAGTTGGTGAAGCAGCAATGGGAGAGGGTTACATCTTCTCCAGGAACTAACATTTTGGATTTTCTAACCAACCTGCAAAACATCCTCAAGGACTTTCTAGCCCTTGCTCGAGAAAACCTACAGAATGCTCAACAAGAGCAAAAGGCCTGGTATGATAAACATGCCAGAGAGCGTTCCTTCAGAGTAGGTGACCAAGTCATGGTCCTGAAAGCGCTCCAGGCCAATAAGATGGAAGCATCATGGGAGGGGCCATTTATGGTCCAAGAGTGCCTGGGAGCTGTTTCCTCATAGCGTTTCCAGAACCTACCCTAAAACCTAAAGTATACCATGTTAATTCTCTAAAGTCCTTTTATTCCCAAGAAATCAAGGTTCTCCAGTTTACAGCCCAGGAGAGAGACGGCACTGAGTGGACTGAAGGAGTCTACTATGAAGGAAAAAGCAACGGTGGTGTAGAAGAGGCGAGCCTTTCCATAACCCATAACCAGTTAGTCTCCACCTTAGACTTTACTAAGGGATACTGGCAAGTGCCACTAGATGACCCAGCCAAGGAAAGGTCAGCCTTCATCACCCATGTAGGGTTGTATGAATTTAATGGGCTCCCTTTTTGACTGCGAAATGCATCTGCCACCTTCCAGAGACTGGTAGATAACCTTCTGGCTGGATCTGGGGAATTTGCAGTCGCCTACCTTGACAATGTGGCTATATTCTCAGATTCATGGGCAGAACACTTGAAACACTTCCAAGCTGTCTTCCAGCGCATAAGGGAGGCAGGATTAACTGTTAAGGCAAAAAGAAAAGGCAAATAGGCCTAAGCAGGGTAACGTACCTTGGACACCAGGTGGATCAAGGAACTATCAATCCCCTACAGGCTAAAGAAATGCTATCCAAAATTGGCCTGTTCCTAAGTCAAAGAAGTAGGTCCAATCCTTCTCGGGCTTGGCCGGGTATTACCAACAATTTGTACCACACTACAGCCAAATTGCCACCCCACTGACAGACCTGACCAGGAAAAAATAGCCAAATGCAGTTCAGTGGACTGAGAAGGGTCAGAAAGCCTTTAACCACCTTAAGGTGGCGCTTACTTCTCACCCTGTAGTAAGGGCCCCAGACTTCGACCAACCGTTCATCATAATCACAGATGCATCTGAGCGTGGTGTAGGAGCAGTTTTAATGCAGGAAGGACCAGATCAACAATTCCATCCTGTTGTGTTTCTCAACAAAAAACTTTCTGAGAGGGAAAACTACTGGTCAGTCTTAGAAAAAGAATGTTAAGCCATTGTGTATGCTCTGGAGAAGCTACGCCCATATATTTGGGACGGCGGTTCCACCTGCAGACTGAACATGCTGCACTGAAGTGGCTTCACACAGTCAAAGAGACTAACAAAACTTCTTCAGTGGAGTTTAGCTCTTCAAGACTTTGATTTTGAAATACAACACATTTCAGGAGCCTCTAACAAAGTGGCTGATGCACTCTCCTGGGAAAGTTTCCCAGAATCAGCCGGGTAAAAATGTCCCTGTGTTCTAAGTCACTGTAGTCCTTAAAATGTAAAAAGTACTGTTTAGTTCTTCATGTAATTATTAGTAAACTTAGAGGTGCATGTATCTTATTAACTGTTTCCTAAATCTCCAGGAAGAAATCCCAGCCGGTGTGGACCCAACTTGAACCAGGCTGGCCAGCACCGTCTGTGATTTGGGGTGTGTGTGTGTGATAAATGAAGGTGGGGGTAGCTCCCTTTTATGAACACCCAGCCAGCTAGTTAGCTATAAAACCCCTGTTAGTAGCTGTTCTCTACTTGCTTTACCTCTAAAGGATTAACAAGCCCACAGGTAAAAGGAAAGGAGTGGGCACCTGACCAAAAGAGCCAAGTTTCTTTGTTTGTTTTTAATAAAATTTACCTTTGTTAAGAACATAAGAATGGCCCTACTGGGTCAGACCAAAGGTCCATCTAGCCTAGTATCCTGTTTTCTGACAGTGGCCAGTGCCAGGTGCCCCAGAGGGAATGAACAGAACAGGTAATCATCAAGCTTTTTGCGAACAGGGGCTGCTAACAGGGAGTTTCGCAAGGGAGTTTGGAAGGGGAGTGGGAAGGGGCAAGGGTCCCTTGCCGGTTCTATCTGTTTTCCCTTTATTCCCCTTAAAACTTTAAACTTCTTGCTTAAACAACCCTTTCAGCGGACAGGGGGCTGCAGACGGGAGTTTGACAGAGGGAGGCTTACGATGGTTAGGAAGACCCGCAACACCTGTGCCAGCACTGCTTCTGTCTCCTCCACCTGCGCCTGTAGCCAGACAGAGCGCCTGAGCATGGATGCTTCTACCCAGATCCTGGTGTGGTTTTGCAGAGACTGTAACTTGCAATTTCCACTTACTGATATCCAGGCTGGGGGGACCATCCAATGTGAAAGGTGGCTGCTGGTGGAATCTCTCAGGCAGCAGGTGGGAGAGCTACAGGAGGAGGTGGCTAGGTTGAGAAGCATCCGAATCCACGAGCAATTCCTGGACAGTGTCCATGTGGAGACAGCTGAGGTAGCTGTCCCAGTACACAGGACTGCTGATACACCACTGGTGGAGGAGGAGATGGCTCAGGGTGGACACTGGCAGCCGGTTACTTCTGGCAGCAGGCAGTGCTCCACCCCTGCTCCGAACCCTCCCGCTGTGGTAATAAGTAACCGTTATGCTCTTCTTGATACAGGAAAGAAGGCATCACCCCCTACAGTAAAGGAGGAGAAGCCTCGTACCCCTAAGGCTGGGAGGTCTGCTGCCACCACTGCGAATAGGAAACGTAGGGTAGTGGTGGTCGGAGACTCTCTGCTAAGGGGGACGGAGGCGCCCATCTGTCGCCCTGACATTTCATCTCGGGAGGTATGCTGCCTGCCGGGAGCCCGTATCCGAGACGTTACGGAGGCATTGTCAAGGATTATCCAGCCCTCTGACTACTACCCCATGCTACTCATCCATGTGGGCACAAATGATACTGCGTGGTGTGACACTGAGCGGATCAAGAGTGACTACAGGGCTCTGGGAGTACGGGTGAAGGAGTTTGGAGCGCAGGTGGTATTCTCTTCGATTCTTCCTGTCAAAGGTAGGGGCCCGGGCAGAGACAGATGCATCATGGAGGTGAATGCCTGGCTGCGAAGATGGTGTCGCCAGGAGGGCTTTGGCTTCCTAGACCACGGGATGCTATTTGAGGAAGGACTGCTAGGCAGAGATGGCGTTCACCTTTCGAGGAGGGGAAAGACCCTATTTGGACACAGACTGGCTAACCTAGTGAGGAGGGCTTTAAACTAGGTTCGACGGGGACAGGTGAGCAAAGCCCGCAGGTAAGTGGGGAACATGGAGACCTGGGAGATGGGTCGGAAACGAGAGGGAGTGTGGGCTATATTGGCAGAGAGAAAGGAGGGTCAGGACAAAACTGGGAGGAAAGATCAAACCAGTATCTTAGATGCCTATATACAAATGCGAGAAGTATGGGTAATAAGCAGGAAGAACTGGAAGTGCTAATAAATAAATACAACTATGACATTGTTGGCATCACTGAAACTTGGTGGGATAATACACATGATTGGAATGTTGGTGTGGATGGATACAGCTTGCTCAGGAAGGATAGACAGGGGAGAAAGGGAGGAGGTGTTGCCTTATATATTAAAAATGTACACACTTGGACTGAGGTAGAGATGGACATAGGAGATGGAAGTGTTGAGAGTCTCTGGGTTAGGCTAAAAGGGGTAAAAAACAAGGGTGATGTCATGCTAGGAGTCTACTACAGGCCACCTAACCAGGTGGAAGAGGTGGATGAGGCTTTTTTTAAACAATTAACAAAATCATCCAAAGCCCAAGATTTGGTGGTAAGGGGGGACTTCAACTATCCAGATATATGTTGGGAAAATAACACAGCGGGGCACAGACTATCCAACAAATTCTTGGACTGCATTGCAGACAACTTTTTATTTCAGAAGGTTGAAAAAGCTACTGGGGGGAAGCTGTTCTAGACTTGATTTTAACAAATAGGGAGGAACTCGTTGAGAATTTGAAAGTAGAAGGCAGCTTGGGTGAAAGTGATCATGAAATCATAGAGTTTGCAATTCTAAGGAAGGGTAGAAGGGAGAACAGCAAAATAGAGACAATGGATTTCAGGAAGGCGGATTTTGGTAAGCTCAGAGAGCTGATAGGTAAGGTCCCATGGGAATCAAGACTGAGGGGAAAAACAACTGAGGAGAGTTGGCAGTTTTTCAAAGGGACACTATTAAGGGCCCAAAAGCAAGCTATTCCGCTGGTTAGGAAAGATAGAAAATGTGGCAAAAGACCACCTTGGCTTAACCACGAGATCTTGCATGATCTAAAAAATAAAAAGGAGTCATATAAAAAATGGAAACTAGGACAGATTACAAAGGATGAATATAGGCAAACAACACAGGAATGCAGGGGCAAGATTAGAAAGGCAAAGGCACAAAATGAGCTCAAACTAGCTACGGGAATAAAGGGGAACAAGAAGACTTTTTATCAATACATTAGAAGCAAGAGGAAGACCAAAGACAGGGTAGGCCCACTGCTTAGTGAAGAGGGAGAAACAGTAACAGGAAACTTGGAAATGGCAGAGATGCTTAATGACTTCTTTGTTTCGGTCTTCACTGAGAAGTCTGAAGGAATGCCTAACATAGTGAATGCTAATGGGAAGGGGGTAGGTTTAGCAGATAAAATAAAAAAAGAACAAGTTAAAAATCACTTAGAAAAGTTAGATGCCTGCAAGTCACCCGGGCCTGATGAAATGCATCCTAGAATACTCAAGGAGCTAATAGAGGAGGTATCTGAGCCTCTAGCTATTATCTTTGGAAAATCGTGGGAGACGGGAGAGATTCCAGAAGACTGGAAAAGGGCAAATATAGTGCCCATCTATAAAAAGGGAAATAAAAACAACCCAGGAAACTACAGACGAGTTAGTTTAACTTCTGTGCCAGGGAAGATAATGGAGCAAGTAATTAAGGAAATCATCTGCAAACACTTGGAAGGTGGTAAGGTGATAGGGAACAGCCAGCATGGATTTGTAAAGAACAAATCATGTCAAACCAATCTGACAGCTTTCTTCGATAGGATAACGAGTCTTGTGGATAAGGGAGAAGCTGTGGATGTGGTATACCTAGACTTTAGTAAGGCATTTGATACGGTCTCGCATGATATTCTTATAGACAAACTAGGCAAATACAATTTAGATGGGGCTACTATAAGGTGGGTGCATAACTGGCTGGATAACCGTACTCAGAGAGTTGTTATTAATGGTTCCCAATCCTGCTGGAAAGGCATAACTAGTGGGGTTCTGCAGGGGTCTGTTTTGGGACCGGCTCTGTTCAATATCTTCATTAACGACTTAGATATTGGCATAGAAAGTACGATTATTAAGTTTGCGGATGATACCAAACTGGGAGGGATTGCAACTGCTTTGGAGGACAGGGTCATAATTCAAAATGATCTGGACAAATTGGAGAAATGGTCTGAGTTAAACAGGATGAAGTTTAACAAAGACAAATGCAAAGTGCTCCACTTAGGAAGAAAAAATCAGTTTCACACATACAGAATGGGAAGAGACTGTCTAGGAAGGAGTACGGCAGAAAGGGATCTAGGGGTTATAGTGGACCACAAGCTAAATATGAGTCAACAGTGTGATGCTGTTGCAAAAAAAGCAAACATGATTCTGGGATGTATTAACAGGTGTGTTGTGAGCAAGACACGAGAAGTCATTCTTCCGCTCTACTCTGCTCTGGTTAGGCCTCAGCTGGAGTATTGTGTCCAGTTCTGGGCACTGCATTTCAAGAAAGATGTGGAGAAATTGGAAAGGGTCCAGAGAAGAGCAACAAGAATGATTAAAGGTCTTGAGAACATGACCTATGAAGGAAGGCTGAAAGAATTGGGTTTGTTTAGTTTGGAAAAGAGAAGACTGAGAGGGGACATGATAGCAGTTTTCAGGTATCTAAAAGGGTGTCATAAGGAGGAGGGAGAAAACTTGTTCACCTTAGCCTCTGAGGATAGAACAAGAAGCAATGGGCTTAAACTGCAGCAAGGGAGGTCTAGGTTGGACATTAGGAAAAAGTTCCTAACTGTCAGGGTGGTTAAACACTGGAATAAATTGCCTAGGGAGGGTGTGGAATCTCCATCTCTGGAGATATTTAAGAGTAGGTTAGATAAATGCCTATCAGGGATGGTCTAGACAGTATTTGGTCCTGCCATGCGGGCAGGGGACTGGACTCGATGACCTCTCGAGGTCCCTTCCAGTCCTAGAATCTATGAATCTATGAATCTATAAGTGATCCATCCCCTGTTGCTCATTCCCAGCTTCTGAAAAACAGAGGCTAGGGACACCATTCCTGCCCATCCTGGCTAATAGCCATTGATGGACCTAAGAACAGTATTGGATTTTTGGTGTCCTAAGAGGTTTGTGCATATGTTGTTTATTCAGCTGTTGCCACCAGCTAATTTTCTTTGTTTTTTTTCTCAGCTCTTCCCCGGAGGGGGTGTGAAAGGGCTTGAGGGTACCCCACAGGAAGGAATTCCCAAGTGCGCCTTTCTGGTTTCAAAGGCGTTTTCTGCACTTGGGTGGTGACAGCATCTACCCATCCAAGGTCAGAGAGAAGCTGTAACCTTGGGAGTTTAATACAAGCCTGGAGTGGACAGTATTAATTTTTAAAATCCTTGCGGGGGCCCCCCTTCTGCACTCCATGTGCCAGAGTGGGGAATCAGCCTTGACAAGCTGTTATAGAATGTCCTTTGTAGGGATCCATACTCACAAACCCTTTGTGATGAGTCACCTCATATCCCTATGACATCGTGGCAACTATCAGCAACCAGCTCAGTCTCTTTCTGCTCTTGAGACAGGAAGCACCACCTCTACAGTACTCTTGGAGTGGGCAGAGACAGGACAACCTGTAAAAAAAAAAAACACTTAAAAAAAGGCGCTACGAAACCCCCAACTTGTTTGGTTTGGTTTCATATGCCCACCTGTCTTGCAGGGCTCTGGTGGGAATTGCCAAGGGCAGGTGGAAAGGGCTATGGAAACCATCTCCCCACATGTGAGCGTCTCACTAATCAAATCTCTCTCATCTCTGCTGGTAAGTGCATCCTCCCCTATTCAAGTGGACTTCCATCCCAGAGTATAGATCCACAGCCCAGGAAGATTAATGGAAAGATTCCCTTTGACCTCAGTGGCAGTTGGAGCAAGCCCCAGAAAACCAGCCATGGTGCCTCTACTAAAGATAGTTTAATAAAGGCACATAAAGGCAAGGGGCTTCCTCCAGAACAATATTTGTCTCAGCCTGAGACAAAGAACTGCTTGCTTTGCCCTCGAGTTCCTGTATCGTCAAGATATTTGGACTCTCTATGCGTTAGTTTCCTGTCTTGAAAATAGAGATCACAAACCTATTATAAGGGGAACCATGGAAGAATTGAGATAGAATGTATTTCTGTCACTAATATTCTCTATATGGAACCCCATACCTCTTGATCTCAAAGCATGAGCTTAAAGCCAACATGTTGGGGATTGAACCAGGGACCTCCAGAACTAAAAGCATAAATGATTAAAGTTGGAGCTAAGGCTATGTAGCTGCAGGCTGTAACAGATTCTCATCCCAAAGGCAGTCAGAAGATTTTATAAATTCTTGATGAGACAAGCTTTACAATCACTTTACCCGCTACTAAAGTGCAGCCATCTCTGGGGTGAAACATAGCAGCTGTTTAACAGCACAGAGCAACAGTACATAGCAATTTAGGCCAGGACATGAAGGATAATAACTTTCCAGCTGAAGTGCACAGGGAATTAGGTAAGCACAGTGCAATCCCTAAGAGGGAATTTAAACAGGATGCTGGGCACCAATTCTGGAATTTTCCCTGAGTTTTTAACATCCACAGCAGGAGGGACCTGGAGTCGATATCTCCCTAGCTTTCAGAGATTTTTAAGGCCAAATGGGCCCCCTGTGCTCACCTAATTCTTGATTTGAGTTAATTCTGAGCTCTCTTTCTGTCTCCAGGGGATGAAGAAGATGCCTATCGACAAGGCCGAGTGGGAAGGGTATTTTGATGAGAGTGGCCACCTGGTGAAATCTCGGGATTTTATTTCATCCAACATCCTGGACAGGGTGAGCAGGGTCTGCTCTTAAATGTGACAGTCAGCAGGGAGGGCTATGCAGGGTGGGCATCGTGTGCCCTGAGGCAGGGTCTCCAGCTGCAGCAAAGAAGCACTCAGGCTGGGCACAAAGGTGGCGTCAAAACTCCTGTATCCTCCCACAATCCTGAGGCCATACTGGTGCCAGGCTGGACCCTTCCACCAGTGTAAGCGAGAGCAGTCTGCTGCCAGTGCAATGCCCCTTCCACACACCTTTTCCCCAGGCCACAGCCTCTGCAGCTGGTGCAGGGAAGAATGATGTAGGAGCAGCTACACTGGCTCTGTGCCAGCCACACTTCTCCCTAGGTGAGGAGCATTCTCCAGGGGGAGGCATGAACCTGCTCCTTCACAAGGAAGGATCTGGTGTTATTTCAGCAATGCCAAACTCCATACAGGGATTAAGAGAAGATTAAGGCTCATTTCAGGACAGCTAATCCATCTGTAGGGTTGGTGACCTCCGCTGGCCATCAGACTTTAGAAGTACCACATGCTGAGGTTGCTATGACGATTTGGAATCCAAGCATTTTTTAGAAGAAATGTCGTTGATCGTTTCAAGTTTGTGCATCACTAGACAAAAAAATCACTGTGAAAAATATTAATTTTTCACTGGCTTCCCAGTAAAACACAGGAATTTCTGGCCCACTCCAATACAGTCATTATGCTTATTTGGCTTTTGTATTTTGGAGTTTGTTTACAAATGACTCACTTTTGCCCAGTGAGAGAGAACATATTTTATCACAAAATAACCTGTTTTTTTTAAAACCAGTAAAAAAAGCTTTTAATTTTCATCAAAGCAGCCATGGAAACCTGAGCTGACTCCGGACAACCTGGCACCTTTTCAGAGAACTGTGACAATGTCCTAGTTCCCCTTCGGCTTTGCCAGTAGTGAGAAATCTTAGTGCTCAGCCTTAAATGCAGGTAGTTAGCTCTTGTGCTGGCTCCTGCAGACACTATCTTCCCTTGCAAACTCCACTGACCTCGGTTAACTTGCACAAAATCTGATATCTGCATATTTTGCATTTTGTTCTCCTTGTGCCTGTGCTGCAAGATTTCACCTTGTGACTCAAAAATCACCATTGCAGTGCTCTGAGCTTCTGGCTATGCTGTGCCCAGAGAAGGGTTATGGCTAGGTCTGTCAAGTAATCACAGTTAACTCATGCAATTAACTCAAAAAAATTAATTGTGATTAAAAAAATTAATCGCAATTAATCACACTGTTAAATTTCAATTGGTATTCTATTTTTTTTATTAAATATTTTTGGATGTTTTTCTACATTTTCAAATATATTGATTTCTATTACAACACAGAATACAAAGAATACACTGCTCACTTTATATTATTATTTTTATTACAAATATTTGCACTGTAAAAATGATAAACAAAAGAAATAGTATTTTTAAATTCACCTCATACAAGTACTGTAGTGCGATCTCTTTATTGTGAAAGTGTAACTTACAAAAGTAGATTTTTTTGTTACATAGCTGCACTCAAAAACAAAACAATGTAAAACTTCAGAGCCTAGTCCTACTCAGTCCTACTTCTTTTTCAGCCAGTCGCTAAGACAAACAAGTTTGGTTACATTCACAGGAGATAATGCTGCCTGCTTCTGATTTACAATGTCACCTGAAAGTGAAAACAGGTGTTCACATGGCACTTTTGCAACCAGTGTTGCAAGGTCTTTAATGCCAGATATGCTAAATATTCGTATGCCCCTTCATGCTTCAGCCACCATTCCAGAGGACATGAGTCCATGCTAAAGATGCTCGTTAAAAAAATAACACATTAATTAAATTTGTGACTGAACTCCTTGGGGAATAATTGTATGTCTCCTGTTCTGTTTTACCTGCATTCTGCCATATATTTCATGTTATTGTAGTCTCGGATGATGACCCAGCATATGTTGATTTTAAGAACACTTTCACAGCAGATTTGACAAACTGCAAAGAAGGTTCCAATGTGAGATTTCTAAAAATAGCTACAGCACTCAACCCAAGGTTTAAGAATCTGAAGTGCCGTCCAAAATCTGAGAGAGACAAGGTGTGGAGCATGCTTTCAGAAGAGTTAAAAGAGCAACACTCCAATGCACAGGGCCGGCTCCAGGCACCAGCACAGCATGCAGGTGCTTGGGGCGGCCAACGGAAAGGGGTGGCACGTCTGGTTCTTCGGCGGTAATTCGGCAGCGGGTCCCTCAGTCCCTCTCGGAGGGAAGGACCTGCCACCGAATTGCCGCTGAAGAATGAAGCAGCGGCGGTTGAGCTGCCGCCAAAGTGCCGCCAATCGCGGCTTTTTTTTTTTTCTGCCGCTTGGGGCGGCAAAAACACTGGAGCCGGCCCTGCCAATGTAGAAACTACAGAACCCAAACCACTAAAAATGAAAATCAGCCTTCTGGCATCTGACTCAGATGATGAAAATGAATATGTGTCGGTCCGCTCTGCTTTGGATCATTATCAAGCAGAACCTGTCATCAGCATGGACGCATGTCCTCTGGAATGGAGGGACATATGAATCTTTATGGCATCTGGCACGTAAATATCTTGCGACGCCGGTTACAACAGTGCCATGTGAATGCCTATTCTCACTTTCAGGTGACATTGGAAACAAAAAGCGGGCAGCATTATCTCCTGCAAATTGTAGCCAAACTTCTTTGTCTGAGCGATTGGCTGAAGTAGGACTGAGTGGAATTGTAGGCTCTAAAGTTTTACATTGTTTTATTTTTGAATGCAATTATTTTTTGTACATAATTCTACATTTTTTAAGTGAAACTTTCATGATAAAGAGATTGCACTACCATACTTGTATTAAGTGAACTGAAAAATACTATTTCTTTTATTTTTTCAGTGCAAATATTTGAAATAAAAAATAAATATAAAGTGAGCATTGTACACTTTGTATTCTGTGTTGTAATAGAAATCAATATATTTGAAAATGTAGAAAACATCCAAAAATATTTAAATAAATTGTATTCTATTATTGTTTAACAGTGCAATTAAACAGTGCAAATAATCGTGATTAATTGTTTTAATCGTGATTAATCGCAATTAAGTTTTTCAATCGCTTGACAGCCCTAGTTATGGTTAGAGCCAATTGGAAAATGCCAATTATTTGTCATGGGAAATTTTAAAAATATTTGTTTTGAAATTTCCTATGAAAATGTTTCAGTTTTGTTGATGAAAGAACTGAGAGTAAAAGCCAAGAAACTTTTGAGTTTTACAACACCATTTTCAGTAAGAACGATCAGTAACAACTTACCCAAGATTTTTGCTTGTATACCAAAGTTGTTTACCTCATTCTTCTCCCTCCCCCCCATTAAAATTAAAAGGTTTTTTTAAAAAAAAAATAAAAAATCAGGCCAAAATCAAATTCAAATTTTTGCTAAAACTCTGTTTTCATCAAAAAGCTGTTTTCCATCCAAAAAACGTTTTGACCCAAAAATGGTGACCATCTCACTTTATGGCCAAACACCAAGACATGAGGACTAAGGAAATATTCAGAGGTTTGAGGCCGCAGAACTTTCCCTGGGAAGTGGGTGCCCAACTGCCCTTTGTGCCAATAAAAGCCCCCTGTATTCACCTTGCCATCCCTTTCAGGGTCTGGATCCAGCAGTGAGATCAGAGGCATGGAAGTTTCTCACTGGCTACTACTCCTGGAGGAGTTCGCATGACGAGAGGCTGACTATTGACAGCATGAGGAGGTATGGATCTATCTGTTTGCAGTGTCCTTCTATATCGGGCTCCAGAAGGTACACAGGTGAAGCCGGTGGTTTCACAGGCATCCCTGAAGATTTGATGATGATGATGCAGATTATGGTAGAATCTGTGAACCCCGGCCAAGGATCAAGGCCCCATTGTGCTGGGAGCTCTGCAGACAGGAAGCAAAGAAGAGAGCTCACAGTCCACATGTCAGAGAGGGCACCACAGGGAGACGAGACAGACACTCCAGGTTGAATGGGTTGGGAGAAAGAGATATCACAATTGAGCAGAAACCCATCTGTCCCAGCTTGCCACTTGCCAACCCAGTGCACCCCGATGAAGGCTAAGCATCATGGGTGGGTTCCACGGAGGGATTTAACAGGGTAAGGTGGTGGCTTTGCAGATACTGATGGGCCACGCTTATGTCAGCTTTGAATGCGGTAGAACAGATTTAATTAAAACAGGTTCTTAATCTGGTGACAAAAGTCAGGACCCTCATTGTCCACAGGTACCAGCCCCAAGGGTGTGATCCCACAGCAACTGTGCTGAGCTTCTCTTTTGGTTTCTTCCCTTCCAGCCTCAGGGCTGCTCCAACTTACACTCTGTTTCCCATGGGCCTCCTATGGTCCTTGGAAAACAGACCAGCTGTAGTACCGAGCATTCGAACTATGTCCCTGAGCCACCCGCTATGCTATGGCCTGGCACAGCCCCTATGCCAGCTTTGCACTGGCTGAGGAGGGAATGTTCTGAGAGCCCTTTCTGTCCCCTTGAAGCTGAGTGGTATAGAATGGCCTTAGCATAAATGAGATGTAGGTTCTAACTGTTTTAATAACAGGCTCAGTGGCTCCATTGCAGTTGCATGGTGGATTTTGCACCTTTCCATGCACTCAGGACCATTACTTTGTAGAGGTCAGACATGGACTGGGTGGAAACAGGTGCAGCAACTGTGCCTCAGTGGGAATGTGAACATATCTGAGCTCAAGCCTTAGGGGTCAGATCCTGCAGCAGTCTGTCCCTGAAATCCCTACTGACATCACAAGTTGCTCCCCAGATGACCTCCAGCTGTCAGCTGCTTTGCATCTCAGTTTGTTTCCAGAATCCTCTGGTCATTAGCACTTGCCTTGGAAGAAACCAGAGGGAAAAGCCTAAATGTGCAAGCAGAGCGTAGGGCTAAAGTGTTGCTATTGCTTCATGGAACTGCAGGTGAGCTCTGCCAAGGGAAATGAGGGTGGGGAGGGAGTTATTACCCATGGCAGAAGAATAACAATAAATGAGTGGAAGAGACACCTGGATTTCCACGCTGTGACTGGGTCAGCAATAGCAGGGAGCAAACCCAGGACCTCTGCTGCATGTGTGACCAGCCACGAGTGGGGTGGACAGAGTGCCACTCTGAAAGGGTGGGGGCAGTTACCATTGAAGATGGCTCCCCAGCAGGAGGTGTGATTAGAATAAGGTGGGGAGGGGCTAGTGGCTTGTCTTCCTATGGTGACCCGGCTTTGGGTCTAACACCCCTGCATGCTGCAGTTACCTTTAGAATTTCTATTTTGAAACATTTTCTGGAGCCTTCCCTTTTCCCTGCCAAACTGTAACTGCTACATGGAGAAGCCTGGCCTTCCACTCAGGTTACTAGGGTGCACGCCAGAGCACCTAAGAACTTCACAGTGACAGCTGGGAGAGAGTCCAGCAGCCACTTTGTTATCAGTGTAATAGTAAATATTTATATAGTGCTATCACCCCTTTGTATTGGGTGCTGTACAAATGTAGAAGAGAGACAGTTCCTGACCTGCAGTCTACAATCTAAAAGACTGACTTTCAGGACACTATTCTGCTAGATACTAGCTGAGCATAAGGCCCCAGATCTTCCTGCTCCTAAAACACAGCCTTTTAGCTCTTGAGCTAATGGAGAATCTCTATCAGTTGTTAGCAGTATAGGACTTAGGATGTGTAAACTATGCATTCTGTTCTCCTCTTGTGGTGGCTAGGTCAGCTGGAGATTGATGAGCCTGCCACAGCAGTGTCTAGAAGAGACAGCTCTTTTAGCTCAGGATTTAGGGCTCATATATTAAGATCCAGAGGTCCCGCATTCCATCTCCACTGCCAATGACCCACACAAGGCTGTCAGCATTACCAATGTGAAGTTGGACAGGTTTACAGAGGGTAGTGGTATGCACGCACATGCCAGTTCATTGCAATATTAGCTAGACAACCAAAATTAAAATCTTGATAAAATTATTCATTTTTTGCAACCTAGTTGCAGAACTGGGGACAATTTCTAAATAAAACAGATCAACTGCCTCTTTCCTACCCCCCTGATTTCCTTCATTTACTGTGAATCTTCATTCACCAGGTTCTGATGGTGCAAAACTCTTACCAATCCCTTATGACGTTATGCTCAATTCTTGCAGCGTGTTCTCAATAGCTACCTCCCGCATTCTTTCAGGAAAAGTTACGAGGCCTTGTGCAACATGTATGACAAGATCCAACCGTTACTGGAGACAGAGCACAGGGACTTCATGCAGGTCCGCAGCTTCATCAGTAAGTTGTCACAGGGGTTGAATTGGGTGTTTTCAGGGGTAGAGGAGCGGGGGGGGGGGGAGAGCAGATAGATGAGTCAATGTGATTTGCCAGGTCGCTAGCCCCTTGTCACATGGATCTCCCTAAGCTCCAGTGATCACCCTTCACTGGAGATTCTGACTCAAATGGCTCAAGTACTGTGATCTGTTTGCCTTTCAGAAGTCTAAGAACACCTGTAGTTTGATTTCATTCTTCTACCTGAGCACAAGCGTTACTCAGGAGAGATCAGCTTAGCTTGGCATGTGATCATTTTCCATCTCATCTGTTAAGCAGTATTGGACGTAACTTTATCTGGAGGCAGACCTCCAGGTGCAGTCAGGAATATTATTGTTATGATTCACTAGGTATCACTGTTCTTTCTGTGTCATTAATGATTTGGACCACCGCCCTGACACTGTTCGAGGGGGCACTGTACTGCCAGAAGCACTGCCTTTCAAATGAGATGTAAAACCAAGGTCCTGATCACTGCTAGTCATTAACAGTCCCATGATGCTATTGGGAAGAGCAGGAGTGTTAACCCTGGTGTCCTGGCCAAATTCCAACTCAAGTAATTACATCGCTGCTTACCTAAACTCCCGCCCTGCAGTTCCACTTTGTGGCATTCTTCTAGTCCTGAACTGCAGTATTTGATTGCTTGAGCTAATGAATTCCACATCTTTGCCTGGAGCCATCAGCATTTCAGAGATGGGTCAAGTGACCCAGTAAAAAAAGATACTAGATAGAGATGTAGTAAGAGAGAGACTAGGAGTCTGGAAATCCCCTCGGGGTCAATTGCTTGTGGATGAAAGGAACTACAAAAGTGATTAGCATTATTATATTCAGATTCCCATTTAGTCTTCTCCCAGTTGTACAACAAAAGGAATATTAAACGATACTGCAAACTTAATGTTACACTGATTTGTAACTTGCATAAATCAACCAGCTGAGACAGGAAGGAGCCTTAGCACCGAGGCAGAACTGGGTGGATACTTTAGAAGCAATTGATTCTCCATCCTGGTGGAGAGCCTTAGAAAAATCAGAGTCATAGAAATGCATTGGAAGGAACAATGAGAGGTCATCTAGTGCAGCCCCCTACACTGAGGCAGGACCAAGTAAACCTAGACCATCCCCAGATTTTTGTCCAACCTGTTCTTAAAACCTCCAATGACAGGGATTCCACAACCTCCCTTAGAAGCCTGTTCCAGAGCTTAACTCCCCTTACAGTTAGAAAGGTTTTCCTAATATCTAACCTAAATCTTCCTTGCTGCAGATTAAACCCATTGCTCTTGTCATGGAGAACAATTGATCCCCATCCTCTTTACAACAACCCTTAACATCTTTGCACACTGTTATTAGGTCCTCCTCAGCCTTCTTTTCTCAAGACTAAACATGACCAGGGTTTTTTTAACCTTTCCTCAGAAGTCAGGTTTTCAAAACCTTTTATCATTTTTGTTGCTCTCCTGTGGACTCTTGCCAGTTTATTCACATCTTTCCTAAAGTTTGGTGAGCTGAGGCTTCACCAGTGCTGAGCAGATCGGGACAGTTACCTCCCGTGCCTTATATACAACACTCCTGTTAATACACCCCAGAATGATATGAGCCTTTTTCACAAGTGCATCACACTATTGATTCACATTCCATTTGTGATTCACTATAACCCCCAGACCCTTTTCAGCAGTACTACCACCTAGACAATTATTCCCCTTGTATAGTTATGCATTTGATTTTTCCTTCCTAAGTGAAGTAGTTTGCACTTGTCTTTATTGAATTTCACCTTGTTTATTTCAGACCAATAATCTAATTTGTCAAGGTAGTTTTGAATTCTAATCCTTCCTCCATGGTACTTGCAACCTCTCCCAGCTTTGCGTCATCTGCAGATTTTATAAGCATACTTTCTGTGACGGGTTGGGTCACAGAAACCCCCTTGGGACTGCCACCTGATGTGCTGGGACTACCTCTGAGCCCATTTTCCCTGCCAGCTTGGGACTTCAGTACCCTGTCTTGTTGAGCCAGACATGCTAGCCTGCTGCAAACACAGAGCCACATCTGAACCACGTCTCCCAAAAGCTGCAGGCTTAACTGAAAACAGCTTAAGAAGTGCTCCAGTCTCTAGCACCCAGATACCCAGTTCCCAATGGGATCCAAACCCCAAATAAATCCATTTTACTCTGTATAAAGCTTATACAGGGTAAACTCATAAATTGTCCACCCTCTATAACACTGATAGAGAGATATGCACAGCTGTTTGCTCCCCCAGGTATTAATACTTGCTCTGGTTTAATTAATAAGCAAAACGTGATTTTATTAAATATAAAAAGTAGCATTTAAGTGGTTCCAAGTAATAACAGACAGAACAAAGTAAATCACCAATAAAAATAAAACAAAAACACGTAAGTCTAAGCCTAATACAGTAGGAAACTAAATGCAGGTAAATCTCACCCCCAGAGACATTCCAATAAACTTCTTTCACAAACTAGACTCCTTCCTAGTCTGGGTTCAGCAATCACTCACACCCCCGTAGTTACTGTCTTTTGTTCCAGTTTCTTTCAGGCATCTCTTTGGGGTGGAGAGGCTATCTTCTGAGCCAGCTGAAGACAAAATGGAGGGGTTTCTAGGGCCTTATATAGTCTTTCTCTGTGTAACATCACAGCCGCAAGATGGGGTCTCTAGCCACCTGGGCAAGTCACATTTCTATGAATGATTCAGCTTTTTGCAGGCTGACGCCATTGTTTACATGTTAAAGAAGTATGGGCTGAATGAATGGACTGTAAGGTGGATAGAAAGCTGGCTAGATCGTTGGGCTCAACGGGTAGTGATCAATGGCTCCATGTCTAGTTGGCAGCTGGTTTCAAGCGGAGTGCCCCAAGGGTCAGTCCTGGGGCCGGTTTTGTTTAATATCTTTATTAATGATCTGGAGGATGGTGTGGACTACACTCTCAGCAAGTTTGCAGATGACATTAAACTGGGAGGCGTGGTAGATACGCTGGAGGGTAGGGATCAGATACAGAGGGACCTAGACAAATTGGAGGATTGGGCCAAAAGAAACCTGATGAGGTTCAACAAGGACAAGTGCAGAGTCCTGCACTTAGGATGGAAGAATCCTATGCACTGCTACAGACTAGGGACCGAATGGCTAGGTAGCAGTTCTGCAGAAAAGGACCTAGGGGTCACAGTGGACGAGAAGCTGGATATGAGTCAACAGTGTGCTCTTGTTGCCAAGAAGGCTAATGGCATTTTGGGCTGTATAAGTAGGGGCATTGCCAGCAGATTGAGGGACGTGATCATTCCCCTTTATGCGACATTGGTGAGGCCTCATCTGGAGTACTGTGTCCAGTTTTGGGCCCCACACTACAAGAAGGATGTGGAAATATTGGAAAGAGTCCAGCGGAGGGCAACAAAAATTATTAGGGGTCTGGAGCACATGACTTGTGAGGAGAGGCTGAGAGAACTGGGATTGTTTAGTCTCCAGAAGAGAAGAATGAGGGGGGATTTGATAGCTGCTTTCAACTACCTGAGGGGGGGTTCCAAAGAGGATGGAGCTCGGCTGTTCTCAGTGGTGGCAGATGACAGAACAAGGAGCAATGGTCTCAAGTTGCAGTGGGGGAGATCTAGGTTGGATATTAGGAAACATTATTTCACTAGGAGGGTGGTGAAGCACTGGAATGCTTTACCTAGGGAGGTGGTGGAATCTCCTTCCTTGGAGGTTTTTAAGGCCTGGCTTGACAAAGCCCTGGCTGGGATGATTTAGTTGGGAATTGGTCCTGCTTTGAGCAGGGGGTTGGACTAGATGACCTCCTGAGGTCCCTTCCAACCCTGATATTCTATGATTCTAAGATTCTATGTTAGTTTGAACATTCCCAGGAAATCTCAGATGTGGATTGGCATCTCCCAAAGTCCATTGTTAGTTAAGTATTCCCAATTACTTGAATAGCCCCTTCACACTATGTTGACCAAATCTGCCTTATGTGCTTCCTACAGCAAACACTTTAAATACAAGCATACAGCCAATGCTCATAACTTCAGATATAAAAATGATACATGCATACAAATAGTATGAATATATTCAGTAGATCATAACCTTTCCAAAGATATGTTACATGATATCTAGCATAAAACATATTTCAGTTATGTCATATTTATACTCATAAGCATATTTCTATAAAGTTTTATGGGGTGCAACGTCACATTCTCCACTCCATAATCCAAGTCATTAATGAACATATTGAATAATATCAAACCCAGGACTGTGGGACTTCACTAGATACGCCCTCCCAATTCAACAGCAAAGCATTGAGAACTGTCATGCATTCAGCAGAATGTGTTTTTATCACCTTGACTCCAACTGAGTGTAAAAGAAATCACATTTTGCCTCTATGTAAACAGGTACGCACTTAAATAGTGGATACCAACAATTGTCTCCTCCAAGTTCAGTCGTGGTTCCAGTGCAGCTCCCTTGTTCAACTTGGCTCAGAGAAAGTTGTGTTTCCCAACATTCCAAGGTCCTACTTTGCCACTCCCCCTGGGCCACTTGCACCCAATCAGAAAGACCCACAGCCAGTAATTCTGGATGCAGAACACTGATTTAAAGTAACACACGTTATCTGCCATTTGGTGAGTTATTAGCAGCTGTAGAAGTGTAGTTTAGCAGCAGCTGGTGCTGCCACATCCAGGTACTTGACCAATGTATTCTTCCCTCAGCAGTACATTTTGAGATTTGGATTTCACCTAGCAAAGAGTTTGCCTATTTGAGCAGAATTTCTCTTCTCTTTATTTCCTGCTACTAAGGGGTTATAAGCCCACAGAGGTACACGCAGTACCGCAGCCTACTGAAATCCAACATTCACATTGAAGATGTAGCACTTCCAGCATGCTGGGACTGATTGTGGACCTAGAATACCCTGCCACCTATCAGCAGCTTTGAGATTCTGAGCTCAGAGCCCTTTCATACTGCTCACCTCGCCACAGCTGTTTTACCACAACATCCATTCTGTCTATCATAGGCATTTCTAATATACCCATCCCCGGGGTCTCTGCACAGGCCAGTCACATACAGTAAGAGCATTGCAGGGGCCAGATTCTGCATTGTATTAATTTTCCACTCAGTGCAGTATGGAGGGGGAGCTGGTTATGGCTCCCTTATTCTCTGCACAATCCTGGCGCAGGATAAAGCACTCCAGGCTAGCATTAGTCTTTCGAGGACTGTCAGCCAGCTGATGATAGCCAGAGCATAATGTGATCTGGACACATCCCCTCCCCTTCCCTCCCTGAGCATGCCCCTGTCTGCCTTTGATATGCCCTCTTAACCCGAGCCAGAAGGAGAGGGTGGACCAGAAGCCAGCTATGCCAGCTGTATGCCCACTGTAGACTCCCTCCAGCCAGGGAAATCCTCGGCAGTAGAGATTGGGCCAGATCCCACACCCAGATCAGTGCAAAGGGAACAGAGCCAGGCAAAGAACCTGTCTCAGTATGTCCAGTCATAATATCACATGCATTTCCTTGGATAGTTCTGCAGCTAGCAAACAAGTAGGAAATAAGGAATCTGTAAGCTCCCCTTCACCTCAGGAGGGTTGCATGATCTGAGCCAGCGATGCAGTCTGCTCCGGGCTTCTGCCTCCATAAGGGAAACATGGCTGTTTCTCCCACAACAGACTCTGACCTGCAGAGACTGTACCTCCGAGACGCACAAGGCTACGCCATAGTGGACAAGAAACAGCTGGAGAAGATCCTTCTGCTAAGTTACGTATGCAACACGGAGGCTGGTGAGTGCTGGGGCAGCGGCACACCTGGGCATCGGCAAAGGATTCTTATCATGTCTCTGAGGCTTACAGTGATCATACGTCCCATTTTGGCTGGGACAGTCCCTTTTTTAAGCCCTGTCCCGGCCATCCCAACTTTTTTTCCAAAAGGTGGGCATTTGTCCTGTTTCCTCTTGCTGACTTGATCAGTTGGCAAGAGCAAAATGGTCAAATGCCCTCTTTTGTCACAAAAGTGGGGTACGGTGCTGAGGGGGCAAGTGGAGATATCAGCCCCCTGCAGGGGGGAGGCAGGGCTGGGGGGAGGAAGCAGGTTCCAGAATTCCAGCATGTGTGGCCCCCCCGTAGGGTTCCAGCAACAGGCAACAGCCTCCTGCGGGGACTGCTCTCCCCCCCCCGTCAGGGTTCCAGGGATGGACATGGCATGGGGGAGGAGGGGGGCAGGGTTCCAGCAACTGGCAATAGCATGGGGGGGGGGCCTCTGGTGAGCTGCTGGGGGTGTCCCATTTTCTCTTTGGGAAATATGGTCACCCTACTGAAGCTCATTTCTGAAAGAGGGATGTGCAGGTGCTTTCCACTGAGCGAGACGGCAGGACAGGCAAGGGGTATGCAGAATGGCAGGGGGAAAACCACATGTAGAAGAATAGGAGGTGGTGATTGGGCCAGGAAAATCATGGGCAGTGAGGTGACTGGGATACAGTGATGGATCATGGGAATTAGGGTGACTAGGGGGCTGGGTGGTAGTGAAAGGGACATGTTTGTATCACTTTCAGGTTTCCTATTCAAGTATGGCCAAAATCCCTCCTCTCCCAAACCAAATGGTGACATGCCAACCATGCCACAGAATGCACTCCTGGAACATGCCCAGACACCATAGTGATGGGCACATTACAAGGACCTGGTAAAACAGAACACAGTTAAACCCTCCCCCAACCCTGCCTGTGCGGTCCCTGACCCCCAGTGACCAACTAAGCTCCCACAATCTGCGTTCTGTGCAAGGGCAAATCCCCCAGGGTGTTAGGGAACTGTGCATTGTGCACTCATGCAGACTGTCTCACAAAGAGGCCAAGGCTCACGTGGGTCACTGGAACTGAATTCCCCTGTCCCCACTAGTGGTGACCCCTCCCAGTTAGAGTTGCGACCCAGGGGTGGAGTAGGGGAGGGGCTAGCAATGGCACTGCCCAAGCTATGGATAAACAAAGGACTTTGATCTCCACTACTGCCCATGTGACTCTTCCACAGGGCAGTGAGCCCCTGAGTTAGACCCTGTGACCTGCACCCCATGCCTGTGCTTCATTCCCCTCTGATCTGTTCATTTCTGGAATTTGTTGCCCCTCCCTCACTTAAGAGGGTGGGGACTTTCATTGTCTTGGTGAGCTCCGCCCACAAATCCCTGTTATCGAGTGGGAGGAGAGCTTCCATGAGCATATTAACCTAATCCCCAGGGACATGCTGTTTCGTAGCATGTTTCTGGACTGCTGCAGTAGTTTGTTTGCACATATGTCTATCTGTACGCGTGGGTGTGTGTCTGTGTGTTCTCTCTCCTGGCAGAGTACCAGCAAGGGTTCCACGAGATGCTCCTGCTATTCCAGTTGCTGGTGGAGAAGGAACATGAGGTCTACTGGCTGTTTCAATTCTTCCTCCAGAAAACAGTAGGTCAGAGGGTTTGTAGGGCCCTGGCTTTGTGCCCTCACTGAGCCATCCAGTTGACCAGCCTGCAGCAACGCTTCCTGGAGGCAATCTGCCTGACCTGACCATCCACACCCAGCTATGGCAGACACCCCAGAGAGAAGAGGGCCAGTCTGCCCCCTCCTGGTTTGCAAGCCCGCCCTCTCATCCCCAGTGATAAGTCACCCAACTCAACTTTTCCTCCTAGCCACCCTGCGCCACCCCCTGTATGACAAATGGCGTGACTTGACCCATGTCCCACCTACCAAGCCACGCTGAGCCAGCCCTGCAGGAGATGCCCAGGCTGCTGGTGGAAGCTGGATAGTTGGAGAGGTAGTTGCAACATCAGAAGACCTTGAACAGCAATTTGGCAAAACATCCCCGTCATTCAGAATGAAGGGTGGGAGGGAATCAACTGTTTCCTAGCTCCTACTAACCCAATAGGCCAAACTTACCAGAACTGAAGCAAAGAGGCTCCTTGGTTTTGTAGATTGGCACCTTGTTGGATAAAGCCAGCCCAGGAAAGCTGCAAACAAATATCCAGTAAGACGCTGTCCTCACCATGACTTCCCACCATGCTTCTCAGGGCATTGCACCTCTCCAAGTTGGCAAGCCAAAGGCAGCGCCCCCTGGCTGTCTCAGAAAGACAGACCACCTTGGACACCACGCAAGCCAGGTGTCTGTGAGCACCATGCAAGCAGAGGTTATATCTAATGTATGTTTAACTCTAGACATAATAGTGCATGCTTACAGAAACAGAGAAACATAAGCAACAGTGTGCACGGAGTTTGTGTCTAATGACTGGTCCGCCAGAGGGTAACATCCTACTGCTGCTACCAGCTACTGGGAGTGTACCTTTTGCTTAAGCAGTAGCAATCTATACTACAATTCAGGAGGTCCCAGGTTGAAACCGAGTTGGTGACTCATGCAGGGGCTTGTTTCACATAGATCTTGGTAGTGTAAACCCTGGCCAGATCCATTCCTGGGGTAAGGCCAATGGAATTATGGGAAGGATGAATTTGGCTTCATGGATTTAACAGGAGGTTGTAGCCAAGCTGGGCCATCTGTTCTCTTCCTGTCCTCCAAGCCTTCCTGAATTGTCTCTTCCAGGAGCACAGTTGTGTCGTGAACATTGGGGTCGGGAAAAATCTGATTATGCTGAAAGCCGTGATTGCATTTATGGATCCCATCTTTGCAAAGCACTTGGGTAAGTTCTGCTACTCTCCTTCTCTACCCAGAGAACCACAAAGCAAATGCTACTGGAGCTCAGGTGGTGTAATTTCCAGGCGTTGGAAGCAAAACAAAGGAAGCGTTTGCACAGGTTTCGCCTAGTTCTGCCACATCTCATGTGCATGGAGGCTGAGGCCCTGAGCAGAGGTCCCACATCCTGGATTTCCTGGCATTGGAGCAGGAATCTCAACCCTCCCCATCCACTTTACCTGTCTTTCTCTACCACAATCTTGTGAATTTCACAAGGATGGGTAGAGGGAGTGGTCCTCT
Organism: Terrapene triunguis; assembly: GCF_002925995.2. Lineage (NCBI taxonomy): Eukaryota > Metazoa > Chordata > Testudines > Emydidae > Terrapene > Terrapene triunguis. The sequence continues at coordinate 5,713,152 of NW_020664418.1, read as the reverse complement.
CGCATTTCATAGAATCACCAAGCTGTGGGGATGGAAGGAACCATGCAAAGTCATCAAGTCCAGCCCCCTGTGCTGTGGCAGGACCAAGTAAACCAAGACCATCCCTGACAGGAATTTCTCTTTTAAGGCTCCTTTCCTGCACTGAGCTGTCCTTTCCTCAGACTAGAAAGGCCAGACCTGGCTTCCTCTACTGATGTCACCTTGGTGGAAAATCCAAGCTCTTCCTTCCCCTCCAGGTCCTACACTCTATCTCCATGCCACTTCCAGGGACATTACATGGGTTTAACTAGAAGGCTTGAGAATGACTGGGGTTGCCAATACATCCCAGTTTCCATGGGACAGTTCCAATATTGACTCACGTTCTACATGTCATGGGGATGGGTCGTCAGAGTCTCGGCATCTTTTGGGGCCTGTGTAACATCCTCTTGTTATGACATAGCATGGAGTTGCCATGACAATGCCTTGACATTGCGCAGCAATGTAACAGCATCCCATTCTGTGACAATGTCACTACATGCTGATGCTGCATTGCCTGATGACAATGAGAGCTGGCAACATGGTGATGCAATGTCGAGGCGTTGCAACAGGATGTTTGCTCTGGAGAACCAACTTTTAAAGGTGGCAACCCAACATGTAGTGCAGCAAACAAAGCAACTGAGAAGAGTGCCCTAGTGTGAGACTCTCTGACTTATACCTGCACAAGCTGGATGGTAAGGTGTGTCTCAGTCCCTGACCTGAGTTTGCTTTTCTCATCCTCCAGAAGGGAAGAGCAGAGTTGTGCAGTCACTGTTCCCCTGGTTTTGCCTCTTCTTCCAGCAAGTCTTCAAATCCTTTGATGATGTCTGGAGACTGTGGGAGGTGAGAGCTTTCTGCCATTCTCTGGCTTTCCTGGCGCCTGGAGGCATGATGGATACCTGGCATTTGTGACTTTCCTTTCCCCCTACAGAGGGCAAAGATTCTCAGCCAGAGAAGCTGCCTGAGTGACTTGCCAGAGTGGATGTGACTCCAGGGTAATGAACTAATCACCCCTTGCATCATTTCTGTGATTGAGGACTGATGACATGGCCCACTCCAGAGTGGGACTGAAAACTAAGGCTGGTCACAAATGTTCCCTCTAAATTGTTTTTTGATGGATTTTTTTTTTTTTTTTTACAGAAAAAAAATCTTCATGAGAAGTGGCTGCTTTCCTTGGGAAATTTTGATTATTTTTGTTTGTTTGTTATTCTTGAAAAACCAATCTCCTGAAAGCTGAAATATTTCATAGATTCCAAGGCCAGAATGGACCATTGCAATAATCCAGACTGACCTCCACCCAGAGAGCTTCCCCAAAACAATTCCTAGAGCAGTTTGATTTGGTAATACTGTCCTAGTGTCTCATGGGAGTTGTAGTTCTATTGCCTCTTGTACCCATTCTTCTCTAGGACCTCTATGGGTCTACATCTCTCACAATGCACCATCCAGGGATTCCCATTATGCACTACTTTTCCTCTTCAAGAGGGGAGGCTGTGATGCATCATGGGAGATGAAGTCTGCCTAGGAAGCCTGGCCTATAGAAACTGTGGACTTTGACTTTGGAGTCCTGGGTTCTATTTTAGGCTTTTTCACTAGCCTGCTTGGTGACCTTGGGTAAATCACAGCCCCGCCCTGTGCCTCAGTTTCCCCATCTTTAAAATGGGGTAAGGATATTGCCCTCATTTGTAAAGCACTTTGAGACATGCTGATGAAAAGCACTTAGATAAGATCTAGGAATGTTGATGGTGATTTTTGACACTGAGAGAATGAGGCAGCTCAATTACAGCTTCCATGAGGCATCGGCAGCAGCATTTCCAAATTGAAATATTTTGGGTTTTGGTTGAAAAGATTCAGTTTTTGCCCGCGATCAGATCCGCAATCCGCTAGCTGACTTTTACCTGTATTTGCATCCACACCCACAGCAGCAAGCTGACTCACAAGGTCTAGCGATGGGAGGGAGGGGCGGGGGGGGCAGGGTCTTGCAGGGAAGAGGCAGCACGATGGTGGTGACTGGGGATAAGGAGTAGTGTGGGGGTGGGGTCTTGAAGAGAAGGGTAGGGTTGCCAGGCATCTGGTTTTTGACCGGAACGCCCGGTCAAAAAGGGACCCTGGTGGCTCTGGTCAGCACTGCTGACCAGGCCACTAAAAGTCCGGTCGGCGGCACAGCGGGGCTAAGGCAGGCTCCCTGCCTACCCGGCGCCGCGCTGCATTTCCCTGTGGCCCCTTGGTGCAGGTGTAATCAGGGAAGCTCTGTGCGCTGCCCCAGGGAACTGTGGCCAATGGGAGCTGGGGGGGCAGTGCCTGCGGGCGCGGACAGTGCACACCGGGTAGAGCCGCCTGGCCACCCCTGCACCTAAGAGCCAGACATGCCTGCTGCTTCTGGGAGCAGCGAGGAGCCAGGGCAGGCAGGGAGCCTGCCTTAGCCCTGCTGTACCACTGACCAGGAGCTGCCTCAGGTAAACGTCGCCTGGCTGGAGCCTGTACCCCGAATCCCCTACCCCAGGTTGGAACCCCCTCCTGCACCCTAACTCCTTCCCAGACCCCACACCCCCACCTGCACCCCAACCCCCATTCCCAGGTCAGAACACCCTCCTGCACCCAAATACCCTCCCAGTAGCCCGCACCCCAACCACCTGCCCCAGCCATGAGCCCCCTCCTGCACCCAAACTCCCTCCCAGATACCCTAACTCCCTGCTCCAGCCCTGAGCCCCCTCTTGGAGCCTGCACCCCACAGGGTGGGGGAGAGTGAGTGATGGAGGGAGGGGGGCTGGAGGAAAGGGGGCCGGGCCCGCGGGGAAGGGGCATGGCAAGGAAGTTCGTTTTTGTGAAATTAGAAAGTTGGCAACCCTAAGAAGGGGCGGTGCAGAGGGGGTGGCCGGGGGGAAGGGGTGGCACATCATGTGCTGCTCCCCAGGGGTTCGTGAGCGATGGCACACGGCAGCAGCAGTGGGTGTTGCATCACAGCGGGGTGGAGGGGTGGGGCCCCACCCACTCCAATCCCCATGGCCGTGGGCGGGCCCTGCGGCCCAGGAGCGCGGCCAGAGCTGCCGGGCTGGGCCATGGTGGGGATGCTGGCGCTACCTGAGGAGCCCAAGCTGCTGGACAGGAAGTGTCGCAGCGAGCGGGTGCTGGGCAATCCTGACTCCAACCTGCCGCTCAGCCCCAGGCACTGGCTGCTGCCGCCAGCCTGAGCGTGCCACGCCCCACAGGCTGCCTGAGTCGGACGCCGCGGGCTAGGCACCACTGGTGAGTAGAGCCCTGCACGGTTGTATTTGCATCCATTCCACTATCTGCGAAGATGAAGTGAATGTCTGCAGATTTGCAGGGCTGTACAGAGAGGTTCAGATATTTTGAGTGAGCCTCTGAATCTGTGAGACTTTCTTGTGGTTTGCCCACTGGCAGTCTTCACTCATGTAATTCCCCTCAGCTTGAAAGATGACAACATCTAGTGCTCTTAATCAATAGCTCTTAAAGCTGCTCACAAATGAGGCAAGGATCATTACCTTAAATGGGGAAACTGAGGCACAGAGACTTGTCCAAGTCTCACCACAGGTTAGCCAGGGTTAGTATCCAGATCTCCTGAGTTCTAGCCCAGTGCTCTACACACTGGACAATGCTGCCTCATTGAAATCAGTAACTGCTGATTTATACCAGCTGAGAATTTGCCTACCGCCTTTACCCCAGTAGCTATCCAAAGCCCTGTGTGTGTGTCCAAGTTCCAAGGCTAAGGGAGGATTGCTGCAGCAATAGGATTCTTGCCCTACCAAACCAAACCACTCACTTAGTGTTCTCATTTTCCGGCCCTCTCCCCGGTGGTTTTCATATCTCAATTGGTATTTGCACAGAGCTCTCTCTCCATGCTCGCCCTTCCTGCTGAGGTCTCAGGGCTGTGCCATGGAAGGGGAAATTCTGTCTGGGATGGGGAGGATGGTGTCTGAACACCCTGTGCAGACAATGCTGGGAGTGAGATTATTTGGCTAAGTGAGTCTCCAAAAAGATATCAAAAGTTACTTTGCCCTTGAGCAAAACCTAGAATCAGTTCACCCAGCAGCATATGCAGCTCAGACCAAGTGGATGAGTTCATTGAAAGATGAACGACCAATATTGGTATATGGTTAATTTGCACTTGCTTAATATAGTGGAGTCTGTATGGACCCAGCAAGTCAAGGGGCTCTGTGCTGTTGCAGGTGCCATGTTTTGGCTGAGATGTCAAGCCAAGGGCCTAGGCACTTGTTTTTGATAAAGAGCCCCTACTACGTATTTTGCAAGAGGAGTAGCATTAGCTCCAGTGTTGTCGGCCAAGATCAGGGCCCTATTTTGCTAGGTGCTGTACATATAGCAGGAGACGGTACCTACCCCCTAAGAACATATCCTCTAAATTGATCCCTGCTTTACACTCAGGTGGGAAGCTGAGGTCAAAGAGGATAAGGGAATCTGTGGCAGAGGTGGGAATTGAAGCCAGCTCTTCTCAGTTGCATTCATGTGCCTAAACCACAAGCTCAACCCTCCCTAAAATTGCTCCTGTAATTTCATGTGCAGCAACTGTTTCTCCATTTCCCCTATTATTTGTGTAGTGTTGCTGCATGCTCTGAAATAGCTGCCTTGTTCCACCACACAGGTGGTTGCATTTGAATGGCAGATGATTCAGTGATCTCAAAGATATAGTCTATGAAAAGCTTTGGGATCCTCCAGCATAAAAGGTGCTATAGGCTGCTAGTTCCTCATGTTTGGTTCCTGAAATAAAAGGTTCAGATTCCGCTGGGTTTGGGTGGAGCATGGGAATCACCTCTGATGTTTTTCACTGATTCTGGCCCATGGTCTGTTTCTTCCAAGGTATTCCTGATGGGGATGCCCTGCAGAAATTTCCAAGTGATCGTGGCGTACACTATGCTGCAGAGTGTCAGAGACCAAATCCTCCGCGAAAATATGGGTGGAGATGACATTTTAATGGTGAGCCAGCCAGCAGGGAGCCTGGTGTGTAACACAGCTCCCCGCCCCCCAGGAAATCAATAGATGAGGGGGGAATGGGATGCACTGCATCACCCCTCTAGGAGAGGGGTTCAATTCCAGCCCTTCTCAATAGCAATAGAGGGTTGTTGCCATCAGGCTGCTGTTTGGTGCCCTGAGTGAGATAAGTTGATGGGTCTCAGGCCAGGTCCCAGTGGACAGCTAGCTACATCACCTGACATACCTTTCTGCTTGGTATGGATCGGCCCCTGTACAAGGGTTTGCCGGGGCTCGACCCTCTCCGGGGTGGCGGGGAGCCACACCGGCTCACTACACACTGGTGCTTGGGTACTTCGTCCGGCTGCAGGGTCTCCCTCGGCAGCCCTTGCGGTCCTGGAAGACACAGTAAGCCCGACCCTGGCTCAGGGCGGGGCACCAATGCTACGTCAGGGGCTCAGGCCCTCAGTCAGGGCTGAGCAACCAGCAGGAGTATTTAGCCCAGCCCTAGGTCCAGGCGGGGCAACAAACACTGAGTCAGGAGCTCAGGCCCTCAGTCAGGGCTGAGCAACAATAGTAGGCCCAAGCCTCAAAAGGCCTGGGAGAGGGGGAGACTGCCACCCACGGGTTGGGTGGCAGGGAGGATGCAGGACCTCCCACTCCACTGCGTCCCAGCCTGGGGCCCTAGCAGCAGCAGAAGACCCGCTGCTGTCAGTGGGGATCCTGGCCGCAACACATTGACATAGGCTTTGGCAGTGCTGCAGCCAGACAGGGGTCGGCTGCCCCCGGGCTACTTCCACACTCCCCCTCGGGGCCTACCTGGGTCCTGGTGTCGGCCTCTGGGGGATCCAGGATCATGGGTTCGTCAGGGCAGGGATTGATCGACAGGTCCGGCAGCTCCTCCGGATAGTGGGCACAGGGCAGGCCCGGCCAGTCCTGGCGGCAGCCTTGGGCCGTGGGGTCTTCCCAGCCACGAGCTAGGCTGGAGACATCTGGTCTCTCCGGCGGCTGGGGCCTGACTGAGCTGTGAGGGCGAGCTTTTATACTTCTGGGTCGCTGCCTGACCCTCTGAGGGGCAGGCTCAGAGCTCCCTAGCTCCGCCCACTCTGGCCTCTGGATGGGCTCTTCCCCCTCTGGGGCGGCGGGGAGCCACATCGCCTCACTACAGCCCCCTTGTTGGCAGAGGCAAACAATGAATGTGATTGAAAGGACACACTCACCTGCTGAGGTGGGCCTCCCCGCTCAGGGATAGGACATATTGGTAGGGAACACTGAGGGAAGCATGCACTTCCACAGCATGAGCTCTGCCTGTCCTGGTTGCCATTCTCCAAAGTAGTCAAGTGGCACTTTTCTCAAATGTGAGTTCAGTGTTTTTAGTGGACATGAGCCCAAATATGAACTCAGAATCCTAAACCCCCTGAGCTTTGGGGATATTCAAACCAGGAGCCAGATCCAAAGTCTACAACTTGGTCCATTCCTGATATGCAGAACTTGAAGGAAGCGTGGCATCAGATCTGATTCCTAGCCTGACCTTTGTGAAGAGGTCCCATTTCAATTTTTCAAGCTATAATCTCTGAGAATGGATGGGGAAGGACAAAGGGGCAATTTTCAAGTCAAAAAAGGGAATTAAGAATCTACATCCCTGGTTCCTTCCTAATGCAGCAAATTAATTCTTCAAGAGGATTTATGAGGAAAGATTTATTATAGGCAGAGCTAGTAGTGCTGCCTGGAGTTAAAGTTCTCCAACACTTTCTTTTATATGGCCATGTTTACACTTGCTCATACGTTTGCCAAACTGTAACTATTCTGGCTGAAATTTCCCATGCTAGGTGTCAGCCTCAGGCTGATTATTTTTGGAAAGTTTCAGCAAAAGCAATTCAGACATTTCTGATAACAAGATTAGGGAAAGATACGTTGTTTTGCCCATGTTAAAAATTCTCACAACCATTTTTGGAAGCTCTTCCCTCCTCTCCCCTCCTGCTTTGGGACTAGGACTTGAAATCTGGTGGGGGAGGGGGGCGGGGAGCTCCTACTAAAAGAGGCAGGGGTCCTGTGGAAAAGATAGTATGTGATCATATAATTAAAGACTGTATCATAATACATACATGCAAGGGGAGCCCAATTAAGGGTGCCCAGAAACCTTAATTCTGGCCCATCCTAATATTTGAGTACTTGACTTTGCAGTCTTCATGGTCTTTTAATGTAGGTTTGCATGTGTAATATAGGATAGGTTCCCTGAAGGAAGTGTGGGGGAGGGACAGGAGTGATGGCTGTGTTCAGTATTTAAAGATATGAAATACCAATAAAGGAAAAGGCTTGTTTGGATGATCAAAAGAGGAATAAAGAGGAGTAATCATCAGATAAAAGCCAGCAATGGAAAACGTCAGAGCGACTCTCCTGACAGTTAGATCTGTGAGGCTGTGGAGTAGCCTCCTATGGGAAATAGTAGGTATTCCAACACCTAATAGCTCTTTCCTGCCTCTCATTTCTAAGATTCCCTGATATAACCTTTTCATGATTGCCACTTCTCTTGACCCCCCTCTAGTTTTGCATTTGGCACCCTTAAAATTTACAGATGGTCTAAAAGATGAAGTGGTTCAGTTCAGCACCCATGAACATGGATGGTTGTCTAAACCTCCTCCAGACTGTCCTGAACTCATTGTCTCTCCAAGCATCTTCAGTGACCGGCATGTCCTGTTGAATGTGCATTACTTTTTATTAATATTACAGTAGGACCACTAGAGATTGGGGTCCTGTTGTGCTAGGCACAATAAGAGACACTCCCTGCCCAACAATCTAAACAGGCAAGGGCCAGGAGGTGAAACAGAGGGACAGGGACTTGCCCAAGGTCACCCCACAGTCAATGACAGAGCCCCAGGTTTTTCATACAAAAATGCTGAGTTTTCTAAACTGAAACATTTGCACGAAAGGGCCAGTTTCCACTGGACATTCGGTGGGAAGGTTTCTCAGGTCCAGGATGGGATTTCTGGTCAAAACCACAGGGAGCAAATGACCCACTTCAGACCAATCAATAGCCTAGTGATCAGAGCACTCACTTGGGACACTTACGGTCACATTCCTGCTCCCAATCCAGCAGAGCAGGGACTGAAACTGCAGTCTGTCACATCCCTGGGGAATAGCCCCTGGACTATTCTGGGGTGGGCCTCTGTCTCTCTGGTTCATCGTGATGCGGGATGAGATTTTTTTTTTAATTTCAAAATTTTTCACAGGACAGGAAAACTGTTTCCTACTCAGCTCTACTCCTTAGGCCTTAGCCTCCATGGGACCAGGTCACCTCTCCCCATCGTAGAATGCGCCAAAGATCTGCAGGGCAGAGTGGAGAGGAGATTGCTGTATATCGTATCAGAGCAGAATCTCTCAGGAGATTCCCAAGCCCTGTCAGGGATGATCTAGGTTTACCTGGTCCTGTCTTAATGCAGGGGGTTGGACTAGATGTCCCCTCAAGGTCCCTTTCAGCACTGCATTGCTATGATTGTAATCCCTGGTGGGAAGTAGAAGGAGGGGATGAAATAAAGAATGGGAAACGTGAGAATAAAAAAGTGAAGCAAATGTCAAAAATGCATAGTGTTCACACTTGGATGAAGATACAGGTAGCTCCTGGGAGCTGAGTCACCCAGTCCTAGCTACCACATCAGATACCCCCTGCCCTGGTTAGAACATTCAGCAGGCAGGAGAGCCAGGTTTTGAGCAGTGGCAGGGTTGGGGGGTGATGGTGCCAGCTTCGGTGATACCTATTGGCTTGAAAAGGCACTCCACATACAGCTAACGGCCACTGGGGGAGCAGCCTCCTGCCCCCTATTTGCTCCACCCTGGTTGGTGGTGTCTCTGGTCTCCTTTCCTCCCGTAGGTCTGTGGGAACATCATAGACCTGGATGCAGATGAGCTGATCTCCAAAGCCTGCTCCATGTACAAACTGCTCATGGAACACAAGGACAAGGTAACGGACAGAGGCTTGTGCTGCCGGAATGGGAGGGCTGGGAGAATCATCTCATCAGTGTCTCACTCAGCCCCTTTTCTCCACAGGTCCCAGATGAGCTGAAGGAGTTCTTCCTTCAGGGAGATCCATAGAGACAGAAGGATTAGCAATAAATGTGTGTGTGACCCGGAGTGGGCATCAGAGTCTGGCCCTGGCTGCTGAGCCACCCTGGCAATATAAACAGACCAAGTAATGCCCCCCGTCCCCGGGGGATCTATCAGTTCGGGGGTGGGGCAGGACTGACATAGGTAACCGCTGCTGGAGAGGAAAGGGCTGAAGCTGGAGCTCACTGGCAGCTGGAAGGAAGCCCCCAGCAGGGGCTGCTCTGTTGTACACCCAGAGGGCCACCAGCCCTAGACCAGCTCCAAATCCTGGAGATGCAAGAATGGCATAAAGCCGCCATAGTAATCCCTGGGGCCATGCCCACCCCTTAGTATGTGAGCCCATGTGGCATCAGGCAGAATTGAACCTGCAGTTCACCCTGTCTCTCAGGCCCTGAGCCAAAGCCCCCTGGCATGAAGAGGACTTCCATTGGCTGCAGCAGGCTGTGGCTCTGTGCTGTGTGAATGCCCCAGCTGAGCAGACAGCTGGCGGCACTAGAAGGCAACTAAGGTTCAATTCTACTAGCCCCAGGTGCTGTTAGTAACCCAGGCAAACCAGGTGGTGGGCACCTCTATTAGAGCCCTGCCCCTTGCCCTGAACCCGACGGGACCTGACTATGCGTCAGCTCCAGTCAGGGGAAAATAGCTGGAACTTCTCGGGCTCGGGTCGGCGTGGCAGCCCACTGCGGAGACAGCATGACAAGGTGTGGTGGGATACTCAGGACAGTGAGGTGGTGGCCGGCAGGAGCAGGGCACTCAGCCATCAGTGCACATGGCTGCTGTCACTGGCTAACCCAACGCACAGGAGGAGCAGAGATGTCCCAGGGCACAAGGCAGTGGCAATGCTGACTCAGATTCAGGGGGAAGGATCAGGGTCAGGTTGGGTGGACTTGGGTCCGGTTTGGATCTGGATTGGGCCTATAAATTAGGCCCAAGTAGCCCAATAACTTCTATTGGGTAAATAGGCAACTTGTAACCTTGCAAGGGTCCCTTCAAGGACGAGGGCTTTCCAGCCCCCCAATCCCATTTCTTCCACCTGTTTGGGCAGCTTTCCTTCACCCCGGGGCACCAACACTGGGATCCTGTGCTGCTTGCACTGGGTTCCCAGCAGGACGCAGCAGCTTTTCTGGGTGTGCAGCCTTCTCCCAGCTGGGCACAAAATCCTAGCCAAGCTCCCTGCTGTAGCGCCCGGGAAGGGAGGGGGCTGGTAGTTCCCCCTACACAGATCTGCCAATGCACTCTCATGCAGAGCACGGGTGCCCCCAGATCATAGAAGATTAAGGTTGGAAGAAACCTCGGAGGTCAGCTAATCCAACCCTGTGCTCGAAGCAGGACCAACCCCAACTAAATCATCCCAGCCAGGGCTTTGTCAAGCAGGGCTTTAAAAACCTCTAAGGATGGAGATTCCACCACCTACCTAGGTGTAACCCATTCTAGTGCTTCACCACCCTCCTAGTGAAATAGTTTTTCCTAATATCCAACCTTGACCTCCCCCACTGCAACTTGAGACCATTGCTCCTTGTTCTGTAATCTGCCACCACTGAGAACAGCCTAGCTCCATTCTCTTTGCAACCCCCCTTCAGGTAGTTGAAGGCTGCTATCAAATCCCCCCGTCACTCTTCTCTTCTGCAGACTAAATAACCCCTGTTCCCTCAGCTTCTCCTCATAAGTCATGTGCCACAGCCCCCTGATCATTTTTGTTGCCCTCTGCTGGACTCTCTCCAATTTTTCAGATAGTCTGGTCTTGTGCAGCACCCCTCCCCCGCTGTTCTTCCAGGATTGGGCCCCCACAGCTCTGCCAGTGCACCTGAGTCCTGCCCAGTGGCCCGCTCTTGCTACTGTGGTTCTGAGCCTCTGCTGAACTACAGCAGTGCTCCTGGTAGGCCCTGGGACCAAGCACTGGATGCACCAATCCTGCCCCCTGCCAAACTAGTCTACATACAGGCTTTGTTCTGCCTCAGCTTCCCCTCCTCCAGCTCTGCTACTACTTCTCAGTCACGGCCTGCCCTCCAACACCCACTGCTAGGGGTGCCCCCAGAGCCCATGGTAGGCAATGGAAAGACTCTGGTTGACTTCAGTGGGCTCTGGATCAGGCAATTAGTCCAGTGCCAGGATTCTCAGACCATTCCATTGGTTCTGATCATACTTGTTGGGGCCCATTTTGACTAGAGTGAATCCTAGTCCCCCAGGGCAGCACTAGTATGCTGGGGGGACGGGGGGAAGGAACCTAGGTACCTAAAGCCATGGTTCTGCCTAACGCCCACTCACATTTCGCTGGGAATCTTAATGCATGTCAAAGCTGGTTCTGATCTGCCCATGTCACGTTAATATCCAGCCTGCTGCAGCCGCTTTATTGAGAATCATCGGTGTTCATTTAAGGGGTTGAGGGGAAGCCAAGAGTGCCCTGCAGAGCTTCCACTTTCTGCAGCCATTCCGACCCCACCGCTCTGCTCTCTTTGCCTTGCTGCTTCGCATGCCGTGGGGAGAGCAGATGGCAGGTTCTCTGGTGCCTCGCTGTACCAACAAAATAAACAAAGACCGGGAAGAAGCACTGTAACTGCAATGGAGCAGGGCTGCCCAGTGATCTGCAGCATGTTCCAAGTGACATGCCAGGCACCTGCGTCCTGCAGGAGACACACCTCAGAAGTGACAGGGATGGACAGGAGATGCTGCGGGAGTGACTCAGGATGTTGGAAAGCCACTAGAGCCCCAGCCAGGTGGCACGGCAGATCAATCCTGCCAAATGGGCTTGGTCACCTTCCCCTGGCATCCATCCTGCAAGGTGCTTGGGTGGCTTAATGGGAGGCCTGGGGGTGCTGAAGTCAGTAGTGGTAAGGCTCGTGTAAGGCTGGGTCGTCACATGCAGGGATTGAACCCATGAGCTGTGCATTGAAAGAGTACGAGCCTCCACCCTCTGAGCAAAAGAGCGAGTTATGGTAGGGCAGGGGCAGACTCATAAACATATATAGATGGTCTGGCCACTAGAGTGGGACAACGAGCCACAATGCATTCACCAGGGGCACATTTGCATCAACCCTCATCTGAGATACATGCTCTGCCTTGCCTCTTTCTTCCTCTTTCCCTCCCTAACCAAACAGATTGTCCCCAGCTTAGGCTCTGCTTCCTTTATGCTTCACCTCTTCTCTTCCCACACCCTCCAATCCCTCTGAGCTCTGGCTGGCAGTGTTGTTCCCAGCTATGCCTTGGGCATTGCACAGGCAAGGCATGCCCTGAAGTGCTGATGAGCTAAAAAGGCAAAGGGAAGATCATTATCCCATTAGGAACTGAGGCATACTGACTTCTCCAGCATCCCAGAGGATGACTTGAGCACAGCTCTGCACAAGGCTTAACCACAAGACCAGCCTTCATCTCCTAATAAAGCACTGGTGGAAATCAAACCACCAACCACTAGCATGGGAGGGGTAATCCCTCTAGCCACCATCCCCTGGCTGTCCTCCATGCCTTTCTCTTCATACTGCTCCTCTCTACATCTCCAGCCAGACTGCCTGTGCCAGTGAAGGCTGCCCATCTGGCATATTGTTTCTGCTAACTATCTTTTAATAATTCTCAGCTTCACGGGGCATGTATCGACATCAAAGCAGCTTTTGAGTCAACAGGTCAGTATTTTGGCTTGCACTGGAAGGTGTTTCAAATGTTCTGCTGAATCTGGTGTGCAATCATCACACCAGTATTGGTGCGAGAGTGCATGTTGGTTCATGGCTTTTGCCAGGTTTCTTAGGTGTGCAGCAGAGATGCATTCTTGCCCTAGAACTATTGTGTTGAGCTATCGACTGGATATTAGCACTTGCCACTCCACACATTGGAATCAAGGTTGGGCAAGAAATGTTCACCAACCATCAACAATGCTGCCCTGCTTGTGGAGAAGTCAGAGAATTTCAGCCCTGCCCTCCAAAGTCTCCAAGACATCACCCACACTCTGGGGTTGAACATTTCATGGCAGAACACCAAGATCCAGAAGCTTGGAGTTGGGCCACCAGAACTCCCAGTGCAGGTGGGTGGTGAGTACCATGGAGAATGTTGATGAATTCACCTAGGCTGCAAGCAGAATTCAAACATTCACAGAAAACTGAACATTCTTTGATGAGGAGGTCTTGCCACCTCCTGCATGTTGTCCATGTCTCACCTATGGACATAAAAATGTCTTTCTTTGAGACCAAGTTGAGGATCTATCAAACGTGTGTACTGCCTGTATTGCTAGATGGATGAGAAGCCTGGACCCTCTCACAGGCAAACTTGGAGCAGCTAGAGTCATTCCAGGTTCGCAGTCAGTGCCAAATCCTGAAAATAAAGTGGTTTGACTTTGTGCGCAATGTCACAGTCTCGCACAGATCTGGCCTTCCTTCCATTGCTCACTGTATTCAGAAGTGGCGTTGTGTGCTCTTTGGCCATGTTGCGATGATGGACAAAAACACCCCAGCACACCGTGCTCTCAAATTCTCCACTGACACGCGAAGGGATGCACGCTTTGGCCTAACTGGTGCCACCCACAGGGTCACCACAAAGATTGGTGGATTAGTAGGAGTGAACCAAATCTGGGAACTTCCCTACACGATGCCTGGTGCGACGCCATCAACCGTGGTACCTGTGGCTGCCACAACAGTCCTTAGTAGGCAGTGATTATTAAAGACAAATGTTGCAGGAGCGCAGGGTGCTATTATGTGAAGGAAAGCGAGATACTTTGTTTAAAAACAGAGAGAGGCACTTCAATTGCGCCCCAAGTTTGGGGGATTTTGTCATTCCCCATGAAGACAGGCCAGCTGTAAAACAAAGTGAGAGTTTAAGATAAAGAAAATCCAACACAGCCAGTGTTGGAAATGCTCAGGTTGGCAGGTGGAGCAGAAAATCTGCCGATATCATATTCAGAGCCCCTAATATGTTCCAAAGGTGTCCAGTGAATATTAACACAGAGCTGCATTTTATCACTCCAGAAATTTTTGCTGACACTGGGCTGTTTATTTTGCAGCAGATGCTCCCTAGGCGGGAATTGGGAAGCTGAGCTAATACAGCCTGAAACACTTCATTGGGAGATAAGAAGAGCCAGTGAAGAGAGAAAAAGTTGGAAGGACCTCAGACAGGAGAAGCCTTCTGTGGTAGGGTGTCTGCCCCACCGTGGCATGTAAGGGGTTAATGGAGCCCTAGGAAGGCTGTGTAGAAAGCAGCTAATAGAAGAGGGGCTGCAAGGAGCAGCCAATCAGGGCCCAGCAGGCCCATAGAAGAAGAGCTGCAGGGCAGAGCAGGTTCAGTTGCTCCCTGGAGCTCAAGGAGGGAAGTCTGGCTGCCTTGTAGGTGGAAGAAAGCCAGCACTCTGGACAGAGCAGTGCTACTTGGAGGGAGAAAGGGAGCTAGGGAGTGGCTGGAAGTTGCAAGCTGTGGCCTTGAGGCAAAGGCAAAGAAGGTGCAGGGGCTGTGAGGAAGTGGCCCAGGGAAATAGACTGAGAGGTTTGAGGGTGACGCAGTGGGCGGGCCCGGGTCCCCCCCCACACACACACTTGCCACTGAGGAAGTGGCTGGACTGTGGGATTGTCCCCCAGAAGTGGGGAGCACAGAGTGTGGCACAGCAGGAGGGCTGTGTCCTGAAGAGGACGCCCTGGTCCTTGGAGTGACACAGGTCCAGGAGCAGAAGTGATGGCGAGTGAGACAGCACTGAGAGTCAGCATGCTAACTTGTGGAGCTGATCTACAAGATGACCAGCAGGAGGCACTGTGGTGGTGAGTCCCACCCCATCACATGTGGTGGAGAATGTAGGTATGGGGTCACCCCTGAGGGGAGGGGACAGAGTTAGAGACTCACTTAAAGCCCCCCTGATACAAGGGGAGTGGAAAGGCTATAGCAGAGGCACTTGGGTCAAAGGGACAATAGAGCTTCTGTGTGTGGAGGCCTTTTTGGCAGAAGGCAGGTGTATCTTCCCAGGCTGGACTCCAGAGTTGCTGCTCCCACTGAAGGGAGTTGATAAGCAACCAAGGGGAATCCAGGCACTAATGAGCCAGACCCTAGAGAACCAGCAGCAACAGTAGGAGGCACAAAGAGACCTGCAGGCAGGCCTGAGGCAGTTAGCGGAACAGCAGCATTATTTGCTCAAGATCCTCCAGGAGGGGAGCAGGAGCCAGAAGCGAGGCCCCAAGGTCAGGAGGGCAGAAGCCTGAGCAGGGCAGTGTTACACCTGTGGGTGGAGGGGACACTTTAGGAGAGAGTGCCCTTGCTGGGATGGGGCACAGAAGCCTTACGCAAAGAGCAGGAAAGAGCAAGAACCCAAGAGAGTCCCACCTGTGAGGCAAACAGGGAGGGAACAGGCATGTTGGGCCTGTGGGTGACAGGGGCACCTGTGGAGGGAGCACCCTAACCTGAGCTGTACGGTTAAGGCTAGCCCCGGGGAAGGGGCTGAGCAAGGGAAAGACGATGGGAGACCCATAGCCAAAGGGAAGCGAAGGGTTTTCTGTCGGTGCCATGAGGCGGGACGTATAAGAAGACATTACCTCCTTAGGAGAAGGCAGGATAGAAAAGGGCTGCCCAGAAACCAGGCTAGGTCAGGGACTGCCCCAAGGGATGTGGCAGTGATGACCATGGACCAGGCGTGGAGCCATCTCCCACGCTCAGACTGAACATACAAAAGGGATTGCTCCAGGTAGGGCTGAGCTTCAGCTCTAAGACTGCTCCCGCTCGCATCAGGGGCTGAACTGGACTCAGAGGGGCCCTAGGAGTGGGAAGGCATACTGCCCTGAGTATCTGAGCCAGCTCGGCCAGACCAGAGGAACGTGCCCATTGATGTCAGCAGAGTTACTCCAGAATGATCTGGGTGCTGATAAGATCAGAATCTGGCTCCTCATCCAATGAGATTACATGGGCAAGTCCTAGAGAACTGACTGGAAGGGCTCACCTGTCTCCAGACTTTGGGAACCAGCCTATGGAATGCAGGAGAGAAGCCTGTGCTGCTATAGAGTGCTACAGAAGGGATCGGACTCTCGAGTAACCTCTCTAGGTTCAGAGAGGTTGGTTTCTATAGGTTGGTTTCTTCCCTATTAAATTCTATTGGACATTGTAGTGAGGCAGAGTGGCCTCCCACTGAGCCAGAGGGGGAGGGACCACTCTGTGAATCCTGGTGGGTAAAGCCAGGCCATGCTCGTCCCTCCCACTGGAAGTCAGAGAGCTGAACAGGAAGTATAAAGGGTGGGTCCTGGGGCTCAGTTGGGCTGCAGCTGGTGAAGGAGACAGACGCCTCCTGCCTGCTCCCAAGCTGGGAGCCTGCAGCGGATCCCCACTGAGCTGAAGACTGGCCAGAGCTGCTGGAGCCACCCGCTGACCCAGGCACCAAGGAGCTGCTGGGACTGCCACCGGCTTTCTACCCAGACAAATCAGAGGACCCCCTATGGATCCAGGTACCCCCCGAGGGGAGGAGAGGAAGTGGCCCAGGGGCAGCCAACTCTAGTCTGGCTCCATTGCTGCCAGAGATCCCCATCAGCGTGTTGCAGCTGGATTCCCCACTGACCCAGTGGTGGAAAACTCTGCCACTGTTAGGGCCCTGGGCTGGGAGGCAGTGGAGTCGAGTGGTCCTGTGTCCCCCTACCCCTGTCACCTCACCCCTGGGGTGGCAGTTCCCCCTCTCTAGGCCAAGGAGCCTGCGATTGTCAGCCATCTGCCAGAGCTAGGATGCCTGACCTTCTTGCTGCTCAGCCCTGAATACAGGCCCGAGCCATAGACTCTTGGCTGCCCTGCCCTGACAAAGGACTTGGACTCGCAGCTGTTTGCTCCTTTGCCTGGATTGCAGGCTAGGGACCCTAACCGACTACCCCTCTGCCTGGAGTGCCATTGTTGTACTATGTAATGAAACAATGAATTGTTGTTTCATTACATAGCACACAGTGGATCTACCAAGTACAAGACAATGGGCTGTGTTCCCCATATTGCGTCTCCTTTTTTTAAACACCCACTTACGAGTACAACAAAGCTGGTGTATCTATCAATCTAGCTCATATCCCATGGAGATCTATGTATCTGGAAGTTAACATAATTAACAATCAAGTTGTGATGTGAAAATGTCTTGAAGATGTAATGCCTGAGAGTTTTGAGATATAGTGTTTAAAAATGCTATATAAGAGCTAGGTATTATTACTAATGATTCCATCTGGTGGGTTGGGGCAGAGTTAAGGCTGTTTTTGAGGCTTCAGATGAAGAATGCTAATGGAATTAGATATTCCTAAGTGTCTCTAGCTGGAAATCCCTAAGCATTTCCAGTTTTAAGTATAATGTTCCTTTCCAGTTGTTCTGTGTCAGTAAGGAATAATTTTAGCTCACCAGGGAGCTTTTTTCAATTTGGTGGTCTTGGTGGTCTAGAAATATAGAAGGACAAAGAACAAAAATAAACCCTAATTGTTACAAATCTTGCAATATAAAAATAGCACTGAGGAGAACAATGGGGTTCTGAATGGCATGTTTGAAAAGAATTTGCTCATGTTTCCCTCTCTGCGGCTGCTCTGTAAAATAATGAGCGGCTCAGTGTAGTGTCCCTCAATCCCACCTTTGGCAATCACGTCTCCAGAGCTGCTCATTAATCTCTGTGAAGTGCCATGGGCCCGAATACTTATTGCTCCCACTAACAAAAACATTCTCTCATTACACAGAAGATTATGTTTCTGACAGCTCTGGCTCCCGTTACTCACAATTCAATATCTTCTCGTCTTGCCCTTAGCCTGCTTATCAAGGAGATCTGCAAGCTGCAGGCAGAGGGAAGAAGAATGAAGCTGGAAAGGTCCATATGGTGGGTTTTAGAAAATCCTAGCACTAAAGCTGCCACCCTATCCTCCTTCAAGTTGCTCCTTAAAACTCACCTCTGCCAAAATGCACATGGGAGATTGCCATCTGACCTCAGAGAGGCAGGTAGTGAGTTGGTAGTGCTGCTCCCGATTGGTGAAGAATTAGACTCATAGCAACATGGGGTTGGAATGGACCTCAAGAGGTCATCCAGTCCATCTCCCCACACTGAGGCAGGATGAAACATGCCTAGACCATGCCTGACAGGGGTTTGTCTAACTGCGTCTGTGCTACAACATGCCATTAGTTCCGTTACTCCGTCCTCCCCTGCCCACTTGTTTCTCGCCTCTCTCTGTTATGCCTTACCCCCAGGGTCCCAAATCAGGAAGGGTGCTTAAGCACATCCATCACTTGAAAAATGTGCTTAAATTGCATCAAACTGAATGGAATTGAGCATATGTCTGCATGGGCGGTCGGTGACCCGGCCATTGGGGGAGGCTAGCTCCCACCCCTCCCCTTGTGCCTGAGGCCGTTCCCTCTCCCCTTCTGCCCACCCTTCTCCGCAGGAGCCCAGAGCACCCCCACCATGGCCGCAGCACCCCATGCACTAGGTGGACAGGTGGCCCAGTATGAGCACTGACTGGGCAGCACGGGCCCAGCACCAGCTGCCCGTGTCCCTGCAGCATGCTGGCCAGCCCCAACCCCAGCTAGCCTGGGCCATGGCAGAGCATGTGGAACTACAGGAGAGGGCCTGGGGGTGGAGTATGGGTGGGTCCACACCAGGCTGTTTGGGGAGGCACAGCCTCCTTCAGCCTATGATACCCACCACCCATGATGCTTAAGGTCAAGCCTGGGAACCAAAGCTGAGTTCCCCATACGGCACTTTCCTGCCGTTACTCCCACATCCATGATCATCTTGAACAAAGCCAGTGTTGTTTGTTGTGAATAATGCTGATTGCAAGTTTAGCCCTATGGAACCAGTCTTAACTTCTACCACATACCCACCTGTGCCAAATGGAATATGTGTAAAGTGAACAAATGTTAGCATGTGGGATATTCATAACCAGTTTACTTGAGATAGCTGCTGTTCAGTGTTCAAGGCATGTGATTGGTCAGCTAAGTCATGTGGTGTTGTTTCCAGTTCATGATTGGGCAACTGGTAGATTGTAAAGACAAGAATGATGACTACTGAATAACATATTTTTGTTCACACTTGAAGCAAAAATTATAATTGTATATTCACTTGCAATATATCATTCAGTCACTAGATGTCTCTAGTGACTGCACAGAGCTCTAGGCACCCCCCAACCCACCCACCCCCAGGTAAACAAGAGAGAGAATGTTGGAATTCAAGCTGTGTGGAACTTCTTTGTTTGTGTCCATAGTTTGTAATCATTTTAAGTCTCCTATTTAAGATAGACAGTGCCCAAAACATCCATGCAAACAAAAAATAATTTGTGTAAATGTTAATGAACAGCGATTAAAAAGAGGCACCAACATAATCAAAGTAGCTAGCGGTTTAGCTGTCAAACAAATGTTTTAAAAGAGGCAGTTCAAACATTCAAAAATACTCCGGAGAATAATTTCCTTTAAAATTAACATTTTTTATTAAAATTTTCATTAAAATATTTGTTTTGGGATGTGAAATTTTTAAATAAACATTTTGAAAAATTTGTTTTTAGTTGGGAAAATACTTTTTCTCCCCCTTTTTTTTTCTTTCCCATTTGCCAGGGTCTTTTTGTTTGTTTGTTTGTTTTCCTCCAAATTTTTCCTCCAAATTATTTTTTTCCAAAAATTACAAAAAAATCAATATTTTTTGCTTTGAATTTTTAGATCAACTATCCAAATGTATCAAAGAAATCAAACTGATTTCATGAAACATTGTGCTTTCTCTGAAATAGAGTTTATGCAAAATTTAGCTTTGACATAAACATTTCCACTAGCTATGTTTATTAACAGTGTCTTGCAGAATTTGCCCTGCTCAGGTGTATAAATTTTATTAGTATTTTATTATATTTTTGTATTGCAGTAATGTGTAGGAGCCCCAGGCATGGATCACAACCTCATTGTGCAAGACGCTCTACAAACACAGCAAAGGCAAATGATTATTGTGGTGGTGGTATATTTTTGTATTGTGTGGCATGGACCAGGCCTCCATTGCAGTAGGCACTATACAAATACAGAACAATCAAATTATGAATCATAAATAACCGGCATTGACAATTTAGCTTCTCCCCCCTCTCTCTGTCCCCCATCCATTATTTGTTCACAAACTCGTCTAATTTATACAAACCCAGGATAAAAGGATGGTCTCTGCCCCCCAGCACTTACAGTCTATATCCCCTCCACAGTATCAACTGCATGTTTCCTAGTCAGCGCAATACACATCTTAGCAGCCTCTTGGGAAAGGCAAGGATTTATTGTGCTTGGAAAGTCCCTGTGTTAATTGCACTTTGTATCTGCCACAATATCACTGAAGAAATATGGCACTGATTTTTTTATCTCCCTCTTTGTGATGACGAAATGAGCTGTGTGGCAACTGCTGATTTATTCTGAGGTGAATGAGGGACTGTTCTGAAATGAATTTGTTAGTATTAATTATGTTCTATCCCTGCTGACATTTTTAACAAGATTATTCCTTCCAAGTGGGGTTGCTTCGCTTATGCTTTTTTTTTTTTTTTTTTTTTTTAAAGGGGTTTGTTGGTTTTTTTTTTTTTTTTTTTTTTTTAATTTCAAAGCACGTTGTGGGTTTATTGTTTTGTTTAATGAAGTTGGTATTGAAGAGTGAACTGGGGTTTCTGTCTCTGAGAAGTTGTAGCAGAATCAGGGAGTGCTGTGGTTGCATCAAGGCTGAAATATGAGCAGGTGTGGTACTGCCTGGGAAATCTATCTTCTTCATGACTGAAATCTGACCTTTGTGGATTCATTTTAAGTGCTCATAAAAGTGACAGACTGCACGAGCTTTGCGCAGCACTCTTGCAATCTGGCTCTTCCACCCTAACTCCGCCAGTGTGTCTTAGGGTACGTCTACACTGCATATACAGCCCTGGGGCCAGGAGTGTCAGAGTCTGGGTCAGTTGACTTGGGCTCATCTACAGGGCCAAAAATAGCAGTGTGGACATTCAGGCTCAGGCTGGCACCTGGGCTCTGAAACCTGGCTAGGAGTACGGGTCTCAGTGTGTGGGCTCCAGCCTGAGCGTCAACCTCTCCCTGTCCTATTTTTAGCCCCATAACGTAAGTCTCGTGAACCTGAGTCAGTTTAGCCAAGCTCTGAGACTCAGTGCTGCAGGTCTTTTTTGCAATGTAACCATACCCTTTCTCCTGATCTGCAGCTCACCTATTATCCCAACTCTGCCCTCTCCCCACCCACTCTGCCAAGACACCCCAATCTTGACCCCCTCTTCCATGTCTGGCCCCCATTTAACTCTGCCAATATAGCGCACGCCTAACCTGAAACACTTCCTGCCACTCCAGTTTGTGGCCCTCGTATCCCTCTGCTAATGCATCTCAATCTTGATCCATTGAAGACACTGCTACGTAAGTCTTGCACTTCAGTCCTGACCTGCATCCCCCCGCTGTTCCAGGCTTGAGTTCTCCATCCCACAAACTCTGACCACGCATCTCAGTTCTGCTTTGCAAGAACCATACTCTTCCCATTCTGGGACACCCACCAAACTTTACAAAGCATCTCAGCCTTGACCCGCTTCCAGGTTTGGCTGTGCATGGTACCGACCCAGCAAACCAACAGATTGGTAGAGGCAGGGCCGGCTCCAGGGTTTGGGCCGCCCCAAGCAGCCAAACAAAACAAAAAAACAAAAAAAAACAAAAACAAAAAAGCCGCGATCGTGATCTGCGGCGGCAATTCGGCGGGAGGTCCTTTGCTCCGAGCAGGAGTGAGGGACCGTCCGCCGAATTGCCACCGAACAGCTGGACGTGCCGCCCCTCTCCGAAGTGGCCGCCCCAAGCACCTGCTTGGTAAGCTGGTGTCTGGAGCCGGCCCTGGGTAGAGGGGGAAGTGAGCTGTAAGGCTAGCTCCTCTGAGTTCCATTTAGAGCTGGTCAGAAGTAATGGAGCTGCAATCTCTCCAAGACATCCATCAGAGGGTGACATAGCTACAAGCAAGAACAGCTACTAGAAGGCAGCAGTGGCACAGAACACACGCAGTCAGTTATGATGGCTGCTTGCTTGTGGCTTGACTGTGGCAATCAAGTCACTATTGCTGTTGTGTGCAGCAACATTCAGATACATTTTCTTCTTCAAGTGGATTGTGCTCTGTCTTGTGCACCATTGAGAAAACTCCCAGTCCAGTGCTGATTCCAGCTTCAATAGTGCTGAAGGTGAGCCCCACACAGAAAGCATAGACCTGCATTCTCAGCTCATGTGCCAGTGTCGACCATCAGTTCTTGCTTCTGCCATGCAGGCATGTGTGGCTCTTACATCTACAAAGCTGGAGTGATTTTTGTTTCCTGGGTAGGGCATCTTTAAATATCTAACAGCTCTCTTGACCTGTCTCTGGCCTGCTCCCAGAGCTTTTTTAGCCTGTGATGGAGAGGAGACATACACACACACACAGTACTCTCTCTTGTTGGGGACTTTACCTTTATTCTTTCTTAACCTAAATTAAAGACAATTTTAGGCTGAAAATCTGTGGTTGCTCTTCACATTTGGAAGAGATGGGGGAAGATAGCTTCGGAGCCCAGGTATCATATGGGTGTGACGGTTTCCCTGGGGTGCAACCTGAAATTGGGGTACCGCTGAGCCCTCTGGCTTACCCGCCAGGGCACCCTCTCAGACTGTGATGTTGTGACAAGCTGCAAACCTCTCCAGGTACTGCAGTTACACAGACATCCACAGGCAGGGACACACCCAACTGAATTACATGAATGCTTTTGCCAGCCACTCATGAGCCAACAATAGAGAGGCTCCAGCCAATTCCCCCCAGCTCCTCAGCCTTGCACCCCAGAGCTACACCATCTTGCCTTATCAGAAGTCTGACCAGTGTAAGTTTATAACCTAGTCCACCACTTCCACAAAAGAAAGTGGACATGCACCAGCCCTTGCAACCTGAGCAGATTTCTCAAGCACTTCAACCAAAACACAGTTTATTAGCTACAGAAAGATAGGTTGTAAGTGATTATAAGTAATAAGCGTACAGATCAAAGTTGGTTACCTAAGAAATAAAAGTAAAATCGCAATCTGAGTTCTATAAACTAGAAAGAATTTGAATCTAGCAGTGTCTCACCCTGATAGATAGTATAAGCAGGTTACAGATCTTCCACACACAGGCTGGAACTCTCCTTTAACCTGGGACCACCTCCCCAGTTCAGTCTTTGTCCTCCAGACGTGTTTACAGGTGTTGAGTTGTGGGGGGAATGAGGCCCAGTGATGATGTCACTTCCAGCTTGCTGGAAAGACCCTTTGCTTTGATGTGAGTGAAGCAGTGCCCATTGTACGTGCTCTTTCTCAGAGGTCTCCATAGTATGCGGTTCCTGGGATAGACCTTGGGAATGTGGATTCCCTTTAAGGGTTATCAGCATGTCTAGCACCTCCATTGCTGTACCTGAAATATTGGTTGTGGGTGTTTCCCAACCTCACAACACATTTCAGTAACACAGAGAGAGAAAAGCTTCATAACTTCCCATACAATGATAGCACATACACTCCAAGAGGATATTAATATTCAACAGATCACGACTGTCAAGGCTAATTCCCCACTCTGGCACTTCGAGTGCAGAAGGTGGGGGCCCGCAAGGATTCTAAAAATTAATACTGGCCACTCCAGGCTTATATTAAACTCCCAAGGTTACAGGTTTTCTCTGACTTTGGATTGGTTGATGCTGCCACCACCCAAGTGCAGAACCCCTCTGAGAGCCCAGGAAGGCACACTTGGGAATTCCTTCCTGTGGGGTACCCTCAAGCCCTTTTACCTCCCCTCCGGGGAAGAGCTGAGAAAGGGGGAAAAAAAGGAAATCAGCTGTTTCCACCAGCTAATTAAACAACACGTGCACAAATCTCTTAAAACACAAAAATCCAAATCTGTTCTAAAAAAAGGTAAATTTTATTAATAAAAAAAAGAAAGAAAATACATCTGGGAACTCAGGCTATTGCTAAATTTTAAAAGAGCAATTACAAGGATTAAGCATCAAGAATAGCTTTCTTGAGGTCCATCTTAAAGGTTCCAAGCAAAACAAAAGCACCTGGGATTAGCACAGAGGAATCCACAAACCATAACGAAATAAAAGGGATAAACCTAATCACATCTTCCTAGACTTTCCTGATCTACTTACATATCTGGGGTTTTAAATGAGTAGTTTCTAGGTATGATACTGATTATTTTTTCATACCTGGCCCAAGCTTCTTACAGCATAGTTGCTGCCCTGTCCGCCTCTCCCCGGGAGAACAACAACAGACAGACAAAAGGGGAGTCTTGTTTCAATTTTAAAAAGTTCTAGCCTTCCCATTGGCTCTTTTGGCCAGGTACCCACTTACTTTCTTTTACCTATGCATAGCAGAGAGACTTTTTAACCCTTTACAGGTAGAGCAATTAGAGAACAGCTACTAAGAGGGATTTTATAGCTACTAGCTGGATGGGTTTCCATAAAAGGGAACTACCCCCCCCCCCCTTCATTTATCACAAAGACTTTTAAAACTATACATCACCATACTATACCATACTTGGTACAAAATATATCCTAATTATATGACAGTAGTGAATATGGAGGTTCCAGGGTGCTGCTTTGAAGCACAATGAGCCACAATGGCACATGCTGGGAAGTCATAGCTAGATACTCCTTTTCAGTCTGCTTCAGTATATAATCTAGAATATGGGGGAAAGCATATCTGTATGGATACAGGATTTCTGTTCAGATCCAAACCCAAACTTCACAACTGACTACTGGCTCTGGAATGGGGGCAAACCAGAACCTTAGAACTGAGCTCCCTGCCCCCAAGCTTTGGGAGAGTTTGAATCTAGATCCGAACATTTCAGCTCCACTAGGGTTACCATACGTCTGGATTTTCCCAGACATGTCCGGCTTTTTGGGACTCAAATCCCCGTCCGGGGGGAAATCCCAAAAAGCCGGACATGTCCGGCAAAATCCAGCGCCACTGGTGCTGGGCGGCCGGGGGCCGGGCCGGGGGTGCTGGGGGGCCGGGCCGCCGGCGGCACTGGGCGCCCGGGGGTGTG